>NW_005358689.1:1801042-1802502 GCF_000412655.1 Myotis brandtii
CCGGAATCGAACCTGGGCCCTTTCAGTCCGCAGGCCGATGCTCTATCCACTGAGCCAAACCGGTTTCGGCAAAAAATTAAAAAAAAAAAAACATTAAAAAATAACTGTAGTGGCCTCACCAGATTGCTGCGAGAAGCAAACACAATGGAGAAGGGGCTTAGCACAATGGCAGCCGCCAAGGAAATGGCCCTATCGTTGTTATTCACCCACCTGGTGAGGTGCTGCCTCCCTCCCCACCCTGCACAGAACAAGTAGGAAAATCGAGGGGACAATCTTCACAGAGGAGGAGGGACGCTGACAGCCGCGGGCCCGGAAGTCTCTGCTGCGGGAGAGAAACCCTGCCCTCCCTGTGCCTACGTGAGCAGAAGGCTGGTCTCCCGGGGACTGGAGACCAGCAGGGCCTTTGGTCCTGGAATAGCTCAAAGCGTTGCTTGAAGCTGTGCGAGCCGGGCAAGGGATGCGCAGTGAAACCCACCCAACTGCGCCTGTCTGAAATTACGCTGTCTTCTCCGCCCAGATGACTACCTTCGAATTCACCCTGTCTGCTCACAGATGTCCAAGAAGACAAATGAATTGCATTGGTGCTGAATAGAATAACTGTAGCATGGATTTTTTTTTTTTTTAATCCTCACCCGGGGATAATTTTCCATTGATTTTTAGAGAGAGTGCAAGAGAGAGGGAAAGACAGGGAGAAATATCAATGTGAGAGAAACACATGGATGGGTTGCCTCCTGCACGAGCCCTGACCAGGGCCCGGGGCCGGGGAGGAGCCTGCAACCGAGGTACATGCCCTGGACCGGAATCAAACCTGGGACCTTTCGATCCACAGGCCGACGTTCTATCCACTGAGCCAAACGGGCTGGGGTTGGCATGCATCATTTTGGACAGCCACTTCCTGAACTTCATCCCTGAATGGTGTTGAGACCATTTTTATTGGTTCTCAACAGAGCTCTATGGTGTGTGTGTATGGGGGCGGGGGGGGGCAGCCTTGCAGGCCAGCGGTGGCCTCCTCACTCAGCCCTGTCCACTGAACAAAGGAATGGCACAGTCCAGCTCCCTGGAGCCCCGTGGGCTGAGGATGGAAAAAATCCGGGAGCGATGTCATGAACCACAATGGTTTGGCGTCCTGTGTAATTTGCAGGCGAGATTCCTGAGCGGCGTGTCACCCACCTCCCCTGTGACCACTGTCGCCCAGTATTCCCTAACCGTCCATTCTTTGCCAGCGCCCACATGCAAAGATGGGTTTGTGTTAAAAAAAAAAAAAATCAACGAGAACAGCACATTCTGACGTCAGCATTTTCCACCCGGAGGCTCGCTCGCTGCCTGCCTTCCCCTTTCGGGAGACAAAGGACACGAGGTAGCACGACCTGTCCTGTGACGGCTCCTGCGGAGCCGGGTGACAGTGTGTCAGGAGCGAGAGAAAAGCCTTTTCCCTGCGAAATGTCCAGAGATGGGAACGG
>NW_005358689.1:1802687-1806455 GCF_000412655.1 Myotis brandtii
TTTGATCGGGACCATCCGCTTGCAGGTGGAGAGCTCTGTTCTTTGCAGCTGCCAGGGGACGCGTACAGCGCCTTCCACATACCGGGATTTGTTTTGCTCACATAACAAGACGACTGGGGACGGGCAGGCCAGGCCAGACATGCAAGACCCGGGTTCTCTTTTCCGTTCCACCAACCGCAGCTCGCTGGATTCGTTTGCTGTGCTGCTGCCTCATGGTGGCAAGGTGGCTGCCGCGTCACCAGGACTCGCGGTGAAGGTAGGAAGAAGGGGCCAGGGCCATGGCAGCCAGACGGTCTCCTGTTATCTGCAAAGCAGGTTTCCCCGACCCTCAGCCCGCTTCTGCTGCCGTCTCATTGGCCAGAACTGTGTTACAGGGGCCCTGTTGATGGGCTTGCAAAATGAGTTCTAGCTGGGAGGTCAGCTGGCTCGGACAGAAGGGGGGTCCTGTCCGTGTAGAAGGAGGAGTGGGTGCAGGTTAGTCCTTAGGATGCTGCTCGGAGGACGGGGTTGGGCGGGGGGGGGAGGGTGCGCCTGAGAGAAAGGCCCAGAGGTAGAACATGGCTAAGAACACGCTGGCCTCTTCGGAGATGCGACTGCCTGCATGTTGTGTTCTTACCGACACAGCCGTCTCATTGGCCAGAACTGTGTTACAGGGGCCCTGTTGATGGGCTTGCAAAATGAGTTCTAGCTGGGAGGTCAGCTGGCTCGGACAGAAGGGGGGTCCTGTCCGTGTAGAAGGAGGAGTGGGTGCAGGTTAGTCCTTAGGATGCTGCTCGGAGGACGGGGTTGGGCGGGGGGGGGAGGGTGCGCCTGAGAGAAAGGCCCAGAGGTAGAACATGGCTAAGAACACGCTGGCCTCTTCGGAGATGCGACTGCCTGCATGTTGTGTTCTTACCGACACAGGCATCACACGGAACCCCGGCTCGCTGAGAACGGTCCTAATCCTTTTGTTCACAGGTGAAAATGTCTGTGATGGATTGTTGACTGCCCAGCACAATTATTGTGGAAACTTGAATTAATGGAAAAGCAAGAGTGCTGTTTTTAAAAGTTCCATCTGACCAGCCCAGCCGGTGTGGCTCAGTGGTTGAGCATCGACCTATGAACCAGGAGGTCACAGTTCGATTCCCGGTCAGAGCACACGCCCTGGTTGCAGGCTCCATTCCCAGTAGGAGGCAGCCGATCAATGATTCTCTCTTATCATTGATGTTCCTATCTCTCTCTCCCTCTCCCTTCCTCTCTAAAATCGGTAACACAAAATAGGTTTTAAAAAGTCAGATCTCGCCAAAACCAGTTTGGCTCGGTGGATAGAGCGTCGGCCTTCGGACTGAAAGGTCCCAGGTTCGATTCCAGTCAAGGGCATATGCCTTGGTTGCGAGCACATCCCCAGTGGGAGGTGTGCAGGAGGCAGCTGGTCGATGTTTCTCTCTCATCAATGTTTCTAACTCTCTATCCTTCTCCCTTCCTCTCTGTAAAAAATCAATAAAAATATATTTAAAAAAAAAAGTCAGATCTGACTATTTCACACACACACACCTGCTTAAAACCTTTCAGGACCTCTCCATAGCTCTTAAAAATAAAATGCAAAATCCTGTTTATTTCAGCAACCTCCTAGCTGTCTCTCTGCCACAGGATCTTTGCACGTGCCCTTCCTTCTGCCCAAAAGCCTCTCCCCCCACTCTGGGCTTAGCACAGATCTGACTATTTCACACACACACACACCTGCTTAAAACCTTTCAGGAGCTCTCCATAGCTCTTAAAAATAAAATGCAAAATCCTTGGTATGGCCTGAGAGACCTGCAGGACAGGGTCCCTGTTTATTTCAGCAACCTCCTAGCTATCTCTCTGCCACAGGACCTTTGCACGTGCCCTTCCTGCTGCCCAAAAGCCTCTCCCCCCACTCTGGGCTTAGCACTCCCTGCTCATTCCTCAGTTCTAAGATTAAAGCTTCCCTAGAGAAGTCAGGCGAGCCTGGGGCATCCTGATAGCAACTCCGGATCGTCAAATCTTCCTTTTAGCATTTACCTAAAAACTTAATTAACTTGCAGTGAATTGTTTCAAGTCTGCTTCGGCTGCTGGAATGTTAGCTTTGCGAAGTTCCCAATGTTCTTGTTTACTGCACCTGCTTTATTGCCTGCTGTGTAGTAAGCACTTAAATATTTATCCAATGAATGGAATGAAATCATAAAAGCATGAAACTGATTTTGCTGATAATAGGCATTTGCGCTACTCAAAATAGAGCCTGCGAACGGGTGCCAGTCTGCAAATTGTCCGTTGTCAATCTGCAACGTGCACAGAAATCGAATGTCAGCGTTCAGAGGCCTTGGTAGCAATTTTAAAAGTGTTTTCACTCAATGGCTGAGAAATTTTAGGAAAGAAAAGAAAACTGGTCCTTCAATACCGATCGGTTGAGGAGCACTGCCATCGGTTAGCTTATTACAAACTGTCATTTCGCTAATAACATGCAGGCATTTCTAAGCTGCAGGAGCTCCGAAGCCACTGGCAACCGCGGTCAGAAGCCGACCGGCGGGCATGGACCACGTGTAAAAAGGGAGGCCACACCTGGCAGGTGTGGCTCAGTGGTTGAGCGTTGACCTAGGAACCAGGAGGTCACCGTTCGATTCTCAGTCAGGGCACATGGCGGGGTTGCGGGCTCAATTCTAAGCAGGGGGCGTGCAGGAGGCAGCCGATCAGGGATTCCCTCTCGTCATTGATGTTTCTATCTCTCTCTCGCTCTCCCTTCCTCCCTGAAATCAATAAAAAATATATATATTTTTTAAAACGTAAAAAGAGGGAGACCATAGAGCCCCACTGTTCACAGGTGAAAATTTCTGTGATGGATTGTTGACTGCCCAGCACAATTATTGTGGAAACTTGAATTAATGGAAAAGCAAGAGTGCTGTTTTTAAAAGTTCCATCTGACCAGCCCAGCCGGTTATCCATCTCTGGAGTGGTACCCTGTCTCCCTCACTTCCCAGCAAGTTATTTAACTGGGACACGTTATTGAATCCATTTGTGCCTCAGTTTTCCCATCTGTAAGTGGGGACAATAATAGGACCCACTTCACAGTGTCCTTGTGAGGGGTTAAGCAGGGCAATGACAGGCAACGCATTTCGAGACACTGTATGAGGATCCGATATTATTACGATGACTTGCACTACAGGAGAGAGCCACTTTGCACAACATCAGAGAGGGTTTGGGGGAAACATGGTTTTGATTAAAAGAACACTTGGGATATAACAGCGCACCGAACGGAGATGGATATCAAAGGACGCGGAGAACAAATAGCCCGCTGGGAAGATGTGGGCTTGTGCGCGCCCGAGGCAGGCTGAGATCCGGCTCTGACCTCAGATGAAGGGAAATATTTGCACAGCAGAGCTGGCATCCTCCTGCATGGTTCCTGTGCAGGGAAACCTGCAGATCCAACAGCCGGGCCGAGGTGGGTGGGTGGGCGATGAACACATACATTTTTTACTCTAATATTCTTCTCCAAGTCAAAGGAGGTGCCTGAAATTCTCTCTCATGAGGGCAGCATATATATATTTTTTTTAGTTGAAGGCTTTAAGGCAGCGGTTCTCAACCTATGGGTTGCGACCCCTTTGGCGGTCGAACGACCCTTTCACAGGGGTCGCCTAAGACCATCCTGCATACCAGATATTTACATTACAATTCATAACAGTAGCAACATTACAGTTATGAAGTAGCAACGAAAATAATTTTATGGTTGGGTCACAACATGAGGAACTGTATTTAAAGGGCCAGAAGGTTGAG
>NW_005358689.1:1806680-1815128 GCF_000412655.1 Myotis brandtii
CTTTTTCTTTAAATACATTTGTATTGATTTCAGAGAGGAAGGGAGAGAGAGAGAGAGAGAGAGAAACATCAATGACGAGAGAGAATCATCAATTAGCTGCCTCCTACACGCCCCACACTGGGGACCGAGCCCGCAACCTGGGCGTGTGCCCTTGACGGGAATCAAACCCGGTACCCTTCAGTCCACAGGCCGACGCTTTATCCACTGAGCCAAACCAGCCAGGGCGTATGTATTATCTTACATGCATCTCTAAATTCAGGGACCACGTCTTACACCTTGTAGTCAGCTCTCCTCTCTCAGCACAGGGCTGCACACAGGACATTCCTGATGGATGATGGGGACACTCATCTGATGTCTTCTACCTCTCTGTGAAGTAGGAGGTGGGGCTGGGGTGACACCGAGGGCCCAAGGGGAAGAACAGGTTCCCCTCGCGGTGAACGGTACCACAGATGAGCACCTAACAGGGTTGCATCTCCAGCCGCGGCTCGCAGCCAGGGAGCGGAGAAGAGGTGGGACACAGGACTGGGGACCGGTTCTCACTTGTCTCTCCCTGTTTTCACCTTTCAGGCCTCAGGGGAGTGCGCAGGCCTTGGCGGAGGACTAGCTGGAGTGCCAACTTCGTTCCCGGGAGGAGGAGGAGGCATCGCTGGCCCCCGGCCAGGGCTACTGCGTGTCGGAACAGCGGTCTCACTGGGCTCTAGGAAAGTGTGGTGCAACGTCCGTGTCACCCTCCTCCTTCTAAGTTTCCCACTGGCTTTTGGATCGGCTCTGTACTCTGCAAGGAAGTTTGCTTTTTCATGTACCGACTCTTAGTGGCATAGCAGTTTTTAGTCCCAAAATGTTTCGTTCATTCATCATGCACTTATTCATTCCTCAAGTATTTATTGAGAGTCAGGTAGTGGCGGCCAAGACATCCATGGCCCCTGCCCTACTAAATCAGGGGAACACGTCTGTTTGAACCAGACGAGAATGCAAGTCCCAGAGGTCAGAGGCTGGGACTATTTTGTTCGCGGCTGTGTTCCTAGTGCCTGGCATGTAGTAGGTGCTCGATGAACCGACTGTAGGAGTGCACTTACTATGAAGCTGAAGGAGTTTAAGCTCCAGCCCCTCACTTTCTTTTTTTTTTTTTTTAATATTTTTTATTGATTTCAGAGAGGAAGAGAGACGGAGAGAAAGATAGAAACATCAATGATGAGAGAGAATCATTGATTGGCTGCCTCCTGCATGCCCCCCACCTGAGCCCACAACCCCGGGCATGTGCCCTTGACTGGAATCGAACCCGGGACCCTTCGGCCCCAGGCCGACGCTCCATCCACTGAGCCAAACCAGCCAGGGCAAGCCTCTCACTTTCAAGTGTAAGCCCTCACTTGCACCGGCCCCTTCCACGGCTCTGGAAGGGGCCCTACTATGTATTCTCATGGTTATATATATTTTTTTAAATAAAAATTCCAAAAATAAGACATTTTAATGAGTTAAGATCTCTGTCTCTAATGCAACATCCCTTCCATCAACTCCTCCTCAACGGGCATTTGTAGACACAGCAAAGAGGAAATTGCAATGGGAAGGCATTTCGTATGAAACCTGGGGGCATATTGATGGGGCCTGCTGCCATTTAAGTTGTATAGTTACCACCAGCGGCCCCCCGATAGGAACGCCTTCTAAGAATACTCCCTGTGACGAGTCACCTGGCATGTCACAGAGAAGCAGGGTCAAATGTGGTGTCACAAACATGAGTCTGTCCCAGGCTCCTGGTGCTGGAAGCTTGTGGGGTGCCCGAGAAACAAGATCTTTCTTCAAGAGGGCCTCCGAAACTGTGCGAGCTCAGACCCCTCGAAACGCGATTCTGCCCTTGGCCAGGTGACTTGATGAATCTACGTCCTCTCAGGATTGAGAAATAATCAGCTCCGACTTTACTTTCCTCGAGAACAAGGTCTAGTTCAAAGCTTGTTCTTCCTCCTGGGAAATGGCCCATCTTCCTAAATGATGCTCTTATGAGAATAGCTGGACCAGCCTCTCCAAAGGGCAGCTATCTTCCCATCGGATCTCCAGAACGGAAACATCCATCACATTCTAATTCCCTTGAGGTAATCTACACTAATAAAAGAGAAAGATGCAAATTGACCGTACCTTCGCGACACCCACCAGCCAATCAGGAGCGAGTACGCAAATTAACCCAACAAAAATAGCAGGTTAATTTGCATTCACAGGCGCCAAGAGGCCGGGGGCAGGTGTTCCTCACCAGCCCAGCCGCTCCGGGCCTCTGGGCAGCAGGGGAAGGCGGAAAGGCGGCTCCAGGGCCGGAACCAAGGTGGTGCCGGCAGCCAGGGGAAGGAAGGCCCATTCTTACACAAATTTTCATGCATCGGGCCTCTAGTATCCAAATAAGCAGGACCACTGCTACATTCTTTGCACCAAGTACTTTACAAACACAATCATTATACTTGTAGATAATGACTGTCACAGAAGATTTCAGGTGGCATTCATTCATTCATTCAAAAAATATATTGAGCCCTTACTATGTGTCAGGCATTGGGGGTAAACATTAAACAAGACACCGTCCCCTTCTCCAAAGAGCTTTCGGTCTAGTGGGGGGAGTGAGACGGGTAAGCCGGCGACGACAATCCCTGATTTGCACGAAGATGGGGGTGGGGATGAGCACAGGATGTTGGAGGCACCTGGGTGGAGTACCAACCTCAGGCGAGACAAGTCAGGGGATGCTCATTGGAAAAGCTGAGTCGGCTTCTTGGCAAGAATGCCATCTTACCGGGTGGGAGGGTGAGCGGGATGAAAGGCTCCCAAAGCTGGCTGGTCATCAAAATCCCCTGGGAGAGCTTCGAGGCTCCCTGTCCCTCCACGCACCCTGGCCTGCTGACTCCGAATTTCCCGGGGTGAACCTCAGGGGTCTTTCTTTTTTAAAAAAACTTCCCCGTGGGGTGTTTGATCAACCAGATTTGGTCAAGATGACCTCTGGGATTCTGTGGAGGTTCCAGAGGCCCGAGGGAGCCAGGAAGGTCCTAGGGTAGGGGCAGCGTGAGAAGGAGGGGCGGGGGGCAGAGGAGAACTTCCAGGGACAAAAACGAATGAACGCCTTCTACCTGGGCTGTTTCAAGGGAGCGCAGGCCCTTTTTAGAACAGTCACTCAGCGTGGCTGGCAGCTCACGTGCCTGCCGGCTAACTCGGGCTGTGAAAGCCACTTAGCAGCGTGATAAAGGGCCCGGAGCCAGCGTGCCATGTGGGCACAGGGGAGTGTGTTCTGGTGGGAGGGAATGCAGGAGTGGGTGTGATTCAAGGTTGGAGTGGCAGGGGGGTTCGGGGTGGGGGCCTCACCCTCAGTGGGTTGTGGAGGCAGTTCATAGAACACAGCAAAAGTGTTTGGGCCGGCCCTAACCAGTTTGGCTCAGTGGATAGAGCGTCGGCCTGCAGACTGAAGGGTCCCAGGTTCGATTCCGGTCAAGGGCATGTACCTTGGTTGTGGGCTCCTCCCCAGTAGGGAGTGTGTAGGAGGCAGCTGATCGATGTTTCTCTCTCATCAATGTTTCTAACTCTCTATCCCTCTCCCTTCCTCTCTGTAAAAAATCAATAAATATATATATTTTTTTAAAAAGTGTTCGGGCCGAAGGCTTCTGCTCAGCCTGTACACCAGCCATCGGAAACATCAGGAAGGGATGCTCAGTAAGACAAGAACAGCCGCCTCCAAAAAAAGGCATGACTCCTTGCTCCGTGTCCAAACAGAAACTAGCTTTCAGACCCAGAGCCCATGGGTTGAAAGAGAGGCCCGGCCCCCAGTAGGAAGTCCCCTGCAACACCATCAGGACGTATATGGCGGCCACTTCCCAAGTCTTTCCCTCAAGGGAACTGTGGCCATTAACGTGGGTAGCCATCGACTGAGAATTGGGAAGACTCTTTCCAGACCCCTGTAGAGTGAGTGGGGGGGCGGGGGGCAGCGAGCAAAGGGGAGGCTAACTGGGTCCCTAGCCCACCAGGTGGCCACTTCCCAGGTCCTGACGGTATATTAGCACGGGCATATCTTGGTTTCTGATCTCCGGAATAAAAGCTGTTTAGAGAAAAGGCCTTGGAAACTCCCTCTCTTGCACCATTCCTGCCCTTAGGAGCTAATATAGTAAATCAAAAACAATAGCATCTCCGGTGGGCAATTCATACAAAGTAATTACAAATGTAATCCAGAATCCAAAAGGGTCTAGGGCTGGTGGTGCCCCTCGTGACTCCATGAAGGTCACCAGTCTGCACCTTGCAAAGTCAGGCAGATCCCCGGGGTGTCACCTTAGATAACCGATGTCTGCCAGCCCCTGGCCCACCTGCAGCCGCTGTGCCAGAGGCGATATCTGTGCTGGAGCAGACGGACATTCCCTCAGGGCGACGCGGCCACTGCGCCATTCCACCCCTCCCCACCACAAAGGAGATAAGAACACCTGATTCATTTGGAACCGAGACGACATAGGCATTTACAGTCTTGCTCCAGGGCTATGCTCACGTTCCCAGTCTTAGAGTCATGTGGCCCCGAGACCCGGGCTGGCTGGAAACGGGTGACATCATGCTAACTGGAACAGCTGTGCAAGAAGCGACTAGTGCATCAAAGGCCTTCCTGACACGTGCATTCCTGAGCCCGGGAGCAATGCCCTGTGAAGACTCAGACATCTGCTGTGTCAGCAAGATCTTTAGGGATCCAGTCATCTGGGGCGTGCTGAGGCATCCCCCAAAGTAAAGGGCACATTGCCCGCCCCCCATGGCTCAGGGGTTGAGCATCGACCTAAGAGCCAGGAGGTCACAATTCGATTCCCGGTCAGGGCACAGGCTCGGGTTGCAAGCTCGATCGATCCCCCCAGTGTGGGGCGTGCAGGAGGCAGCCGATCCCCGATTCTGTCTGTGTCATTGATGTTTCTCTCTCTCTCTCCCCCTCTCCCTTCCTCTCTGAAATTAAAAAAAAGAGTGAAGGACACATTATGGGCTCTTGCACTTTCCACCACAAAGAAGCAAGCTTGACACCTGCTGGGCCTCTTGGAGTTCTAAAGGCAGTACATTCCAAATTTGGGGACATCACAGCAACCCCCAGACCAGGCGTAGGAAACCCTGTCACTTTAAGCAGAACGAAGGGCCCGGACGCTCCTGCAGAGAACGTCCAGGCTGCTGGGGCCCTGTGACCTGGCAGACCCTCCGTTACTAGAGGCATCGGCAGCAGGAGAAGAAACGATGTGGAATTTATGCAGGTCCCGACGGGAGAAGCGCAAATGCAGGTCCCCAGGGCTCTGGAGCAAGGCCATGCCATCTGCAGCCAAGAATCAGATCCCTTCTAGGAGGTTCCTGGCAGGCTGTCCGGCCCTAATAGAGACAGAATACCTGACCGCGGGACATCGAAGTGACCAGCCAGCCAGGACTGTCCATCAGGAGCTGGGTTCTGGGAGGCCCAGGGAAACAGAAGTGCAGGCGGCCCCACCAGCAGGTGGAAATGGTACATCCAGGATCGAGTGCAAGCAGGGTGAAGGGCATAGTGATCTGCACGCGTCGGTAGCCCAGGCTTGTTCGGGCCGAAGGCTTCTGCTCAGCCTGTACACCAGCCATCGGAAACATCAGGAAGGGATGCTCAGTAAGACAAGAACAGCCGCCTCCAAAAAAAGGCATGACTCCTTGCTCCGTGTCCAAACAGAAACTAGCTTTCAGACCCAGAGCCCATGGGTTGAAAGAGAGGCCCGGCCCCCAGTAGGAAGTCCCCTGCAACACCATCAGGACGTATATGGCGGCCACTTCCCAAGTCTTTCCCTCAAGGGAACTGTGGCCATTAACGTGGGTAGCCATCGACTGAGAATTGGGAAGACTCTTTCCAGACCCCTGTAGTACGCTGGCCGGCCACCACCAGCCTCCCTTCAGCTCAGTCCTAGTGGCTCCGGATGGATCTCTGGGTAGCTGGTCGGTGAACAGCAGAGTGAACATTTCAAGTGTGGTTTGTGGGGTGGGTGGGCTTGAAATGTGGGTGCTAGCTGCACCCCAGGATCCTCCAGGGGGGACCTCAAAAGACAATGGGAAAAGCAGAGATCCTCCCAATGGCCAGACCTTCAGGCAAGTGAGTGGGGGGGCGGGGGGCAGCGAGCAAAGGGGAGGCTAACTGGGTCCCTAGCCCACCAGGTGGCCACTTCCCAGGTCCTGACGGTATATTAGCACGGGCATATCTTGGTTTCTGATCTCCGGAATAAAAGCTGTTTAGAGAAAAGGCCTTGGAAACTCCCTCTCTTGCACCATTCCTGCCCTTAGGAGCTAATATAGTAAATCAAAAACAATAGCATCTCCGGTGGGCAATTCATACAAAGTAATTACAAATGTAATCCAGAATCCAAAAGGGTCTAGGGCTGGTGGTGCCCCTCGTGACTCCATGAAGGTCACCAGTCTGCACCTTGCAAAGTCAGGCAGATCCCCGGGGTGTCACCTTAGATAACCGATGTCTGCCAGCCCCTGGCCCACCTGCAGCCGCTGTGCCAGAGGCGATATCTGTGCTGGAGCAGACGGACATTCCCTCAGGGCGACGCGGCCACTGCGCCATTCCACCCCTCCCCACCACAAAGGAGATAAGAACACCTGATTCATTTGGAACCGAGACGACATAGGCATTTACAGTCTTGCTCCAGGGCTATGCTCACGTTCCCAGTCTTAGAGTCATGTGGCCCCGAGACCCGGGCTGGCTGGAAACGGGTGACATCATGCTAACTGGAACAGCTGTGCAAGAAGCGACTAGTGCATCAAAGGCCTTCCTGACACGTGCATTCCTGAGCCCGGGAGCAATGCCCTGTGAAGACTCAGACATCTGCTGTGTCAGCAAGATCTTTAGGGATCCAGTCATCTGGGGCGTGCTGAGGCATCCCCCAAAGTAAAGGGCACATTGCCCGCCCCCCATGGCTCAGGGGTTGAGCATCGACCTAAGAGCCAGGAGGTCACAATTCGATTCCCGGTCAGGGCACAGGCTCGGGTTGCAAGCTCGATCGATCCCCCCAGTGTGGGGCGTGCAGGAGGCAGCCGATCCCCGATTCTGTCTCGTCATTGATGTTTCTCTCTCTCTCTCTCCCCCTCTCCCTTCCTCTCTGAAATTAAAAAAAAGAGTGAAGGACACATTGTGGGCTCTTGCACTTTCCACCACAAAGAAGCAAGCTTGACACCTGCTGGGCCTCTTGGAGTTCTAAAGGCAGCACATTCCAAATTTGGGGACATCACAGCAACCCCCAGACCAGGCGTAGGAAACCCTGTCACTTTAAGCAGAACGAAGGGCCCGGACGCTCCTGCAGAGAACGTCCAGGCTGCTGGGGCCCTGTGACCTGGCAGACCCTCCGTTACTAGAGGCATCGGCGGCAGGAGAGGAAACGATGTGGAATTTATGCAGGTCCCGACGGGAGAAGCGCAAATGCAGGTCCCCAGGGCTCTGGAGCAAGGCCATGCCATCTGCAGCCAAGAATCAGATCCCTTCTAGGAGGTTCCTGGCAGGCTGTCCGGCCCTAATAGAGACAGAATACCTGACCGCGGGACATCGAAGTGACCAGCCAGCCAGGACTGTCCATCAGGAGCTGGGTTCTGGGAGGCCCAGGGAAACAGAAGTGCAGGCGGCCCCACCAGCAGGTGGAAATGGTACATCCAGGATCGAGCGCAAGCAGGGTGAAGGGCATAGTGATCTGCACGCGTCGGTAGCCCAGGCACGCTGGCCGGCCACCACCAGCCTCCCTTCAGCTCAGTCCTAGTGGCTCCGGATGGAGCTCTGGGTAACAAACTAGTGATGGTCGGCGAACAGCAGAGCGAACATTTCAAGTGTGGTTTGTGGGGTGGGTGGGCTTGAAATGTGGGTGCTAGCTGCACCCCAGGATCCTCCAGGGGGGACCTCAAAAGACAATGGGAAAAGCAGAGATCCTCCCAATGGCCAGACCTTCAGGCAGTGACTCCGTCATCCTATTTGTGTGAAAAAAGCAGTGGCTTGGGTTTAGATGAGCAGGACTCACCGGTAGTGGTGACTGGCTGGGTGAGCAGCCGGGAAAGAGAAAGATGGGAAGATGGGAACAAGGACGTCTGTGGTGGCAGCCCTAGGATGGGCCTGTGGGCGCGGGCATGGCGTATAGGGATCGCTGGTTGCCACCCTCATTCCTGTGGGACAGCACCCACCGAAGAAGAAGTACTGGACAACCAGGTGGGCAAAAGGGACTCAACCAGCTGAGGTCTAGCCTCCTGCGTCCCTGGCCACCCCGGTGCTGGCACAGTGGGTGTTTCATAGCCAGCTTTTCTTTTTTTAAAAAAAAATATATTTTATTGATTTGCCTGCGTCCCTGGCCACCCCGGTGCTGGCACAATGGGTGTTTCATAGCCAGCTTTTCTTTTGTAATATATTTTATTGATTTTTTTTTTTTTTTTACAGAGGGGAAGGGAGAGGGATAGAGAGTTAGAAACATCGATGAGAGAGAAATA
>NW_005358689.1:1816887-1824691 GCF_000412655.1 Myotis brandtii
ATGTGCCTGCAACCAAGGTACATGCCCTTGACCGGAATCGAACCTGGGACCCTTCAGTCCACAGGCCAACGCTCTATCCACTGAGCCAAACCGGTCAGGGCCATAGCCAGCTTTTCTCACAAGACTTGGTGTCCCCTTAGGAAGATCAGAATCATAAACAGCAGGATCCTCTGTGCAAGCCCAAACCAAACTCAGTGTCCTTCCCACGGGCACTTGCTCCCATCTGCCATGGGTGGCACCACCATTATTAACGAGGCAGCCTATGCATGGAACCTTATCTGTCACTCGCGCCTTCTCCTTGACCGCCAACAGCTAAGCTACCGGTGATTTGCATCCATCCCACCTCAAAGTGTCTCTTCTGTCCACCCCTCTTCCAATCCCCACACCTTGGGTGACATCTCCATTGCCTCTTTTTTTTTTTAAAAAAATATATACTTTATTGATTTTTTTACAGAGAGAAAGGGAGAAGGATAGTGAGTTAGAAACATTGATGAGAGAGAAACATCGATCAGCTGCCTCCTGCACACTCCCTTCTGGGGATGTGCCCGCAACCAAGGTACATGCCCTTGACCGGAATCAAACCGGGGACCCTTCAGTCCGCAGGCCAACGCTCTATCCACTGAGCCAAACCGGTCAGGGCTCCATTGCCTCTTGCCTGGGAGAAGGTGGCTGTCTCCTGGATGTGTCTTTCCGTGAAGGTTCCAAAAATCTCTCAGGGCTCCGCACGGTCCACAGGGGACTGTTTCCACTCCCGGGTAAGACACGGAGAGAGCCCGGCCCTTCCAGAATCTGGCCCTCGACTTGCCTTTCAGCTTCATCCCTGCCTCTTCTCTTCTTGCGTTCCAGATTTTTTTTTGTTTGTTTGTTTTTATCTCTCCAGCCGATGGCCTCATTCAGCTTCTGTTCCAGTGTTTCGTTCCCCCATTGTCCTCTGCTTCTCAGTCTGCCGAAGTCCTTCTCATGCTGAAAGGCCCAATGCAAATACTAATTATCCAAAAAAAAAATTAATTCTCTGTAGCTCTCTCCCGGCAGAATTAATCATCCTCTCTACTGTTCCCACGGCATTTGGTCTATATTCTGGGAAAGCGTTCGTCATGGCACTAGTTCCCTCCTCATAGACTGAGACATGGAATCTGTCTCATCCATCCTTGGCTTCCTGGGTCCTAGCCCGATGCCAAGTGCTCCTTACCTATTGGTCGAATTAGATTGAGTTGAAATAGATTCGGGCTGCCACACTCTTATCCATTGCCCTTTATACTATCCCAAAGCAAAGGCTTGCAGAGCTCGATGGGCCTGACCATACCATAGGATGGGCTAATCCCCCAATTCCCTACCAGCCATGTCTGTCACCTGTTAAAGTTACCGGTGGAAATTCATTCCTTGGGGTTTTAAATTCGTTCATTTATAAATTATTTGAACCCCATTTTTATTGGATGCATTTAAAGTCCAGTTCAAAGACAGAGGATGTAAATCTAGTTAAGTTACAGCTATCCCTGGGAGGGCTTGGTTTTCACCACAGTTAACCCTACTAAAACTTTCGTGCTAGAAGGAAACTCAGAAGTTATTAGCTCCTTTCCAAAGCCACAACTAGCCTCCAGGAGCCATCTGCAGAGGGGCTGGCATTAGGTAAATGTTAATGGGCGGGTTGGAAGGTCCAGAGCAGGGGGTGAGGGGTTGGTAAGGGCTGGTCCTGTGTGAGGTAGCATGATGAGAGCTACAGGACAGCCTGGGGGGCAGTGATGCCAGGGGAGGGGCTGTCCACAGGGGGAAGGAATTGTGTGGTCAGAGGAGGGTAAATCACAAAGAAAAGCTCATCCCCATGTCGCCCAACGTCGTCCCTGCGTAGCGTACCGATCCCTGGTTCTGATTTCCAAACACCGGTGGCAGAAAGTTCGCAGGCAATTTCCCAATTTTAATTCCCCTTCATCGTCGATAGAAACACATGCCTCGCGGCGTTTTTAAGAGGGTGGGTGGGTGTTTGATGGAATAACATGAGTGACAGGAGGGTGTCACAACGGCAGCGGCGTCTCAGATCGCTGGCTCAGCGTTTTCCAGCGAGTAGGCGGGTGACGAACTGCAAAGTGAACCGGCTTCCGTATCATTCTACCCTGCTCTGCTGACATGCAGACACTTAACCTTCCTACAGGCGAAGGCCCCAGCCCTGGGGGAACGAGGCCTGGGGAGCTGGTCCCTGGCCCTCACCCAGCAGCGTGAAAGGGGCAGGGGAAGGGAGTGGTGGCGGTCAATGGAGAGCCGCGGGGCCCTGAGCGAGGCCAAGCCAGGGATGGGACCAGCCAAGGCGAAATGGATGGGCATCCGGGTTACAGCACAAAAGCTCTCCTGGGAACGCTAGGGCCCCCAGCAGGTGGGAGCCCTGGCCTCACATTTCAGTCTAAAAGAGGCCACCACCAGCCCTAGCCGGGTTGGCTCAGTGGATAGAGCATCAGCCTGCGGACTGAAGGGTACAGGGTTCGATTCCCGGTCAGGGCACATGCCCGGGTTGCGGGCTCGAACCCCAGTAGGAGGCAGGAGGCAGCCGATCCATGATTCTCTCACTTCATTGATGTTTCTCTCTCTCTCTCTCTCTCTCTCTCTCTCCTCTCCCTTCCTCTCTGACATCAATAAAAATGTGTTTTAAAAATAAAATGAAAGGGAACACGGATCATCCCCACTTCAGAGTCATCGCCAAGAAGACATGAGCTAACAGAGGCAACGTCTCAGAACAGGACCTGGCCCGTCGTGGTTGCACCTTAAGCATGAGCTGCCTTGATCTGGACCCCGGCATGTGCCCCAGTTCTGAGCCTCCACCTCCCCCGCAGCCCCACTGGAGCCACACTCCAGCGAGGACTGCTTTCAGGTGCCGGAACATGGGGCGCCCCTGGCTACTGAGCCCGCCCCCCGCCCCCATCTCAAGGCTCTATCGTGTGACTGTGACGTTGGTCCTGGAACAGTGCCAGGGGCCCTGCTCCAAGACGTGCGATTTGGTTGGAAAAGTCACTTTTCACTTCCTGTCTCCAGCCCAGAGGGAAAGCAGGCGTGGACTCTAGATTTACGCGTCTGCATTTCTCTGATGATGAAGAGCAATGGATGGAGCAGCGGCCGCCGCCAGGCACCCGGGGAGCAGACACGCTGGAGCTCACTCAGCTAAGCGACCTGCCAGGAGCCTGGGAGTCAGGAGCTCTGGCTTCTGCTACTTGGCCGCACGCTCTTCAGGCAGTGACTGCGGCCTTTTTAAAATAAGCTACCCCTGAGATTATTTTTAAAAGGAGACATTAAAGAGCCCAGCCGGTGTGGCTCAGCAGTTGAGTGTGGATCTATGAACCAGGAGGCCACGGTTCGATTCCCGCTCGGGCAAGTACAGCAGGTGTAAGGTTTGATGCAATGAAATGTGGTCTTGCTTCCTCCCTTTGCAAGCAAAACCAGCGAGTCAACGTTGCTTTTCTGAGTGCAGCGTCCCCGGGACGAGATGGAAAGTCGTTCCCTGCGTGGGACCTGTCCTTGGATGGGAGTGGCCCTGCCCTCTGGAGCCCGGCATCTCAGGCTGCGGCTGGCTTTGCCCGGTGAGTGCCCATCCTTCCTGGGACTCCAGCCAAGATGCCAGCGTTGCAAATGTCTCTAATTTCAGAGGAGACTTTGTTTAGGGCAGTGGTTCCCAACCTTTATTTTTGGCCACGCCCCACCTAAGCATCTCTAAAATCCTCTTTCCCATTTGATAGCAATACAAATATGTATATTTTATTAAAAAATGGAGATCCTAAAGAAAATGATTGCCAAGTTCCTCTCTAGATCAGTGATGGCGAACCTTTTGAGCTCGGTGTGTCAGCATTTTGAAAAACCCTAACTTAACTCTGGTGCCGTGTCACATATAGAAATTTTTTGATATTTGCAACCATAGTAAAACAAAGACTTATATTTTTGATATTTATTTTATATATTTAAATGCCATTTAACAAAGAAAAATCAACCAAAAAAAATGAGTTCGCGTGTCACCTCTGACAAGCGTGTCATAGGTTCGCCATCACTGCATCAGCTGCCTCCTGCACACCTCCTACTGGGGATGTGCCCGCAGCCAAGGTACATGCCCTTGACCGGAATCGAACCCGGGACCCTTTGGTCCGCAGGACGATGCTCTGGCCACTGAGCCACACCGGCTAGGGCTGGGGAGCTTTCTGTCGCTGATACACAACCCCTTTTAATAGACTGTACTGTCTTCCCAAGCAGGCCATGACCCAGCAGCTGATTCTTGCTAAGCTGGCAATGATCTTGCAGTGATCAATACTGACAGCCACTCCAGTACTGTACCCACAGCTTACAAGATAGTTCATTGTTCCCTCCGTTTTCTTTTTTTTACCAAAATCTTTATTCCCTTTTAGGGCCCAGGGCGAGGAGGCCAAACATGCGTGTGGATCAGGAAGTCTGATCCTATCCTGAGAGTAGATGTGGGGAAAGGCACCGTCTGGGTGTATCCCGACGCATTTGCACATTCACTGCGCACTGTTAGGCCTTGGCCTTGAAGAGAGCTGGTGCCGGGCGGGAGCGTTCCCCATGATCAATGGCCCCTAGAGACCCAGTTTGGCTGTCACTGTCTGACCCGATAACATCAAGGCCGCTCTAGGTCTGCTGCTTCTGCCCTTAACAGAAGTTCAAAGTTTTTGTTTACATCGGAGATGAGACTGGACTGGTTGCCAAGTAGCAGAGACCAGCTCAAACCAGCTTTCGCACAAAGGGTAAGTCGTTGAGTGGGTGAGGGTTTTGCTTTTACCACCAGTGGCAGGAAAGACAAACAGTCAGGAGTGTCTTTCCATCTCTCTCTCTCTGGCCTGCGTCCACTTTCTTTCTTCCTTTATTTTTTAAAGCGTGGCTTTTTAAAATATATATATATTTTTATTTCAGCGAGGAAAGGAGAGGGAAAGAGAGATAGAAACATCCATGTTGCTGAAGTCCGGAGGAGGAAATCACTAAGAAATTGTTTTAAAAATAATAATAATATAAAGTAATAAATAACAAATAAAGTTTCAAAACATATAACAGAGAGCTGAAAGGCATCAATATGTCACAATACATATGTATATACTGTATATGAGGCCCCTAGAACCATAAGAAATGCAGAAAATTCAGTTAATAACTCCTTTTTGAATTGCCCCCTTAAACATCAAGTTGCCCCCCTGTGGGCGTGTGCCCCACGATGGAAACCACTGGGTTAGGGGTTGAGCCTTCACAGTGGTTTTGGCCATCGATCCGCATTCTGTTTTCGGGGTGCCCACTGCGCTCCGGGCACTGTGCTGAAAGCAGTCAGTCACCCACATCATCTTGTCCAACCCTCTGAGCCGCTCTGTGAGGCGGGTGGCATTACAGCCCTATTTCACTGGAGGAAATGGACCCTGGGGAGAGTTAAACAAGTTAACAAGGCAACACGGACCCCCAGGGGCAGGGCCTTGGGGACGGAAGTCAGGGCTAAGGAGAAAGCCAGTGCGACTTGGGGACCCTAACAACTACAAGGCGTCACCATTCCTGCCCAAGGCTGAATTCCTCTGGGCGTCTTCTACATGAGAGAATAAACACCTGCTTTCTGTTGCATAAAGCCTAACTTAATCCCAACTGCCAGGTCCTATTTGATAGAAAGTCCTGGAATTTCTAGGTAGTTCAAGGGCACTGGAGCCCTATCTGCCTCCTAAACACGCATGCCCAGGTCTACCTTATAGTTTGATGAAGCACAAAGCACATAGTCATGTGTAGAAATGGCGCTATGGAGACTTTTTAGGTAGGAAACGAATGATTAACTAAAAGAATGGCTGAATTCAGTCCTTTGTTCAATAACTAGATATCCAACATCTACCAGGTGCCTGGTGCTGAGCTATAGGCACGGACTCTCAGGAAGCTTATGGGCAAGTTAAACACAGTGAGGGGGCTCTAACTGGTTTGGCTCAGTGGATAGAGCGTCGGCGGGCCAACCCCCGCATGTGCCCTTGACCAGGAATCGAACCCGGGACTCTTCAGTCCACAGGCCCACGCTCTATCCACTGAGACAAACCGGCTAGGGCTGGCCTATGTCCACTTTCGTTTTCTTACTCTATAATAGACTTTCTATGTTCTCCAGTCCACATGGCACACCAGTCAGATAAAAATAATAAAAAATAAACAAAAGGTCATGTCTTCGCTCCTGGGTTTTCACATATTTAAGAGATCAGCCAAGATTGAGTCTTTTAGTCCCAATGCCAGGTCCAACGGCAAACACACTGATTCGCCCAGCTCGGTGCAGGAGCCCACCCTGCGATGAAAACCAAGGCCAGGGAATGGGGGGGGGGGGTCCCAGCAGACAGACGGAGCCGCAGAGCCCATGCCTGCAGCCACAGGGATGCGAGCGGGCAATGTTAGGGCAGGAGGGCAGGCAGACCACCCAGCAGGTGCCCACTCCCGTCTGAGCACAGAATTCTTTCCTTTCTCACCCCACCCCTCCCCGATCCTCGCGTAGACTGACAAGTCTCAGGAAGAACCCGATTTCTCAAATGTCTATGCCCTGGCTAGAATGTGAGCGCCACCCAGGCAGACCTTTTCGTTTGTTCTGTTCATCCTCTTAACTCCAGCATCTAGAACAGTGGTTCTCAACCTTCCTAATGCCGCGACCCTTGAATACAGTTCCTCATGTTGTGGTGACCCCCTATTTCATTGTTACGAATTGAACATCATTAAAGCATAGGGATTAATCACAAAAACAATATGTAATTATATATGTGTTTTCCGATGGTCTTAGGCGACCCCTGTGAAAGGGTAGACGGAGCCGCAGAGCCCATGCCTGCAGCCACAGGGATGCGAGCGGGCAATGTTAGGGCAGGAGGGCAGGCAGACCACCCAGCAGGTGCCCACTCCCGTCTGAGCACAGAATTCTTTCCTTTCTCACCCCACCCCTCCCCGATTCTCGCACGGACTGACAAGTCTCAGGAAGAACCCGATTTCTCAAATGTCTGTGCCCTGGCTAGAATGTGAGCGCCACCCGGGCAGACCTTTTCGTTTGTTCTGTTCATTCTCTTAACTCCAGCTTCTAGAACAGTGGTTCTCAACCTTCCTAATGCCGCGACCCTTTAATACAGTTCCTCATGTTGTGGTGACCCCCAATTTCATGGTTACAAATTGAACATCATTAAAGCATAGGGATTAATCACAAAAACAATATGTACTAACTCTCTATCCTTCTCCCTTCCTCTCTGTAAAAAATCAATAAAATATATATTTTTTAAAAAACACACAGTGAGAGGTGTATTGTGTGGAAGTGCTGTCACAGAGAGGAACCCCCTGACCTACCCTTGAGGAAGGTCCTCAGGAAAAGCTGGGGCCGCTGGGTAAGTGAGAGTCAGGCAGGTGTAAAGGGAGTCAAATGAGGAGCTTTCTTTCTTTTTTTTTTTTTAACTTATTTGTTGTTGTTGTTTTTTGTTCATCCTCACCCGAGGATATTTTTCCATTGATTTTTTAGGGAGAGTGGAAGAGAGAAGGAAAGACAGAGAGAAACATTCGATGTGAGAGAAACACATCCATTGGAGGCTGCAACCAAGATACATGCCCTTGACCGGAATCGAACCCGGGACCCTTTGGTCCGGAGGGCAACGCTCTAGCCACTGAGCCACACCGACTAGGGCTGGGGAGCTTTCTGTCGCTGTACTGTACTGTCTTCCCAAGCAGGCCATGACCCAGCAGCTGATTCTTGCTAAGCTGGCAATGATCTTGCAGTGATCAATACTGACAGCCACTCCAGTACTGTACCCACAGCTTACAAGATAGTTCATTGTTCCCTCCGTTTTCTTTTTTTTTT
>NW_005358689.1:1825920-1843440 GCF_000412655.1 Myotis brandtii
AAAAACAATATGTAATTATATATGTGTTTTCCGATGGTCTTAGGCGACCCCTGTGAAAGGGTCGTTCGACCCCCAAAGGGGTCGCGACCCACAGGTTGAGAACCGCTGATCTAGAATAATGCTGGGACCGTGGTCGGCACTCAAATACTTGGTACATCAAATAATGAAATTAACATCTCCACGTGATGCCTTCTTGGGGAAGGAAGGGGGCGGGATGGCAGCTGGGGAGGGAGAAAGACAGGAGAGAGGCCGAAAATAAAACCTTAGAAAACACCCCTGGGCGTATCGGTACCCCGTTTCTAGGCTGTGGACGTGGTTTGGGAACAGTAGACGAGCCCTGATCTTGGAGCCCAGTAGACACATTCATTTGTTCAACACGGCATTGTCCGCTGGATAGCAAACCCTACTGTGTTCCCTGCTGGGCTTGATACCTCCTCTGGTCCTGTGATTCCTGGCTACCTCTCAGCCCGAGTCTCATTGGTGAATTGGTAACCAGATCACAGGGTTACTGAAAAGATTAAATGCCATTAAATACTTCCTTGTACACAGTAGCTGTTCTATAAATATGTACCGGCTCTTGCAAAACACGGCTGCTGGGTTTTCTGTTGTTTTGTGGGAGGGGAGGGGGAGGATAAGGTCTTGGGTTCTTGGAGGAGATGGGATTGTCTAGTATAATGAACGTTTCTCGTTCAAGAGCAGCCCTATCTGGCCCTGGCTCCTTCTGTAACATGTGCTCTTGATGCTGCATGAAGGCAAGGCTTTGGCCCATCAGTAGAAGCCCGAACATAGCCTGGGTTAGGGGGGGATGAGTGAGTCTGGGCTCCCACCCACCACGCGGTCAGAGGGCAGCGTGAAGCTAACAGTGACAATGGTGTGAGCCCTTGGCCTTGTTCACTCTGCCCTTCCCACCTGGCTTCCGGTCCCAGGTTTCTCAAGCACAGTTCAGCCTTTGAATTGACACACACACACACATGCAACGCTCTAGCCACTGAGCCACACCGACTAGGGCTGGGGAGCTTTCTGTCGCTGTACTGTACTGTCTTCCCAAGCAGGCCATGACCCAGCAGCTGATTCTTGCTAAGCTGGCAATGATCTTGCAGTGATCAATACTGACAGCCACTCCAGTTCCCAGCTCCCCTGGCTCCACTATCTCTTGTACTTTGGTTTTAATGCGCTGCCCCCAGTCCCCACCCACCCACACTGACCTGACAGACAATGTTTCCCAGTCCTCTTCCACCGGGACTGGGACACCCTCCATCCCTCCCTCCCTCCCTCCCAGTCCCCTGGGCCCCCAGTTTGGCCTTCTAGGGGAGACGTCTGTGTTTGAGGGCCATCCCCATCCGCCCCATGTCCCATCGCCCGCCCTGAGCAGTTAGGGACACAGTGACAATCTAAACCCAATGGAGAAAGCAGGAGGAATGTGAAAAAGAGGGGAAAAGAAGAACAGATCATTTCAATAGGACATTAAGCTCT
The DNA here is from genome assembly GCF_000412655.1 of Myotis brandtii. Classification (NCBI taxonomy): domain Eukaryota; kingdom Metazoa; phylum Chordata; class Mammalia; order Chiroptera; family Vespertilionidae; genus Myotis; species Myotis brandtii. The sequence goes on from NW_005358689.1 coordinate 1,827,394, forward strand.
ATTCAGGGACACAATCTCCAATCAACAAAACGAAAGGCGAGCCACGGCCCCACAGGGAGGGCTGAAAGGCAGCCTGGTGGTGAGAGGGCTCTGGGGCTGGCTTCCCACAGCCCTGCCCGCCACCAGCCCCACCCGGATCGGCCGACCCCACCCCAGCTTTCAGCTTTGGGCCTGCCTGCCAGCAGGGCTTCCTCCCGGACCCGGCTCACAAAGGCTCCCTCTCAGGGCAACAGCAGGACCGTGCTTGGCTGACAGAAGAATCCTCTGGCAGAAAAACGCTGTCTGAGTCCGCGGGAGAAATAATTAACCCTCCTATGCTCCCGGGAGCACCAAAGAGGGTTGAGTGCCCAAAAGGCTGTGAGCGCGGGAGCATTTGGCTTCCGCAGGGAAGGGGAGGGGATACCTGGGCAGGGCAAGTTGGGCCTGGGCCACTGGTACCCCTAACGGGGGCAGTGGGGCCCTCCCTGGCTCGCTCACAGGCTCTCTGGGTCCCAGGATTGTTTTGGGGGGCAGTGAGCAGGCCCTCATTTCCCTAGACCCTCTTCCTGAAGGCCTGTTCCCATTCAGGGTCTTTTTTTAAAAAAAATTTGTTGATTTCAAAGAGGAAGAGAGAGGGAGAGAGAGAAACATCAATGATGAGAGCTAATCATGGATCGGCTGCCTCCTGCACAACCCCTAATGGGGATGGAGCCTGCAACCCGGGCATGTGCCCTGACCGGAAATGGAACTGTGACCTCCTGGCTCATAGGTGCATGCTCAACCACTGAGCCCCACCAGCCGGGCCCCATTCAGGGTCTTTTTATCACACGTGTCAGGCAGTGAACAAGGACTGGGAGCCTCTATGCGCTGAGTGCAGTACCAAGGGCTCAGAGAAGATACAAGTAAGACATGGCACCCCAACTAGGCCCCGGGGAGCTCACCACCTGTGCAGAGAGGTGAGACATGGCAAGGTATCCATTAGCCGGCGGGGGTCAGGCGTTTGTGCATCCAGTGTAAACGGAGAAAAGACGTGCCCTTGAGCCTGAGCTCATTGTCTCACACATTTAGGCCAGGAGCTCAGAGTTGATGAGACAGTCATGTTGTGATTCACAGTGGTTCTCCCTTCTGAGAAGGGTTCAGAGCTGCCTGCCAACGCTCTGTGAGTCTCGGTCAAATTCCCCTCCTTCACCCGCCTCCAGCCCAAGGCCAACATTTCTCATCCTCATTTCACAACCAAGGAAGTCGGGAAACGGGCCGCAGGCTGGTCTGCCAGGCACCTGGACCTTGTTAAGTGCACTCTTGGAAGAGGCCTAGTCCAAAGAGAACGGGGAACTCGGAAATGGTTACTGTCTACATTGGTGTCATAGGATGCCATGCGCTAGCTCCAGCGTCAACAAATGTTTCTGTAAAGAGCCAGATAGTAGCTAGTAGATATTTCAGGCTTTGCAGGCCAAATACTATCTCTGTTGCATATTCTTCTTCTTCTTCTTTTCTTTTTTTAACTTTAAACAAATTGTGTGAAAATACATATAATGTAGAATTTACCATCTTCTCAACAGGGAAAAACAGTCTTTCCAAAAAAAATGGTCATGAGAAAACCGGACATCCACGTGCAAAAGAATGAAGGGGACCCTTACCTCACACCATATAGAAAAATGAACTCAACATGGTTGTGACATTGAGTTTGCAATTGGATTTCTTCGATATAACACCAAAAGCACAAGCAACAAAAGCAAAAATAGACAAATGAGACATCAACCTTAAACACGTTTGTTCATCAAGGAATGCAATCAACAGAATAAAACGACAAGCTATGAAATGGGAGAAAATATCTGATAAGAGGTTAATATCCAGAATCTATAAAGAACTTCTATAACTTGACAACAAAGAATCAGTTAACCCAATGAAAACGTAGGCATAGGACTTGAATAGACATTTCTCCAAAGAGGATATACAAACAAGCATCTGAAAAGATGTTCAACATCACTAATTACCAGAGACGTGGACATCAAAACCACAAAGAGATCCCACCTCACACCCATTAGGATGGTCCCTATAAACACACACACACACACACACACACACACACACACACTTAACCCTCTGAAAATAACAAGCATTAGTGAGGATGTGGAGAAATTGAAACCCTTGGGCACAGCTGGTAGGATTATAAAATGGGTACAACTACAACAGAAAACAGTATGGTGGTTCTTCAAAAATTATACATACTTTGTGTACACATCCGGATCAATGGACGCAGGATCTCAAAGAAACATTTGCCCACCCGTGTTCACAGCAGCACTATTCACAGTAGCCGAGAGGTGGAAACCATCCGAATGTCCATCGCTGGATAAATAGAGAGACAAAATGTGCTATATCCACGCAAGGGAATAATAATCAGCCTCAAAAAGGAAGGAATCGTACAACATGGAAGAAACACAAGATTCCACTGACATGAGGCATCGAAAGTAGTCAAACTCATAGAAACAGAAAGACGAACGGTGGCTGCCAGGGGCTGGGGAAGGGAGAAACGGGGAGATGTTGGTTAATGGGTATAGAGCAGTGGTTGCCAACGTGGGGCACACGCCCCACAGGGGGGCAATTTGATGTTTAAGGGGGGCAATCCGAGAAGGAGTTATTAACTGAATTTTTTGCATTTCTTATGGTTCTAGGGGCCTCACATACAGTATAGGTATAAATATTGTGACATATTTATGCATTTCAGTCCTCTACTTTATGTTCTGAAACTTTATTTGCTATTTTTTCTTATCACTTCATATTATTATTATTATTTTACAATGTCTTAGTGATTTCCTCCTCAGGACTTCAGCTGTCCTTTCGTTCTTTTTTTCCTTCTCTTTCATGGATGCCATGTTCTTTGGAAGCTTGTTTAGACCAAGTTCATGGCCTTTGAGGCTTCCTCCACGTGAATAGGAGCTCACTTTTTGAATAATAAGAATGATATGTCACGGGGTGGGGGGGGGAATCAGGATGTTAAAGATGGTTAGGTGGGGAATGGCCCAAAAAAAGGTGGGGAACCACTGGTCTAGAGTTTCAGTTTTGCAACACAAAAAAATTCTAGAGAGCTGTGTCACAACAATGCGACTATGCTTAACACCACTGACTTCGACAGTCACAAATGGCTAAGACGCAGCAGGGTCCTCCACAGGCCCCTCCTCTGTCTCTTGCTTCAGCCGTGTTTGGACAGAACACACCTAGAGACGCCCCCTCTTCCAGCCTCAGACCACCTCCAACCTCTTTCCTGTCGCCACCTTCGGTACCATTCCAGACCAGCCAACACCCTTTGAGACCAGCCAACACCTTTTGAGACCAGCCAACACCATTCCAGACCAGCCAACACCATTCCAGACCAGCCAACACCATTCCAGACCAGCCAACACCATTTTTGAGCTCAACTCCTTATTGCTGAGCAGCCATGAGCTCCCAAATTCCTCACTTCTCCCAGCCGGGTGGAGGCCCCATCAACCACGCGTCCCCCCGCATCCGCAGGCGCCCTCACCTACCTCTCTCTGGGCTTCTGCTTCCACCTCCACTCGGGGCTCTGGCGGGCGAGGGCCACGTCTTCCCCGAGTCCCCAGAGGAGAAGCTGCGGGCGCCCAGCGTCTCTTGAAGAGGAAAACCAGGGGACGGCCGTGCCCTCCTCCAGGACCTGCAGGCCTTCCCACAGCGAATGGGGCAGCACTCAGGCCGCCATGGGAGCTGCCAGGGCCCTGGGAAGAGCCTGACCCAGGCCCTGAGGTTCTGCAGGCCCCGGTTCTGCCCGCGCAGCCCCTCAGCGCTGTGACTTCCGGGAGAACCACTTCCTGGGCGAGGAGGTGAAGCTCATCAGGAAGATGGGCCGCACCTGACTCCCCTCCGGCTGCCCGCCCCCAGGAGGCTCATCCTCAAGCAGGACTAGGAGCCCGTGGAGCCCAGAGGCCTTTGAGGGGTCCCTGTGCACCCCCACTCCCTTACTGCCACCCCTCCCCCCCCCCCCCCCCCCACCCCCCTGGCTTCTGCCTAAGCCTCTCCCTGAAACCACTAGGCAGCCTTCTAATCACCCAGGAGCCCTGACCCATGCCTTGGAGCAAATGGAAACAATAAAGCCTTTTGCAACAATAACAATAAATGGCTAAGATGGGTCAATTCTTGGCTATGTGTTTTGACCATCACAATTTAAAACAAAAAACATCTAAAGCCCAACCCAGAAAAAGTATTTTACCATCTTAACCAATTTATGGGTACAATTCCGTATGTGCGTGTATGTGTTTAACAATCCTTTACACGAAGAGAAAGAAATTAAAAAAAAATAGATAAATAAAAATGCAAAAATCCATTCTTGTGTGGCCTTACAAAAGCAGGCGATGGCGAGATGCGGCCCACAGGCCCCCTGTGCCAGGCCATTCCACACATGACCCAGATTTGGTAACATGTGAAGGCTTTCCTCCAGGACAGAGGAAAGTCATCGTATACGTGAGACCATCGTGTGGATGTTAAGACAGGCACCACCTCAGCCCTAGATGGTTTGGCTCAGTGGCTAGTGTCAGCCTGTGGACTGAAAGGTCCCAGGTTCGATGCCAGTCAAGGGCACCTGCCTGGTTGCAGGCTTGGTCCCCAGTGGGGTTTGTGCAGGAGGCAGGCCAGGTGGCATGATTCTCTCTCATCACTGATGCTTCCCCCTCTCTCTCCTTCCTCTCTGAAATCAGTAAAAACAAAAAAACAGCCTCCTGACCCACAACTCCTGCCCTGTCAGCAGCATTCCCTGTAGACCCACTGTGTGCAAAGCTCTGTGGGAATCAGCAGGCAGTTCAATGGGGAACTGAGGACAGGGCTCAGCCGTGGATGGCCGTGCAGGGCTCGTGTTGATCCACAGCTCACCCAGCTCCGCCTCCACAGCAGCTCCCAGGGGTCACTGGGGCCTTGAAGGGCATGGCAGGCCAGGTGGTGGGCAGGAATGCATTTGGTTTTTGCAGAAAAACAACCACAGATCCAATTTCAAGGCTTTTGGTCTCTCCACTCCCTCCTTCCATTCTTCTCTTAGCAGCTGCCTGAACTGGAACCCTTCGGAGGGGCGGTGGCCACAGGCACCCTGCAGGGCTCCTTGGGAATCTGAGCCCCCACCCATCCTGCTGTGGGGGCCAGGGAGCAGCTGGGGTTCCATAGGTGGGGTGCAAGGGGGACAGAGGAGTCCCCAGGCTCAGTGAGGACCGAGCCTGGGTGGTTCTGACATCAAAGCTCAACACTGCAAGACCCACCCTGGGAATTCAACCAAGAAGAACAAAAAAAGAAGAAACAAGATCAGTTTTCCACCCACAGGAGCCAGAATTTTCGGTAGCCAAAGCGACCAATGGTCAGAGATACCTATTTTGTTGTTGTTGTTAATCCTCACCCGAGGACATTTTTCCGTTGATTTTTAGAGAGAATGGGAGGGAGGGGGAGGGACAGACAGAGAGAGAAACATCAATGTGAGAGAGACACACCCATTGGCTGCCTCCTGGGGATGGAGCCTACATGCCCAGGTACATGCCCTTGACTGGAATTGAACCCGGGACCCTTCCCTCTGTGGGCGAATGCTCTATCCACCGAGCCAAACCGGCCATGGCTGGCCAGAGATCTCTTTAACCTGTACAAGGACTCTACCCCGCACCCAGGAACCTTCTCCGATCTCCCTTCTCCTAAAAAAGGAGTGAAGTCCCTTACCATGTGCATTGAAACCCGCCTGAAGTGTCAGCCCCAAATGGTAGATGTGTAGCAATGAACAACCACGTCATCAGTTGCAACTTGCCAATAATCGCCAATAATTTCAAGTGTGGTGTTTCTTCTTCTTCATTTCCTTCTCGCTGCTCTCTGTTTTCAAATCCATATATGTTTATTGTACCTTCTCTAGGCAAGGGATGGACGAGGAGCCCTGGAGTATAAGAAGACCTGCCCACCAAGTATTTCTATTTGAGACACCTGTGGTCTGGCCAGGGCCGTTAGATGTACAGATTGTCCCTGATCACCAGCCAGGCCTAGGGACCCGACCCATGCACGAATTTCGTGCACCGGGCCTCTAGTCCAGTATAATCACCCTAGGGCCCAGGGGTGAGTGGCCGGCTCAAGGTTACTTGCCAGGGTCAACCACAGGCTAAAAATAGAAATTGGCTCCCCGGTCACCTCTTTGTCTCAGTAGCTTCCTCCCACTGTGGTTTTGGCAAAGATGAAGCGCCCGGGAGTGATGCAGCGACCGGAGTGAAGGTCAAAGCCCAGCATCTGTGTTTAGCACAGCCCTGAGGATGCTTTGTTCCTTCGTCCTCGCCCGGGCGGGCTGATCTATCCAGCAGCCTCCTGTCCCCCTCTGAGCACTCAAAATAGTATTCCCTGACCTCCATTCACCCGCGGTGCCACATGGAAGGGCGGGTGCGCTCACAGCGAGCCCCTGACCTCAGGCCTTTCTGCATTGATGCGCCCTTCTCACCGCTTTCTCCATCACCGCGCTCACGCCAGCTCCTTAGAAGGACCCGCAAGTCCCCCTGGCGGCTTCCATAACCAGGGAAGGACCTCTGCGGCCAGTCCCCTGCCCAAGCACCCAGGACCCAGTTGGCAACAGCTCACGTATGTCTGCAAAAGCAGTCAAGTTCAGGAGAAGGCAGAACAGAAAACCACATGACAAAGGCAGTGAGAAAACTCATTGTGCGTGCCTGCGTGCATGCGTGTGTGTGTGTGTGTGTGTGTGTGTGTGTGTGTGTGTTTCAAACCCCTCTCTGCCCTTCCTCTCCAGTTTCTCAGGGACAATGACAACAGTTAATAATTTATGGAGAACCATACTGCATCCAGTGGCTCCCACAACCACCCAGAGATTATTCCCCGGGGAGTTTACTACCTAAGCCATTAGGACAGAATGGGCAAGGGAGGCAGGAGGTGGCCAGTCAGGGACAGGGACTTACGTCAGGGCCTCACCAAGGGTTGGGAGAAGGGGTATGAGCAGGTGACAGAGGACAATGGAAGGGTCTGGTCTGCCTGCCTCCCTGGTGCTAGCGATCTGGGGCCGGTGGAAAACGGCTCAGGAAAGGATCCAAGTGGTCAGAGTAAATTCCTGACCAAGCTGTCAGGCCACCTCCGTTGTCACCACGCATGCCCGGAGTGACTCCGAGATAACCCAGACGGTCCTGGTGAGAGGTATACATCAAGAGCTCGGAGTGAAAACCAGGAATCCTAACCGCGAGACTCAGTGGATATTTTTTTTAAATAAAAACACAGGCTTATGTTATTTCTCTCCATCTTCTGAATCAAAGGACACCTGGTACACGGTAGATTCAAATGTGGGTTCTCTTCCTTTCTCCCAATGAGGTTGGAAGGGAAGACATTCTTATCCCCAAAACAAAAAACAAAACAAAAAAACAACAGACCAAGGCCATCATTCAAGATTCAAGATTAACTCTATATATAGTCGTGGGCCCGAGACTCAAGCACAGCTTTCCTGGCTGCAACGCCCAGCTCCTAGAATCCTGGGGTTGACCCGTGACCCTTCCTTCCTCTTAAATCCCCATCCAGATAGCCCCGTGGATGCGACAGCTTTTACAATCTCTCAAATGGGCACCCTCCTCACGATTCCTGGCACAGTTCGAGGCACTTTAAATCTATTCACGAATGGAATCCTCATAGGACACGCAGGTGAGCATCATCATTATTCTCATTCTACGATGGGGAAACGGGTGCATGTAGCAGTGAGTCATCTGCCCGAAGTCCACCCTGCTTGTGGGCATGCGGGCCCAGGCGGGCTGGTCCCTGAGCCTGGGCTCGCGATCGCCGTGTGACATCCATGCTCACTTCCTTAGTTGTAAGTGCCTGGCTGTCTCAGACTTATAAGTCTTTGAAGGCAAGAACTGCCTCTTTTTTTTTTTAATGTACTTTTATTGATTTCAGAGAGGAAGGGAGAGGAAGAGACAAACATCAATGATGAGAATTACCCATCAGCTGCCTCCCTCATGCCCCCTCCCTATGGGGATCAAGCCCACAACCCAGGCACATGCCCTTGATTGGAATCAAATCGGGTACCCTTCAGTCCGCAGGCCTATGTTCTATCCACTGAGCCAAACCAGGTAGGGCTGTATTTACTTTTCTGTATAGCTCAATTACATATTCCAAAGTAATCAGTAATAAATTCCTCCTGCACACCCACACTGGGGATGGAGCCCGCAACCCAGGCATGTGGCCTTGACTGGGAATGGAACCGTGACCTCCTGGTTCCTAGGTCGACGCTCAACCACTGAGCCACACCGGCTCGGCCAAGAACTGCCTTTTTTATCCTTATTCCCAAGCCCTGAGCACAGTATCTGGCACACAATCTATGCCCAGTAACCAGCCGGGGAAGTGACGTTCCGGTAACTAAGGAAGCCAGAGGGAAATCATACTGTTTCATTCTAAACTCTCAGAGCTCAAACTGGTCATGAATTCTTCCCTCTGTTGTGACCCAAGATATTTAAACGGCCATAAAAAGAGGTCCCTGATTGCAAGCGAGTCCATCCTTAGATGGGCTGGGAGGAACCCGCCCTCCCAAGGCAGCACGGACCCCGAAGGACCCGGTGCAGAGTTCCTGGGGGCTCCGCCTGGGGTCCCGTCAGTCTCCTGGGACCCCACTTGTGTGTCTGTGCCTAGACTCAGCAGGACCCCCACAAAGAAACCCGCGAAAAAAAAATGGGGAAGCAGCTCCCAAGCTTCCAGGCAGATGTGGGGGGTGGGGTGGGAGGGCTTCCACAACGTCCGTCCGAGTGAATCAGCTGCTCAGACTGGGACCCGTCCAGCACATGCGACAACAAAGGGTGGCACATGGCAAATTGCGATGTAATGTGAGCCATCTGGTTGGGAGAAACGGCCAACTGGAGGCCTGGGGGGCCTGGAAACGGCCCAGAGCGCACGCTTATCTGGGGGAAACGATGAGTCAGCCCGAAAATGACAAAACGGTTCATGAAGGCCTTCGCCACAGGCCCCGCAGAATCTATTCTTGGAGGAGCCGGAGTTGGGTAACTCCATCACACAGGCCTCCAAGTTCCAAGAGGCCTGGCTTCTGCACCCGCCGACCAGGCGAAGCGTGGACCAGGCCTCGTCAGCGTGCACCCGGCTGAGCAGGGGCCTGAGTGCGCTAAACCTTCATGGCTGTGTCGGGGGCAACACGGGTGGGAGACCATCATTTTGCAGCCAGTCCAGATGTGCAAGGCCAGATGTGACCGGAAGTGCTGGACTCGCTGGGGACAGCGTAGCCTTGGTCCTGGAGACCAACCTCCTCCTGTGTCTTTCTTGAATCACCGTTGCCCGAAAAAAAAGCAAAAAGCAAACCGATGACCAGGTCTCCTGATCTCCCTCGGCCTCCTCCTGGCCGCAGCTGCCCAGGCTCCTGCCAAAAAAACTCTGCTTCCCCCACACCCTGGTCCAAAAAGCCCACGTCTGTCCGTCCAGCGGGAGAAGGCTGCGCTGGTCCCCAGCAGCTGGAAGGCGTCCTGACACGGAGACGGGGCGCAGGAGTTCAACGCCCGCCCATAGCTACAAAGCAGCCTTGTCCCGGGGCCCCCTTGGCCTCTGCGTCTGGCTGGAGCCGAGGGGCCGGCATCGGCCACCTGGAGCTGCACCAGGAAATGACACAGCAATCGCCAGGCACTTGCCCTGACTGCCCTCCTGCCCGGGGAGTTGGGGGGCTCCAAGGTCAGGGTGCTCTCCACGGCCATTTCTGTCCGGGCTCGCTCAGAGCCGAGCCCGGGCCTCCCAGCTGAGCAGAGCTGGGAGATGGACCCCGGGAAGCTCTCTGGGCACTACACCCCACCGATGGGCACTTCCTTGGCCCCCTACGTCGTGTCCCTACCTCGCCCGTGGGTGAGCCTGAGACCTGTGGTCTCTTCCCGGCTGGAAGGGAGGCAGCTGGGCCTGAAGGGTGCTCCCACCCCCAGACTCTGGCTCCCTCCCCAGTGAGTCAGCCTCCCCAACCCCAGTGGCCTCAGGGGTCTGGACTTGCCTGAGCAGGGAGTGGGGGAGCCAGCCGGGAGGGCACTTCCGTGGCCTACATCCTTGCAGCCCCAGGGCCAGAAGGACCAGCTGCAGTTCCCGGGCAGTTATGGGGGCCTTCGGGCCGGGGCTTTGAGAACAGGTGGGTACGGTGTGGGTGGGCGCAGGGAGAGCAGCGATCCCCCACCCATTCACACGCAGACCCCATCCCTGCCCTTCGCAGAGGGAGGAAGAGAGGGAGGGCCTGGGTGGCTTCCGATGGGAAATGGAGAGAGAGGGCTAAGCCCATCAGGCTGGGTTGGTGACCCACACCTAGAAGAAAGGAGTTCTGGAAGCCAAGATGGACACGTTTCCCAACCCTGACCCCCATGCCCACGACAGTTCCATAGGCCTCAGCCCATACGCCTTAGACTTCTCTGGAGATCAGACACCCCCCTGGGCCGAGGCTAAAGAGGAACGTTTTCCTGCAGACGGCGGGAGGCAGTGTGTGTCCCTGAATGTCTCATGCCGGCCGTCAGCAAATACGGACAGAGCGGGCCTGCCCGGGGCAGTTGGTGACAGGTCAGCGGCTGCCCTCCCCGCCCTGCATCCCCTCCCGGCCCTGCATCCCCGCAGACAGACCATAAAGAGGAGCCCAGGGAAGCAGGCCGGAGCTCTAGCGACCAGACACCCTGGCTTGCAACTGGTCAAATACAAGAGACACAGGACACCGCATCTTTGTCCCGAAGACAAAAGCTTTGCATGTTGCACGCTGGTTCCCTTTCGCTGTGGCTGGAAGGCTGGCTACGGTGAGAAGGGAACAGTGCAAAGGAGAGAAACTGGGTGAGCGTCTGATGACGTGTGGGGAGAGTGATAATGGAGCGAGAGGCTGGGGGGGGAAGGATGGGGGACAATGGCTCCTGGCTGGGTCTGATGGGGAAGGAGGCCGGACAGGCACCCAATCAACCCTGATTCCCCCCGGGGGCTGGCTTATCTCTCCATCTGCCCTCCCACAGTCACCCAGCGCTGGGAGCTTGGTCGCTTTCCCTGTCTCCCTTCCTGATGCGATGGGTGGCCTGGTTCCCGCAACCCCAGGCGGCCAGTCCTTCACTCGTGGCCTCTAAAAAGAAGGAGGGTGGGAAGACCTTGCTCCCCGTGTTTCCCGTGGCCACGGCTCACTCCAATGCCCTCTTTCCCAACTGGTCACTCCGGGCATCTCTGCCGTGAAGCCCACCATGTTCTAGGGACCCTGACCACCCAAGAGGGAAGGGCTGAGCCTGCTCCCTCAGAGCGAGTCTCTGTGCCTTTGCTCACACGCGCTCTCTCTACCCAGAAAGCCAAGCCATTCCGCCCAAAGGTCGTAATCTGACCTTGATTTCCAAAATCCAGGTCCTCTGGGCAGCTTTTCCGGACGCCTGCCCTCACTTCACCTTCCCTGCTCAGCGGAGTTTTGTGACTCGATCGTGAAGACGGTTCAGTGCGGCCAGCAGTGCGCACATACATGGCCCTCTCCCCTCCCTTCACAAAACTCAAGTGAGTCCCAGGCAGATGCTCAGGACGTGTTGACTGACTTGTTGGACTGAATGACTGGGGACGTGACAGTTGTGATCAATCAAGAGTCCACAGTCAGCCACGGCCGGCTGGCGTGGCTCAGTGGTTGAGCGTCGATCTATGAATGACAGTTGTGATCAATCAAGAGTCCACAGTTAGCCACGGCCTGAGCGTTGATCTATGAGCCAGGAGGTCTCGGTTCCATTCCTGGTTGGGGCACAGGCCTGGGTTGCATGCTCAATGCCCAGTAGGGGGCGTGCAGGACGGTTCCATTCCCGGTTGGGGCACATGCCCGGGTTGCATGCTCAATGCCCAGTAGGGGGCGTGCAGGAGGCAACTGATCCATGATTCTCTCTCATCATTGATGTTTCTCTCCCTCTCCCTTCCTCTCTGAAAACAATAAAAAGACTTTTTTTTTTTTAAATGGTAACTGTGGACTCTTATTTTTAAAGAGTCCACAGTCACCATTTCTCAGGCCACCCAGAAAGCTTCCACAGCAGAGCCTGCTGCGAGTAGAGATGTCAGACCTTTTTTTTAATGGTGACTGTGGACTCTTTATTTTTAAAGAGTCCACAGTCACCCTTTCTCAGGCCACCCAGAGAGCTTCCACAGCAGAGCCTGCTGCGAGTAGAGATGTCATCTGATTTATTAATTAATGTGAACACCATTCATCCCAAAGCTCCAGGGCATAGTTTAAAAAAAAATCCAGAGTGCTTCAAAAACGATAAAAATAGCATTTCACAGTCTAGAAATAGCTGAACTTTATTCCTAGTACTCTGGTCCCAGCATCAATCCCCACTTCCCGCCTCCCTGCCTGCATCAGCCCCCACCAATTGGTCGCCCCCTTCCCCCACCTTGCCCACCATGCCCCCCGTGCCCACCATGCCCACGTGCTGTCTTTGGTGAGTAACAGAATTCCCGCCAGGGAGGGCTAATTGGGTTAACGGAGTGACTACCTAATTGTTCTCTCTCTGTAGCCCAACCCAGCACCCTGGCTGCTTTCCGACTACCTGCCCCGCATCTGTCCCAGGATCACTCATTTGCAACAACAACGTCCATTGTGGGCCGCCTGTGGGACTTTGGGGTTTGAAGTGAATCTCCCCCAGGCAGAGAACAGAAGATGCTGCTATTTTGGTTGGTCTGGCGGACAATGGGGCCATTCTCCGGGCTTGATGGGCATGTGGGAAATCTGAGATGCCCTGGGACCCGGCCAGAGCCCAGGGTGCTGAGCGGGGAGGGAGGGGAGCAGGTGGGGGCAGCATCCTGACCTCTTCTTCCCCGTTGACTTGGGTTTGCATTTCATTTTAATCAGTTTCAGATGAAATGGACCAGCCAGGAGCCTCTGGAATCTCAGGGCCCTCACCTTTGTCCTTTGGCCCAAGCACCGAGGAGGCGCGGGGTTGGGCAGTGCGTGACCTGGCCTCGCCCTGCTCTCCCCGGAGGAGGCAGCATTGAGGGTGGCCTTTCCCATCCCTGCTCTCCCGCAAACACCCTTGGAAAAGACAAGGCATCTTTGCCTGTTGTTTTTTGAGGTGTGTTCGCTCTGCTTCAATCTGTCCCACCTGGAAGGGCTCCTCACCTGCCCCAAGCATGGCAATGCCAGCCTCCTGGAGCGGGGTGTACCTGGGGCAGAGAGAGACCCTCTGAGTCGCACCTGAGGGGATGGCTTCTAGGGGGCGGGTGGCATGAGGGTGCTAGCGCAGCCTGTGATCTCTGATCCCCTGCAGGGGGCTCTGGGAAGGCGCTTGGCTTCTTAGGGTGACTTCTCTCTCCGCTGTCGCCCCTCCCTCCCTGTCCCGCCCCACCCCCAGCCTCCAGGTTGTCCTTGTCCTTGCTGTCCCCTCGGCAACTCCAGGGCCCACGTCACAGGATCTGGGGGAGCCGCATGGGGGTGCTCCATCAATGCCCATCTCTGCCTCTGGCTTGTTTGCAAACGGGCCTCACCCCTCCCTCTGCTCTCAGGAGGTAGCCCCCCTGGTGAGGTGACTGACACGGAGGAGGTGCTCAATAAGTACGCTATGTCCTGACTGGTGTGGCTCAGTGGATAGAGCGTCGACCTTCGGACGGAAGGGTCCCCGGTTCGATTCTGGTCAAGGGCATGTACCTTGGTTGCGGGCACATCCCCAGTAGGGGGTGTGCAGGAGGCAGCTGGTCGATGTTTCTCTCTCATCGATGTTTCTAACTCTCTATCCCTCTCCCTTCCTGTCTGTAAAAAATTAATAAAATACATTTAAAAAATAAGTACGCCATGAATTCAACTGGCTGGGAAGTTCCCGCCGATCAAACAAGAGCCCAGGCTCTGTCCCACAAGGAAGGGATTGAGCAAAAGGCAACCAAACCCACCACCACCCACCAGCTAAGCGAGGGGTGCGGGTCCCCCGGGACAATTTCCTTCGGGGAGACCAGGCGTCTCCATGCGACTGTCTGCGCACCACTGCCCTCCGCTGGACGCTGGGCCAAAGCGGCCCCAGACCCGCTCCCTGTCGGAAAGCTTCCCTCCCCATCTGGACGCGACTGCTGGGCAAACCGGTTTCTGGGCTGGCTCCACTTACCAGGTCTGCCCCCCCTCCCCCCTGGCTCCCAGCATTGATCCATGAAACCTGGGAAGGGACGGGGCACAGCGCTTCTTGGACTCCTAGCATCGTGAGTGCAGGCAGGCGCTCCTGGCACGATGGTGATGATGAATATCAGAATCCACATAACAGCCCACCCTTGTTCCGAGTCTAGAACAGCTCTGGCTCTGACAGTTTGGGGAAGACAGCCGAGAAGCGCACAAAGGGGCAAAGAGCTCCAGGAAGAAGAATTCAAAAACAACCCGTCATTTCTCTGTGTCTCAAACAACAACAGAACCTTCCTCCTCTGGGAAAAGATAGCGGCGAGGAAAAGGGGACGCGGGCACCGCCAAGCCCTGTGGTTGAGACCTGCCCTCCCTCTCTCCTCTGTCTTCAATGACAGGGACTGGAGAATCGGCCTTATTTCCTCTGCCCCGACCTCGTTAGCTTGTAAGCACTTTGCCCCGCACAACGACTGGCCGGCGGAAGGCCTGCAACACGGAGTTCCTGAACTCCTGGCAGGCGGGTCTAGTTGATGAGTGGCTAAGACGTTGCCAATGGCAATAGTGAAAGAAGTCAAAGTGGAGGCAGCACGTGCATTGCGAATACGTTGCTTCAGTTTGCTGAGGAATTGTTTCAGCTCCCCAAAATTGAACCCCGGGGTGAGCCCGGGGCGAGGCAGGCATGTGGATACATGAATCAGAAGCTCTGGGAGGAATTCTGCACGAGGCAGAAACCCAGGAGTCACACGGCCTGGAGGTGGACGTGAGGATCCAGCAAGGACTGTAGAGCAAGCATGTCAAACTCGCGGCCCGCGAGTTTATTTGGCCCGCGTTAGCCTTTGAGTTTGACATTAGGGAACATCTGGGAGGTGAAGAAATAGTCTGTGTTTGGATTGCGGTATTAGGCATACGGGGTATATACTCAGTAGGTACATTTGTCAAAAATGCATCAAACTGGGCATTTAAAACCAAAACGTCCTATTGCATGTAAACTGTGCCTCAATAAACGTCATTAAAGAATGACACCCTTCTAGGCTACCCCATTGCCTGGAGGACAAAGCTCTAATTTCTTATCCTGGCCTAAGTATCGATTTGGCTTCTTTCCTGGCTCTTCTTCCCCCCTTTATCCCCTTCCCCCCCACCTCGCCCTCCTTCCCTAAACACCTGTCACATGAAATGCACAGCAGCTCTAACATGGGCCTGGAGCTCCCTGACCCACAGCTGATCATTCTTCTCTCGTGGTACCACTGACCCTGACATAAGGGATATCAAGTTCTCGGTGGCGTGTGGTGAACACACGATGCAATGCACGGATGATGGATGATGGAGTGGTACACTTGAAACCTGTATACTTGTATTATTAACCAATGTCGCCCCAATAAATCCAATTAAAAAATAAAGAGCTTGCCCTGGCTGGTTTGGCTCAGTGGATAGAGCGTCCACCTGCGGACTGAAGGGTCCCAGGTTCGATTCCAGTCAAGGGCACATGCCTGGGTTGCAGGCTTGATCCCCAGTGGGGGGCGTGCAGGAAGCAGCCAATCAGTGATTCTCTCTCATCATTGATGTTTCTCTCTCTCCCTCTCCTTTCCTCTCTGAAATCAATAAAAATATTTTAAAAAAAAATAATAATAAAAATAAAGAGCTTTCGGTTGCACTCTTGTGTTTATGTCTCCCTTCTCCTTACTCGACTGTGGTGGTGTTGATGGAACCTGGGCCTTTTACCATTGCGCACAGGGCGGCGGGACGGATGCTCCTCCAGTCCTGCAGGGGGCGCTGTGGGAGCGGCCAGCTGCCTCCCTGCTCTCGACTGCTCTGGGCCGCTCCCCCCCACAAAAAAACACACGCTCGGGGCCCCGCCCCTTTTCAACAACCCTACTTCTCATTGGTCAGGGCCCGTCCAATGAAACGAGGCGTTGGTGCGAGGTCGCAACCACCTTAGTCGGCTGGGCCCGGGTGTCGGGTGGTGGCGGCGGCGGGAGGTAGGAAGGTAGGTGGGCCGGGTCGCGCCG
>NW_005358689.1:1843612-1851765 GCF_000412655.1 Myotis brandtii
CGCCCGCCCGGCTCCGGAGGCTGCTCTGCACCGGGGAGGGGGCCGGGGTGGAGAGAGACGGACCCCTCCACGTCCCACCGCTCCTCCTGCCTCCTCTCCGGTGAACGGCCCGGTAAGGCCTTGAAATGGGCAAGAATCGGGGTCCTTTGGGGGCCCTAAGCCGCTCCGCCGCCGGCCTTTCTCCGCCCGAACCCCCGAGGACCTTCGTGGGTTTACGTGTCTCTAAGGGCCGGGCTCCTCCCCCGCAGCTTCACTTCCTGTCCCTGGATCTGCTGCCCATTTCCCCCTGCGCCAGGGCGTTGGGGTGCCTCGGGTCCAATAAAACGGCTATTTTATTTTATTTTTTTCTGACACCGCCGAAACATGCTTGAAAAAACCCCAGTTTGGAGGCGTCGACACCCCTGAGACTAGTGCTGCTTCATCAGATGGAGGGTGTGGGGGTGCTGGCACCCTTTCCTCAGCACGATGCACTTGAACGGCAAGGTTTGCAGACAGTTTTAGGGGGGCCTGTGGCTTCATTCAGCTCCGCCCCCCCCCCCTACAGAAGTTAGGTCATTATTTTAAAAGCTAAGGATTGCCCCGGCCAGTTTTGCTCAGTGGGTAGAGCGTCGGCCTGCGGACTGAAGGGTCCCGGGTTCGATTCGTGGTCAGGGCACCTGCCCGGGTTAAGGGCTCGATCCCCAGTAGGGGGCGAGCAGGAGGCAGACGATCCATGATTCTCATCATTGATGTTTCTATTTCTCCCTTCCTGTCTGAAATCAATAAAAATATTTTTTAATAAGTAAATAAAAAGCTAAGGTTTGTCTTGCGGTCACGTCTAAAACTCACTTGGAACCCCCGCTTGTTAACGAAAAGCCCTGCCAGCTCTCCAAACCTTGGGAGGGAACCAGAAGCTGTAGAATGTTTTGTTCCATTCTTTACCATAAGGTGACAATGAACGACTGGGTGAGTGAGACGTCTTTCTGATTCATTTGCTCATTTAAATGAGTACTTTGTGGATGACACGGTTCCTGGCCTCTCTGTTTGGATGACTTCTCTGGTCTGTTCTTCCTTCAAGCCATGTACCGCGAAAACGAGGCGGGACGTTTGTCCAGGGGTCCCGGGCCGCTGTCTAAACTAAGAATATTTTAACAGAGTGAAGAGCAGACAAGCTCCCATCCTATCTAAATGTGATGTCATCCTATTTAAATGTGATCTCATCCTATTTAAATGTGATCTCATCCTATCTAAATGTGACGTCATCTTATTTAAATGTGACGTCATCCTATCTAAATGTGATGTCATCCTATTTAAATGTGATCTCATCCTATCTAAATGTGACGTCATCTTATTTAAATGTGACGTCATCCTATCTAAATGTGACGTCATCCTATCTAAATGTGATGTCATCCTATTTAAATGTGATCCTCATCCTATTAAATGTGACGTCATCTTATTTAAATGTGACGTCATCCTATCTAAATGCGATGTCATCCTATTTAAATGTGACGGAGCCCTGCTGTGATGGAAGTATGTCTAGAATAAGTAGGGGAGAGGACATGGCAGCTCAGAAAATGCCAGTGGCATGAAAAACGTCTGCATTTTCATGGTAGCCTTCGACTGGTTTTTTATTAATTTTTTTTTTTTTTTTTTTTACAGGGAGGTGAGGGGATGGGGGTGAGTTTCAGTTTTATTGAGTGCCTTTTATGCGATAGGCTTTTTGCATATGTTTATAGGTATAATTTATGTGAGCAGGTCACCCCTTTAGGAAGATGAAGAAACCACCTTAGATCAATTAAATGGCATTTGTAGTCCAAGAGGACGGTACAGTTTGAACCCAGAACTCTAAACCCCAACTCCGTATCTCTACCTGCCAGGACTAAAGACGTAAATTTCTGTCAGGCCCTCACTGGTGTTGCTCAGTGGATAGAGCGTTGGCCTGCGGATTGAAGGGTCCCGGGTTCGATTCCGGTCAAGGGCACATGCCCACGTTGTGGGCTCGATTCCCCGTGGGGGCGTGCAGGAGGCAGCCGATCCATCGTTCTCTCTCATTGATGTTTCTCTCTCCCTCTCCCCTCCTCTCTGAAATCAATAAAAATACATTTAAAAAAAAAGTTTTGTCTGAACTCTCTGAGTATGTTCTCTCTCTCCCCCACCACAGTGAACCTGTAGCTGGTGCACGTCCCTTCCCGTCCTCTCTGGCGTCGCTCTAACTGGAGGTGGTTTTACTGGACCATGTGGTCGGTCTGCCTTGTGAGCCTCCTTCACTCTTACCCCACAACTGTCTACAAAACACAGAAATCCAGTCCTCCCGTTTTCTGCTGAAAAACCAGCTCTTCGTTGATGGCTGGATCAGGTCCAGCCTTCCAGCTGCGGCCTGACCCCTCTGCAGTCTCCCTGGCTTTGTCGCCCCCCTTTCCACGGCCCTCAGCTCTGGCCTCAGGAGCACAGCACTCACTGGCTCACTCAGCCTGTGTCCTTAGCCTTTAGCCACCTTCTTCCCTAAGAGGAAAACCTCTCTTTCCAAAGCGCCTCCATGGCACCTTACGCGTCCCCTCCCCCAGTCTGGTCACTTCCTTTCTCAGCATTTTACCTGCAGGCCTTTCTCTAGGACTTACTCATGCTCTTTTGTGCGTTGTTGGTTTGGTTGGTAGAATCAAAGTTGCTGGGAGAGTAAGCATCTGATTTCTCTTTCTCCTCGGGGCATCTGAGTTGGTAACTTAAGATGCCCCCACGTTACAACATGAGCCCGCTTACAGGAATCCTCTGACCCTTTAACTCTCATTTCTCCTAATGAAGGCAGCGAGCATTCTTTTAACTGAGACTTGAAACTTCACATAGTTGTCATACTTAGCATTTTTAAGTTTCATTTTGCTTCTGGAAATTTGTTAAATATGTAAAACTGAATCTAACAGTTCAATAAATAGAGTCAGGTAATCTAAAGACAACCTAGTTGTTGTTATTTATATCTACCTAAGTGCTTGGTGACTCCCTTTCCTCCCTCCCCAAGACAGACCTCCAGGGATGGGGTGACTTTTTTCCAGTCCCAGGAGAGCAGAGAGCAGAATGGGAAGGTCTGCAGGTTACGGCTCGAGGAGCCTTAGGATGCAGTTGGCAGAATTGTCTTGAGGCTTCTGGTACTGCACTGCAACCATTTTAAAGTGATGTTCCTGTTTTCGCTTATAGATACTTAGCACTTTTTGAAACAACTAGTTAAGAATTATTTATATTGGTTAGCAAAAAACTAATACATTATTATGAATTCATCATTTAAAGAAATAAAATAATGTTCATGGAAATTGTAAACTCTCCTGGGAAATGTCTTCTTTTATGGAAATATGCTAATCTCTAAACTATGTTCATGGCTACTCATTATATAATATTGAACAAAAAACACAGTCTAAAACTTGTGTTAGATTTTTGTGTAGCATAGCTCTTGATATAAGAGTTATTCTAGATTTGGGGAAATTGTTGATGGAGGCTTCTTCTCAAGGCAGAATTCTGCTTTTTGGTAACGATGCATCATGTGTCATCACCACAAACACATGATTTTGCTGAATGCGTTAGCCTCAGTGCACCCCCTGAGCCATGGGGAAGGGAGAGTGCGAACTGGCTTCCAGAGGAAGATTTGGACTGAACTAGCCATTTCTGCTGTGTGTGTGTCCCCCACCCCCACCCCCTTCTTTTCCCATCATTCCTCTGTGGCTGACAGTTGGTTTAGTTTTCCCCTTAGGTTTAATGTTGGGGCCCTGCAAACTAACCTGACAAAAAACAGATTAACAAGGGGGAAATACTACCCATGAACTGGAGTTCATGAAGAAATATGAGGAGGCAGAAATAGGAGCCTATAGACTAGCTTAACAAAGGGTGATGGAGTGCAGAACGGAAGCTAGAAAAGGGTTTTGGGTTCCTGGGAGTGGGTGTAACTTAATGGGAAGGTGATGGGAAAATGTGTGGTAAATAATCATTGATAAGAATCCTGTGTAAGGAGAGGGGACAGTTATGTCCCCTTTACTGGGCTGATTTATGTCCTGCTATTAGCGAGAAAAGGCAGAACCTATTGCCTGCGGCTCATACAGTCCTTATGCCACAGTGGCTGTTGGGAGGTGGCATGCTTGGATGCCCTTCAGTAAATGTTTTTATTGGCTGGAAATGCCAAACCACCTTAAATCTCTTTACAAAATAAATTGTAGCAATAGGAATGAACTAGAATGCTGTGTGTCTACCTCATTTCAATAAGTTTACAGTAAAGGTGACCATTAATTCTAAAGAATCATTTTAGCCAGCCTGAAGACTAAACTATTTATGAGAAAGATCTTCTGATTTCGCTGTTTCTAAATATGTATTTTTTTGTTTCAGGCACGTGTGGTTCTCAAATATAGGCATTCTGATGGGAGTTTGTGTATTAAAGTAACAGATGATTTAGTTGTAAGTATATATTTTTTTATTTGTTGCACACTTTCAGATTTGTTGGAGTTAATAATTTGTTTAAAATTACATAGGATTTATGCAGATTGCCCATTCGGACTCTTATTTTGCATTTCATTCCGAAGTCAAGAACCACATTCTAGATTAGAAGCTACTTTCATAGGCTCTTGAGGAATTGATTTAACTTCATTAAGATAGCATGCCTGGTGGAGTTTAATAATTGCTCTATTTGGACCTTAATCAAGAGGAATATAGAAGCCAAAGCTGGATATAAGGGGACAAAGGTTCTCTTATGGGCACGTGAGAAGTAAGTGATGGTATTTGAACACAAGATACAGGTTTTATAGTTACACCTTTCTCCTTCCTGTCTGCTCACTCTTGCCACTTCCTCCATCCCCTTCACTCCGTGCCTCTCCACATGCTTTCTGCACGCAGTGCTCCCTCCCCTGCAGCTGCTCCCACCACTGCAGCTGCTTCCTCCCCTGCAGTTGCTCCCTCCCCTGCAGCTGCTCTTGGTGTCTCCTCGCTTCCTACTTTACTTGACCTCCTGGCTGCTTTTGATACAGAAAGCCACTCTCGTGGAAATCATTATTTTGGTGTCTGTGGCTCCATTTTATCTTGTTTTCTTTTTCTTTAAAAAAAATTTTTTTTCTTGTTCTCTGTTTCTGTTTCATTCTTTGCTCATTGCTTCGCTGATGTGCCCCCAGCAATGCTGATTTCTCCAGGACTCTGTCCTTGGTTGTCTTTTGAAAGCACTTGTGGAGTAATCTGTTCAGTGATTAAATGCAGTACTGCCTGCAGCTGTCTATTTTCAATTTTGTACATTTCACTCACATGGTTTTCTGACTCCTGACTAGTTCTAAGCTGAGCATCCTCACCTCAGCACTCCTCAGCCAGCCTGTCTGGAACGGACACTTCACCACTTCTCCCCTGGGCTCCTCCTGTGTCCTGGTTTCAGTTCCACTTCATGCTTGAGGATCATGTGGTCCTTCCTGTCCGTCATCCTCATGTCCACTGTTTCTTCAGTTGAAAAGCCTTGAACCTCTGGTACATTCTGTACACTTGTCTAGGCATTTGGGGGTTGGGGATTCGAGCTCCCTCATTTATTTCCTGTCGTGAACTCTCCATCTTCACTGTTACTCTCTAAGGTTAGGATCTTCTCATCATCACTTGCCTGGACTATTAGAATAGTCTCCTGACTCCCTGCTTCCAGTTCCCCCTTCAGTCGTCCTAGACTGCTGCTGGGGTGGTTTCAGAAATGCGAATTTGATTGTTACAACCGCCTTAAAACCTTTAGTGGCTCCTCATCACTCAACGTACACTCCACCCTCACCCCCCGCCCCCCAAGCTCTTGTCTTTCCTGTGTTAATTTAAACTCAAGAGTTCTTTTCATCAGACCACAGCAGTATTTAATATGTTGCTTAACTGGTCGTTTCTGAGAAGCTTCTGAGAGAGTTCATGCAATGTTTTATCCACAGCAATGACAAACTTAAGTGATTGCTGGAGGCTTGGAAACGTGGATGTGATTTTCTTAGTATGACCTCCAGAGAGTAAATAGAGCAGCAAAGACTCACACTTTTACCCAATCACACATCGGGTACATGGTTGATCATCTGCTTTTGCATAGTTAACGTGTACTTTTAAAATTTCTGACAGTGTTTGGTGTACAGAACAGACCAAGCTCAAGATGTAAAGAAGATTGAGAAATTCCACAGTCAACTGATGCGACTTATGGTAGCCAAGGAATCCCGCAGTGTTGCCATGGAAACAGACTGACTGGTTTGAGATGAAGACTGCTTGCCATGCTCTTAGGAAGTAAATCTCTTTTGAATTTGAGGCAGTGTTGGGACAGAAAATTCTTACTGTAACTATTCAGAAGCCAAGAGACCATTGTTTTGTACTTTGCTTCTTATGTTTACTTTAGAGAGCGAGGAATGCAAATGCTTTCAGTTAGAAAGCCTTTATTTATTTTTGGAAATGGAACAAGAAATGTGTCTATCTTGGAAACTTTCTGCAGATTATTTGATGCTGGGAAAATATGTAATTATTTCTTTCAGTAAGTTTGTAGCAATAATTTGAAAATGAGATATCAGGAAAAGCCTGTTCTTCCTTAAGTTTAGTTTATTTGTCTTTAAAAAAAATTAAATGTAACCATTTTGCTGGGTTGATCATTTCGTTTGGGGCATAACATTTGTGCAGTTGATGACCAACAAATATAAAATATGGTAACTAGAATTAACTGTGCACATACCGATTATGTACAGTATAGTTAGTCTCAATTGTATCTAAAAGTAATTATGAAAACAAGTATGCTTTATCTTGAACTTTGCAAATTTAAACTATTTTTTCATATAAGGGATCATTAGTATTAATAAGCTTGTTGAGCAAACTTTGAATCTAGTTTTCAGTGCTTAAAACACATGAACAGAACGGTCACTGATAGACGGAAGCCACCACATTGCAGGGCATTTGTCACAGATTTCCCTTGTGGACTTGCTCAGAAGGGCTAAGGATTATGCGAACTGTTATGTTGTTTAACATAACTGTTGTCATGTTAAATCTTTGCATACCTCTTCGATACCCCTGCCTCTGATTACTTAACCAAGGGGTTAAACACGACCATCACAACTGTTAGGTTTCCATTAAGCCAGAAGAATATTATTTGATATTTATCTTATATCTGTAACCTGAACTTTACCAAGTAATGTAATGTTCATATGTTGATTCCTACATTAAAATATTTTTTGTTAGGAATTTGTTGTGTTGAGCAGCATTTTAACATGGAAAGTTCTACTAGCCATATGAATTTTGACATGTTTCAAAGAGGTCAGTAAATAAAATATGCGAATATATATTGTTTCTCTCGAAGTTTTTAACTTCACAAGAATTACTCGTTTCTTGACTGGCATATACTGTATTCATTTAGTCTACATTGAGCATAATGATACTGTGAGTAAACGTTGTTTGTTTTGTTTCTTGGTACTTTACATTTCTCTGAGCTGTCCTGTTTCTCCGTGGCACGGTTCTTTTCTGGATCAAGGAAAGTGATCTAAGAGTGTAGGGTTTTTTTGAGTTTGTGGCGGTTTTTTCCCCCCATAATTAATGGGATCAGGAGTTTTGGGGGCCTTTTTCTTTCTCATTTACATCTTCCACTTGTTAGCACTACAAAGGCAACCAGGAAGGGAGGGGCTAGCAGGTTATTTTTCGTTCTGCCCGATGTACCTGGAAACTGGCCAGAAGCTTGTAGAGAGGAACAGCCTTTGTTCTGATTTTTAAAAATAATTTATCCCAGAGAGCACATCATACGCATTCCTCTCCGTACCAACGGCTTCTGACCGAAAGCGGGAGAGCTGTGTCCACATCTTGCCCTGCTGAGTTGGACTCTGCATCTTATTCTATGGACTGTAGATTGCGTATGTGTAGATGCTACTTCGAAATCTCTAGTTTCTTGGGTTTCGTATCCTAAGGAGTGAGGTTGCAGTCTCACCGCAGTTATTTTACATAACAGCAGCTTCATTGAGCTATAACTCGCTATAAATTCCCCCCATAAAGTGTACAGTTCAATCGGTTTTTCGTACATTCAGAGTGTGGTGATGCGACCATGCCCAGCACTGAAGTTCGGAATGGAAGTCACTGCACCAAACTGCGGGGAGGGAGCGGCGAAGCTGGGCGGTCCCCCAGGTCGCCGAGGGGGGCGGGACCGGACCCGGACGTCCCAGCCGGGAACGCCCCTTGGGGGGGAGAAG
>NW_005358689.1:1852497-1856428 GCF_000412655.1 Myotis brandtii
CCCGCCCTGGCAGCGCGCACTGACCCAGAGGCTGTGCAACTGGGCTCCTGCCTCTCACGCTGGGCCCCTTCTGCAGCCTTGGGGGTGGGAGGTGGGGGGCTAGCAAGGCTGTCATCCTAGTTTTGACCCCCCCTTTTTTTTTTTTTACTAATTTCAGAGAGGAAGGGAGAGGGGGAGAGAGATAGAAACAACCATGAGAAAGAATCATTGGTTGGCTGCCTCCTGCAGGCCCCCTACTGGGGTTCGAGCCCACAACCTGGGCATGTGCCCTTGACTAAAATCGAACCCGGGACCCTCAGTCCGCAGGCCGATGCTCTATCCACTGAGCCACACCAGCCTGGGCGGCAGAGAGACTTTTAGAGAAAGAGCCTCCTGCCACTGAAGTGCAGCGCCTCCCCAACCTCCTTGCGTGGCGTCCTGGTTGTGTGCGGTGTCTATGCCCAGCACCAGCACCCACCGATGCCCAGGCCCCTCCCCTCCACATCCGAGCCCAACATGCCTGGGCTGAGTGGTTGTTCACGGGACACCTTGACTCTTCCCCGCCCAGCGTCCGGGCCAGGCCCAGGCATGTGAAGGCAGGAGCTCCCAGACTCCACGCCTTCGGTCCTCAAAGACATGGAACGTAGCTGAGCTTCCAAAACATGGGAGGGCGGAATGCGGGCTGCTCGCCACTGATGAAGAAACAGCCCCAGCCTACCCACTCGGGGCTGGCGTGGCACAGAGCAGCCCCGTGGCGACCTGCGGAGCCTCGGAGCTCACGCTCCAAACCCACCCCCGATAGGGCCTGGATTCCGCCCTTAGTGATGCCTCCCTTTGAGCGCTCACGCGATGATGTGGAAAGAGAACTGGCATAGAAGGCAGCCCCGGCTCATGCCCTAGCGCTGCCATTCACGCCACCCTTCCGGGGCCTCATCCGTCAAACGGCGAGGCTGGGCTCCACTCGGCAGGGCCCTGCAGCCCTCCTGGGGGATGGCTCTGCGGTTAAGAAGTCCAGCGGGATCTGTGGGAAAGGAGTCACGTGTGTGGGCAGTGGGCAGTTTCGATGGGGCCTGGGTGGGCCCTGCTGCATATGCCAGGTCCCCTGAGGGCGGCCTCAATAGAGTCAAAGTCTGGCCCCGGGGGGCGGGGGGGCAAACCTCAGACAGCAAGGGGCCCAGGCTGAGGCCGAAGAGTCCCTGCCCAGCCCCGCTGGCCTGCTGGGGCCACCTGTGGGTGGGTCGCCTGTGGGTGCTCTTGGTCTAGGCCGGCACTTTAGGAGCAGAGGCTGTGGGGTAAGGTGGGGAGGCTGCAGCAGGCAGCAGGCACCCCAGCAGTCTCCTCCCCCCCAGTCGCCCCCCAGAGGGAGCCATAGCTTTGCCAGGGACACCCACCCCTGAGGAGGGAGGAGCGGTGGGCGCTCGGAACAGCTCCCTCTCACCAGGAGAGAAGGGTGCCAGCCCACCCGGGGTTGTACCGTGACCCTTGGACCGCACGGGCCTGACCTGGGCGGGTCCACTTAACACGTGGATTGTTTTCAATAAATATTATCGGAAGATTTTAATTTTAATTTTTTTTTGGAGATGTGCAACAATTTGAAAAGATTCTCAGACGAACCTTTCATTTTGGAAGATGTTTTGGAGATTCGCGACAATTTGAAAACACTCGCCGGTGAAACTCTTTATATTCTTAATCACATGTTCTTCCCCTTAGTTCACCTTAGTGTGGCGATACAGTATGTAATGCATAGAACACAGAACATGTGTTAGTCGACTGTTTAACGTTAATAACGGTTCTCAACCTGTGGGTCGCGAACAATGAAAATACATCCTGCCTATCGGATATTTACATGACGATTCATAACAGTAGCAACATGACAGTGATGAAGTCGCAACGAAAATAATTTTATGGTTGGGGGTCCCCACAGCATGAGGAACTGTATGAAAGGGTCGCGGCATGAGGAAGGTTGAGAACCACTGGTTTATGTGATCAGCAAGGCTTCCGGTCAACACTAGGTCGTCAGCAATTAAGGTTTGGGGGAGTCCAAAGTTGTATGTGGATTTTCGACTGCGTGGGGCGTCGGTGCCCCTCACCGCCCCCCACACTGTCCAAGGGTGAACGGTGTAACTCAACACACAGTTGTGCAAACCAAGTTCAAAGGGAAGCAGCCTTTTCTCCCATTCAGGTCTATTGACTTTCCCGCGGGGGTCAGAGTTCATCCTTTCTCTCCCTGATAGGGCTGTTTTCACTCTCCAAAGCAGGGGCCATTGAAGGCCCGAGAAACCCTTTGGTCTGGCCCTGCCAGGGCATCCGGGGTGAGTTCGTTAAATGTTTCACCACATGCAGCAGGCTCATGTTCAAGTTGATCCTTTTGTATGGCCCCGGAATGATGTCGCAAACACCCAAATGGCCGTGGGCAGAGAGAAGGTTCCCTGCCAAGGCTGGCCTCCAGCCCCCTCCGGACGGACGGCTGGGGCCTGGGGTGCAGCCTTCGTGCCCACTGGTCCCGACTCTCCGTCTTTGGTTTTCGTTGCCTGGCGGGTGGGCACTGTTTGCCTGAGGAGCCCACTCCGTGCCCGGTTCAGGCGCAGCAAAGCCACCCGTTAGGCTGCCCCAGGCCTGAGGGGACGTGCTTGCACGAGGGGGGGGAAATGTTCTTCTCTTTGGGGAGTTCAGAAACTTTCCAGAAGCTTCTCTGGCGAACCCACAGAGGGCCCCAGGCCTTGTCCCCGGTCAGGAACAGAAGTGCGTGCTGCCTTTAGCTCTTGGGAAGATGAACACGCAGACTGACTGCATTCTGATGTCTTCTTGGTGCCTACTTGGCGGGGTTGACTCAAGCGAACGACGTAGCGTCTCTGAGCTTTGTTTTCAGTCTCTTTAAACCAGAAAAAAATACCCCTTGCTTCTCAGGGTCACTGTAGGACAGGAGATGATGTGTTTACTGTCCCCAGCCCCGTGTCACAGCCCAGGGCTTCCACACGGAGCTGTGGGGCCCAGACACACAGGCGTGTCCCTGCCACGGGCCCACGTGGCTGGCTGTGGCCCAGCTGGGAGCCAGGGAGAGCGGCGGGGAGCCAGGGCCCAGGAGCAGGAGGGCTGCGTGTCCCCGTGTGGAGTCTGAGAGCCACGCAGGCTCCTCCGGAGACCAGGGCGTGGGCTCTCCCCCCTCCCCCAGGGCCGCCACCTCTCGTGGCCCCGGCGGCTCAGCCTGGGACTTGCCTCTCCCCGTGGCCTGTGTGACCTTTGCCACCTTGAGTGGCGACTCTCTGGTGTGTTCCTCTTCGGATGAGAACTGGAGGCACTTGGACCTTCGGGAAACGGAGAGAAATAGTTTGGCTCCAGCGCCAAGGCCCTGTTTACAAGGGCAGCTCAGGAAGCCCGACTCTCTTGCCAGCTCTGGGGACGTGGAGCTACGTGCCCGCTTTCTGGTGGAGCTGCCTGTGGCCACAGTGTCCCGGTGAGGAGGCTGGAGAGGCGGGCCCAGCCACCAGGTGGGGGAGGCAGCCCCCCTGGAACTCCTTCGCACAGAGGCAGGGCTGTCCCCCAGGCCATGGCGCTGCTCCGCCCGGATGGCGCATCTGCGTTTCAGAGCTGCCCCAGGGCCTTTGAACGCCAGGAGTACGCTGAGCCTTCTGTCACTTATTCCTTTGTGCAACCTAGACACAGCGGCAAGCACGCTAACCCCCCATGATACTGACAGCCTGGAACATTCCCAGGAACCCTGGCCCTGGTCTTTTTAAAAATTATTTAAGCCATAACTGGTTTGGCTCAGTGGATGGAACGTCGGCCTGTGGACTGAAAGGTCCCAGGTTCGATTCCAGTCAAGGGCATGTACCTTGGTTGTCGGCACATCCCCAGTGGGGGGTGTGCAGGAGGCAGCTGATCGATGTTTCTCTCTCATCGATGTTTCTAACTCTCTATCCCTCTCCCTTCCTCTCTGTAAAAAATCAATAAA
>NW_005358689.1:1856754-1858257 GCF_000412655.1 Myotis brandtii
GAATCGAACGGTGACCTCCTGGTTCCTAGGTCAACGCTCAACCACTGAGCCACACCGGCCGGGCTGCCTGGTCTCTAGGGCTGTTCCTCTTGCAGCGCCGGCCCTTTCACTACGTCCCAGGCCAGAGGTGGCTCTGAGCCAGGGCCCATCCTGTTGCACGCTATTGAGGAAGGAGCCCTGTTGAGGACCAGCCGGCCTGGGGAGCGGAGGGAGGGCAGAGCGCGGTGGATGGTGGGAAAGGAATCCGATAGGCATCTTCTATGGCCACTCCTATTATCCCTGACACAGGAGTCCTCTACTCAGAGAATGGCCAGGTACTGAACTGCCACAGGAGGGCCTGTGTTTTCCTCGTAGGCGGTGAACTGTGTTCCACTTGGGCTGTGTTCCCCGGTAATTCAGGACCAGTGGAAACCTTGACAGCTCTTATTTTAATTGGCAGAACATGAGCTGGACCAGGACTTCGCACGACACTCCCCGGGATGATCACGCGAACCCTGCTGGGCGGGGACAGTCTGTGTCCCTCTTGCGTTACACAGCTTAAAGCTGGAAGGTGTGTGAATGAGTTTATGGGGGGCCCCAGCTCAGGGGCATTTAACATCTGTGGGGGGCCCGGCCGGCGTGGCTCAGTGGTTGAGCGTCCACCTATGAACCGGGAGGTCAGGGTTCGATTCCTGGTCAGGGCACATGCCTGGGTTGTAGTATACAGCTTAGACCCCACTTACCAAAGAGTGGGAGGCAGGGGCGATCACTCATCAATTTCCATCTCCCATTGGTTGAGGGGTCATCTGTGAGATCCTTTGATCAGCGTGTGTCCCCCACTGAGCCATAAGCTCCAGGAAGGTAGGGACTGTGTCTGCTTCTGCTTCTTCCAATTTCCCAGTACAAATCTTTCAAATCCAGTGTGACCGTAGTTAGCTAGTTATTAGTAGAAGCAGAGCAAGGGGAGTCAGACATTGTTAAGCATGGTCAGCTGGGGAGCATGAACCTGTTTGCTTCACCAGGAAGCTACGTCTTAACCACCCTTCCTTCCCCCATGTAGGGAGTTCCCATACAGGACTGAGTGTGTGTGTGGCGGGGGAAGGGGGGGACAGCGGGGGCAGGGAGAGATAAACACACATGCAGATGTCAAAATGGTGCACAGGGAGGTGCTTGACCACAGGGGCCTGTCAAGTCTAAACCTGGGAAAGGGGTCATTGGTCAGGGGGTGGGCCCATCAGAAGCCCGTGAAAGCTTGGGAAGTTGATCGGTTATTTTGAAAAAACCTCCTGGTTATAATCTCAGGTGAACCAAGAAACTCTCCTGTCTTGCTTGGTGACCCGCACTCCCCCATGCATTGCCACGTTCTCCCACCCGGGAGCACGCAACCATGCGGATCTAGCAGCTGCTGGGACCTGCAGCAGACAGCGCGGGCTCCTCGGACTAAGCTTCAATATGAAGCAGAGGCTCTGGACGCTGGCCTTAGTGTTGGCCTTGATGAAGACGAGGTTGGACTTTTTCCATGGC
>NW_005358689.1:1858557-1872749 GCF_000412655.1 Myotis brandtii
AGGGTTCGATTCCTGGTCAGGGCACATGCCGGGGTTGCAGGCTCGATCTCCAGTGTGGGGTGTGCAGGAGGCAGCTGATCGATTCTCTTTCATCATTGATGTGTCTATCCCTCTCTCCCTCTCCCTTCCTCTCTGGCATCAATAATAAAAATAAAATATATTGTTAAAAGTATAGTATATACATAAACTAGTAACAGGGTCATTTATCATTATCACGTATTAGGCACCGTCCATAATTCCATGTGCTGTATTTTTATAGTGCGGTCAGAGCAGTAGGGTTGTTTATATTGGCATCACCACTAACAGGTGAGTCATGACTGCGCTGTGAGGACACTAGGTGATAGGGATTTCTCAGCTCCGTTGTAATCTTTTTTTTTTAAATATATTTTATTGATTTTAGAAGAGGAAAGGAGCGGGGGAGAGAGAAACATCAATGATGAGAGAGAATCATTGATTGGCTGCCTCCTGCACGCCCCCCCACTGGGGATCGAGCCCACAACCCAGGCATGTGCCCTTGGCCGGAATCGAACCCGGGACCCCTCAGTCCGCAGGCCGCCGCTCTATCCATTGAGCCAAACCAGCTAGGATTCCATTGTAATCTTACGGGATCACTGTCTTTCATGTGGTCCGTCAGCGAACAAAACGTCGTTATGCGGCACCTGACTGAATGTACATATGGTGGATCGATCACTAAAAAGCATTATTAGTTCATCTGTTTGTCTCAGTGGAGTGTGAACTGCTGCAGGTACAGGGCGGTATCTCATTCCCTGGGTCATAGTCATGCACAGTATTTGCTGAACCACCCTCTGGCCCAAGACCAAATTTGTAACCTTACGGGATCATGGTCTTTCTTGTGGTCCGTCTTATGCGGCACCTGACTGAATGTACATATGGTGTATCGATCACTAAAAAGCATTATTAGTTCATCTGTGTGTCTCAGTGGAGCGTGAACTGCTGCAGGTACAGGGCGGTATCTCATTCACTGGGTCATAGTCATGCGCAGTATTTGCTGAACCACCCTCTGGCCCAAGACCAAATTTATATTTGCTTTACTAAGGCACGGGTCCAACTCTCTTATTGACCTTAAAAAACAATGACTCCCTGATACTCCACAGACCAAGTTCGAATAACAGGAAAAGAGTGTACTTGAGTTTTTACTTCTATCCATCTTAACATGAGTCGTATGTTTTCAACCTTGCATCTTTGCTGCAAGCATAACAGAAGTATTATGGTCCAATTATGAAAACTTTCATGCCTCTGAACAGTGCCAGAGAACAAAGCACCTACTCTATTTGGCCTCCTCTCTTTAAAAATTTTCCCAGAAAGTGAGACCCAGAAAGACAAAAGTAAACTAATAAGTCTCTTTGCTGGTATCGCTTGTCCCTTTCAAACGGTTTACATTGCGTGGGTCTCGTGAGGGTCATGGTCATCACATTCCTCAACTAGCTTTTTCCACTTGAACTCATTCCTAATGTTTTTCCCCACATTTCATAACCGCATGCCCAGAACTTGACTCCCTGCAGAACTGGGGGGATTAAACTGTATTTGATCTCATTTCTTATCGGAGTAGCCAGTTATTGCTCATCATGTTTCTCCCTGAAGTTTAGCCTCTTATAACTAAACTAGAGGCTCAGTGCACAAAAATTTGTGCACTGGGGGAGGGGGGGTCCCTCAGCCCAACCTGCACCCTCTTGCAATCCGGGACCCCTCGGGGAATGTCCGCCTACTGGCTTAGGCCCGCTCCCCATGGGCCTAAGCCAGCAGTCAGACATTCCTCAAGTCCAGGAGCTCTGACTCCTTACCACCCATCTGCTCATATGCTCGCTGCTCTTTAGCGCTGCCTCAGAGGCGGGAGAGGCTCCTGCCACCGCAGCTGCACTCGCCCACCGGCTTCTGGCTGAGTGGGTAATGGGAGCCTGCTGGCTGGGGAAAGGGATCGAGAGGTGATCAGTGCACCTCGTAGCAACTGGTAGAGTGGTCGTTCTGGTCATTCCCGTCGTTTGGTCAGTTTGCATATTACCCTTTTATTATATAAGATGACCACTGTCCTCCAGTTTGTGTGTTTAAAAGAAATGAGGCCGCTCTACAACAAAAACGACACTTTCCTTACTAGGTAAGCTCATCATTTTTCAGAAAGAGGATTGTGATTCCAAGAAGAAAAAAAATGCTTTCGTTCAGAAAGGCTTCCCTTCCCCCGCCCCCCGACCCCGTCAGCAAACTATGATTCTGGAAAAGTGCACGAAAGACAACAACAGCAACCTCATCGGATGACATGTGTTTGTGGGAGTTCAGCTCTAACGTCACGGGCAGGCATCACCAAGCAGGCACTCTTGTTTTGCAACGTGTCACTGCGGAATTTTTCACCGTGCCTCCTAAATGCTGATACTGCCTCTCGAAGTGATTGGAACATTTTCTACACCAGCAGGGACTGACCACACGGAAGAGATAAGAATAGCTCTCCTTGGGAACGTGGAGGCGTAGCAAACAGGATTCTGCCCCCTGACGCTGCGAATATCATTTCCCCGGGGACGTGTCTGGGAAAAGGCTGGCAGGCAACGATGTACACACTCCTAGGTCTGGACCCAACCGAAGTGTCTCCATATGTTTACGCAGAGTCACAAGGTAGGATGTTCACTCTCCACGTCAGTCCTCAGTGAGGAAGGAGAGCGGACCCCAGGCGTCCATGCCACGCACTTCCCTACGTCCAGCCTACGAACGCACACAGACGGTGACGGGGCACCGGGCGTGGGCTGCATAATCTAATAGGGACAGAGTCCCTCTGGGGTGTCCTCCAGCACAGAGCGATCCCGCACAGCAAAAAGGGAGTAGGTGGAGCACCTGCTCTGAACCAGGCCGTCTTCACAAACAGCCTGTGAGGTTGCATTGTTATCCCCATTTTACAGACAAGATCATAGAGGCTCACACCAAGACACCTCATGATTAAAATGACGAAGGTTAAAGACAAAGAATTTAAAAGCAGCAAGAGAAAGACAGTTCCCTCCAAGGGAGTTCCCAGGAGACGGTCAGCTGATTTCTCAAGAGAAACATTTCAGGCCAGAAGAGATTAGCAGGAAATATTCCAAGGGATGAAAAGCAAGGACCTTCCACCAAGATTACTCTCCCCAGTAAGGCTATCGTTTAAAATTAAAGGAGAAATAAAGAGCTTCCCAAACAAGAAAAAGCTAAAGGAGTTTGTTACCGCCGAACCAGCATTATAAGAAATGTTAAAGGGCCTGGAATCAAAGAAGAAGAAAGAAGGAGAAAGGGTGAGGAGGAGGAGACGATGGAGGAGAAGCAGCAGCAGCAAGAGGAAATAGTTAAAAGAATAAAATGGCAATGCATATGTACCTATCAGTCATCACTTCAAATGTAAATGGATTAAATGCTCCAATCAAATAACATAGGGGAACTGAATGGATAAGAACACAGGACCCATATATGTGCTGTCTACAAGAGACCCACCTCAGGAGGACAGACACAGACAAAAAGCGAAGGGATAGAAAAGGCTACTTCATACAAATGGAATGTTTTTAAAAAGCTGGGTAGTAATACCTGTATCAGACAAAATAGATTTTAAAACAAAGGCGATCAGCAGAAAAAACGGACATTGGATTTCCACTGGCGTGCAGGAAGGGGGAGGGGAGTTCCATTTCTGTACCTCTGCGGAGGAGTATTTCAAGGAACAACGCCCCCCCCCCCACCGTGGCCCAATGCGCAGTTTAGGGGGGCAGCTTCTGGCAGGAGCAAACCTCGGGGCCTCAGCAAGCCCCCCTCCCAGGGCCCTGTGGGGAGTAGAGAGCACCCTGGGGTGGGTTTCCTAGCAAGCTCCTCCCTGCCTTGGGGTTGGGTGGGAGAGGTCGGGAGAACTAGGTAATTCGCACACTATGGTAATGCCTGCTTTGTGGTCTGTGATCAGTGGCTCTACAGCACCACCCCTGAGCTAAATATCAATATTCGTATTTTCTTAATTAGGATGCAAGAGAAGGGGCTTTAACTTTTCTCATTGGGAGGTGGAGGAGCGTGTAGAGGAGAGTATAGGGGGGATAGATGGTGAAGGAAGGAGACTTCACTTGGGTGGTGAACATACAATGCAATATACAGATGGTGTATTATACATTGTACACCTAAAACCTACATAATCTTACTAACCAATGTCACCCCAATCAATTCAATTTAAAAAAAGAAACACTAACATGAAAACAATCTCCTTGAATCTGTTACGTTGCCTGGACGGTGCTGGAGTGGGCCATCGTTGCGCCCCTCGTCCCAGGTTTCCTGTGTTTGTTCTGTTTGTTTGTTTATTTAAATATATTTTGACAGAGTTCAGAGAGGAAGGGAGAGGGAGATAGAAACATCAACGATGAGAGAGAATCATCAACCAGCTGCC
Source organism: Myotis brandtii (assembly GCF_000412655.1). Lineage (NCBI taxonomy): Eukaryota > Metazoa > Chordata > Mammalia > Chiroptera > Vespertilionidae > Myotis > Myotis brandtii. The sequence goes on from NW_005358689.1 coordinate 1,862,945, forward strand.
TCTTGCACAACCCGCCATCGGAGATCGAGCCTGCAACCCAGGCATGTGCCCCGACCGGGAATGGAACCGTGACCTCCTGGTTCATAGGTGGAAGCTCAACCACTGAGCCACACTGGCTGGGCTGATTTCCTGTGTCATTCTCACATTCTCCCTGGGCATGGGGTTCAGCTTGCTGCCTGAAGACTAGGGGAGAGAACCACACTGCACACCCTTCAGATCGGCTGAGGTGGCAGGACCGTGCAATGGTAAAAAGACCTCGGCAAGTGAGGCCAGCCCTACCTCCCCGGCAGCCTCGAGCTCCACCGCTGAGCGTCCCTGCTTCTTCCCGAGGCGGTGATCAGAGGTCGAGGAGGCGGCTCCCACGTGGACAGGGGCAAGCGCTGGGCTCATCCTGCCCAGAAAGAGAAAGTTGGTCACTAATCCCAGAGGGAAATGGCAGCGGAGCTCCCATCTCTCTGTGCTGACGTCAGGCAAGGAGGGTGGCTTGCCAAGCTCACCTCGGACGCTGAAGAAGTGGACCCTTCTAGATGGTTCCTTCTGATTTCAGCCCCCTTGACAACACTGTGCAAACTGTGTCTGATTTGCTTCCACAGTGCGGGCTGCACAAATCTTGGCGGAGTGCCTGGCCGTGCCAGGGATGGTGCTGGGCCCTGGGGTCAGGGCAGCGACCAGGACAGACAAGCTCCAGACGGCTGTGGTGCCGCCCGTCTGCCCGGGGAACCACGTCCACCTGCTCCTGTTGTCGGGGCAGCTCTGCTCTCTGCCTTCCATCCCCTCCCGCACGCTCCCCGCAGGGCCTGAGCCCCACCCAGCCTTCAGCTATCAGGAGGGCTAGCGCTGGCCCTGCTCCATCTTCTCAAAGGGAGGACTGCCTGGACCTGGCCGGTGTGGCTCAGTGGATAGAGCGTCAGCCTGTGGACCGAAAGGTCCCGGGTTTGATTCCGGTCAAGGGCACATGCCCGGGTTGCAGGCTTGATCCCCAGTAGGGGGTGTGCAGGAGGCAGCCGATCCATGATTACCTCTCATCATTGATGTTTCTATCTCTCCCCCTCTCCCTTCCTCTCTGAAATCAATAAAAATATATTTTTTTAAAAAGAAAAAAAGGTAGGATTTCCTGGCAGGGACAGAGGGTCTCTCGAGAAATGGAAGGAGCTGTTGCAAGTTGTCTTTTCTGAATTCCTTGAAACAGGAGGGACCCCTCCCCAGCTGCCCCTCGCCTTGTTTAATCCCAGCTGACACACAGGCCAGGCACTGTTGCGCGTGGGGTTGAAGGATGAAGGCCGCGGCCCGTCTGCAGCGGGAGGGAGGGAGGTGGGGAGGTGGGGAGGGCCCCGCTGACACCCCACCAGCCACATTCCATCTCCGGCTGGGATGGCGGAGGCCTGCTCTCTGGTGGCTGAGACTCATGGCGCGAAGGGAAAGAAGCCTTGAGCCCCTTCAGAGCTTCTCAGCCGAAAGGGGGAGATGGCGGTGGGCTCGCTGGGTACGGGTCCCAGCACAAATGCTCGGCCGAGCGGATTCTCAGATGTACGCCCGCGGCCTGAGAGATGGGGTGGCGATCAACATGTGGGTGCCACGGGCTGTGGTTCAGAGGAGGGCGCTGGGCAGGGAGGGGCTGGGTGGGAGTGGCATGGGGACTGGGGGGAGGGGAGAATCGGAGGGTTCCAGGGACTGAGTATGGGAACTAGGAGTTCATGGTCGGAAATAGGGCCCTGGATTGGGTGCAGGAAGCGGGGGGAGCCAACCCCAGGGGTTCCCTTCCAGGAAGTCCCATTTCTGTACCCCTGTTCCCGGAACAGCCCCAGTGGCCCCATGCTCAGACTAGAGGGGCAGCTCTTGGCAGGAGCAAATGTTGGGGCCTCAGCAAGCCCCCCCACCACCCTCCTTCCCAGGGTCCCGTGGGGAATGAGGGCATGGAGGGGCAGCTCTTGGCAGGAGCAAACATTGGGGCCTCAGCAAGCCCCCTCCCCCTGCACCCTCCTTCCCAGGGTCCTGTGGGGAATGAGGGCACCTAGGCTGGGTCTCCTAGCAGGTCCCCCCCTGCGTGGGCTTGGGTGGGAGAGGTCAGGAGGACGGCGTCTCCGCCAGGGCTCCGGCCGGGCCGGTGGTCTCGGCCCCCTCTTCCCCCTCTTCCCCCTCTTCCCCCTCTTCCCCCTCTTCCCCCTCTTCCCCCTCTTCCCCCTCTTCCCCCTCTTCCCCCTCTGCAGGCGTCATGTGGCTGGAAATCCTCCTCGCCTCGGCTCTGGGCCTCGTCATCTACTGGTTCTTCTCCGGGGACAAGGAGGACACTCTGCCACTTGGAGATGGGTGGTGGGGGCCCGGGGCCAGGCCCGCAGCCCCGGAGGATGAGAGCATCCGCCCTTTCAAGGTGGAAACGTCGGACGAGGAGCTCAACGTAAGGCCCCTCTTCCCGGGCAGGCTGAGCAGAGGGAGGCAGGAAGCACCCCCACATTTGCCTGAGACTGGGGAGGGGGCTGGGGGGGGAAAGGGCCGCTCCTCAGAGTGCCCAGGTGGGAGAGGGGGTGCCCGCCGGACCCAGTTTCGTGTCTCACCTCCTTTGCGGCCCATCTGGAAGCTGGGGAGGAGCTTACAGGAGAAAGCGAGTAGGTTGTCTGTCGTCAGGCCCTGGGCGGAGAGCAGGCCACGGGGCCATCCAGTGCTGAAGCACAGAGAACCTGCTGGCGGGGCCAGCGCTGGTTAAGCACCTACTGTGTGCCAGCCACTCACGGTCGCCCCAGTCCCTGCAGTCCTCCTGCCGGGTGAGGTCTTTGTTCTCAGCTGCAGAAACTGAAGCTCGGGGAGGGACAGCAGCTCCTCCCAGGTGAGGGAGATGGCGTGCAGGATTCCGCCCGAGGTCTGCCCGGCTGTAAGGCCTCGTCCTCCTCCGCACGGGGCCGGAGGCAGGAAGGACGAGGCCAGCGGGGTGGGCTGACCCAGAGGCTGGCTCCAGCAGCCCCACGAGGGTGGGTGGGGCCTGGGATGCCCCATTTTTGCTTTCCTTCTGTGGTATGGGAGCACCTACTATGTGCAGGCGCTATGCTGGGTGCTCGGAAGGCAGGCAGATTCTTCCCTCACCTAGCTCAGCGTTCAGTCGTTGAGGAAAGAAATGCGCAGAGAGAAAAGCTAACTGAAAGGTTAAAAGGATTTAAATGGCGTCAGACGAGCCAAGGAAAATGTCGCGAGAGTTCGGAGAAAGGCGGGGTTGTTGAAAAGCAGAAACTGGCCGCCCCCAGGAGAAAGCAGGTGTGGCTCCTTGCAGCACCTGATCAGGCCTCACTGTTTAGGACAGAGGCCGAGCCCTGGGGAGAGCTCCTTTAGTGGGTTCTTAGGCTCGGAGCCTAACTTTCCAAAATCTGTTTGGGGTGACCCCAATGCTTGGGGAGGGGACACTCCAGGAAGACTCCATCAACTAAACTAACTTCCCCCAGCCAGCACTGCTGTCTTGGTCCGATGTACGCCCATCGGACCTGATCCCTCTTTTATCCCAGCTCAGTTATAATATATTAATTATTCGGTGCTGTACTCCCAGTGGGTGAACCACAGCTCATGGACAAACCCCTCCTGCCACCTGATTTTATACAGCCCCCATGCTAAGAATAGTTATCTTTTTTTAAAGATGCTTTTTCTCATTTTATTTTTTTAAATGTGTTTTTATTGATTTCAAAGAGGATGGGAGAGGGAGAGAGAGAGAAACATCAATGATGGGAGAGAATCATGGATCGGCTGCCTCCTGCACGCCCCCTACTGGGGATCGAGCCCGAAACCCGGGCATGTGCCCTGAGCGGGAATCGAACCGTGACCTCCTGGTTCATAGGTGGACGCTCAACCACTGAGCCACACCAGCCAGGCAGTGTTTATATCTTTAAACGGTTGAAAAAAATCAAAAGAAAAAAAATGTTTCATGACATGAAAATTATATGACAGGTTCAGGTCCACACATACAGTTTTGCTGGGACACAGCCACACTCACTCCTCCACGTACCATCGTCCATGGTGCTTGGAGGACAGAGTGGAGGAGTGGCTGGTCAAAAGCTTAAAATACCGGCTACCTGGGCCTCTACCCAAAAGGTTGGCCAGCTCCTGCACACAGAAGCCTAGATCAACTAAAGATGCGTATTGTTCATACATTTAAACCAGTGGTTCTCAACCTTCTGGCCCTTTAAATACAGTTCCTCATGTTGTGACCCAACCATAAAATTATTTTCGTTGCTACTTCATCACTGTCATGTTGCTACTGTGACGAATCGTCATGTAAATATCTGATATGCAGGATGGTCTTAGGCGACCCCCATGAAAGGGTCGTTCGACCGCCAAAGGGATCGCGACCCACAGGTTGAGAACCGCTGATTTAAACACGGAAAGACGAGAAATAAACCTGAAGTCAAAAGCAAGGAACATGGGCCCTCGCCGGTGTGGCTCCGTGGTTGAGTGTCAACCCACGAACCAAGAGGTCACCGGTTCAGTTCCTGGTCAGCACACAGCTCTTTATCCCTCTCCCTTCCTCTTGCTCTAAAAAAATCAATGAAAACATATATATTTTAGCCGTAGCTGGTTTGGCTCAGTGGACAGAGTGTTGGCCTGTGGACTCAAAGGTCCCGGGTTCGATTCCTGGTCAAGGGCACATGCCCGGGTTTCGGGCTCGATCCCCAGTGAGGGGTATGCAGGAGGCAGCCGATCCATGATTCTTTCTCATCATTGATGTTTCTCTCTCTTTCTCCCTTCCTCTCTGAAATCAATATCTTCCTCTCTGAAATCAATAAAAATATATTTAAAAGACAAAAAAACATATATTTTAAAAAGTAAAGAGCACGAGCTTTAGGAACAGCCACTGTGATGGGAAACGCAGAGGTTTCTTCTGGGTTAAACCCGACGCCCGGAGCGCAAGGCCAGGCCGGGGGCCTCCGCACCCTCTGGCTTTGCCGCCGCGGGAGGGTAGGGTTTGCTCTTTTGCTCTGTCCTCCGGAAACGTACCTCCTCTCTGCTCTGCCCCCCGACCCCTCTCTCCTCGGGGCCCTGCGCGCTGCTCCAGGATTTGTACCGAAGGATCGAGAAGGTCCGCTTAACCCCGCCGCTGGAGAACAGCCGCTTCCACTACGGCTTCAACTCCAGCTACCTGAAGAAGGTCCTCTCCTACTGGCGGGACGGATTCGACTGGAGGAAGCAGGTGGCCGTTCTCAACAGATACCCTCACTTCAAGACCAAGATCGAAGGTATGTGTCCAAAAAACGCCAGTGGGGGGGGCTGGGGGGGGGCGCCGTCACGGGCACGGCCTTCGCAGACGCTGGACGTGACTCAGACAAAGCTGGGGAGACCCAGGACCCAGGGGTTGGTCATGGAGATGTTATTTAAAACTTATCACAAGATGCAGACAGAACGCAAAATCCCAGCAAAGGCAACAGTGGGAGCCCAGGTTCCCACGCTGTCCGCCCAGCCTGGGGCTGGTCCAAGGCTGTCCTCCTCCCTCGTGTTCCGACCTCCTCAAGGTCCTCCCAGCCCTGCACTGACCCCTGCGCTCCAGGCTGCTCAGGCTCAACCCCCACCCCCGTGTTCTGTCCTCGTCCCCACCCACCTCACCATTTCATCCTCCCTGGTCTGTGGTGAGCCTCTGGCTCTCACCCCCGGCATGGCCTCCCACCACCGACCAGCCTCTACCAAGGCCTCCAGGGATGCTCAGCTCACCGCCCCAGAGCGATGGACCGAGTCACAGGGAGGCGGAGGTTCGAGGCCGGATGCAGCTGCTCAGCCGGTCCCAGCTCAGGCCCAAAGCCATGACCTCACTCCACACCCTCCCCTCGCCACCCACCAGGCCCAGCATGCGTCTGAGCCCAGCTTGGCTCCTCGCCCAGCACCCTGGGCCTGGAGCAGCCTGCGGGCACCACCGGCCGATAGAGAACGTGTCCTCCTCACAGGAGGAAATTTTGAAAAGTCAAATAGTTAAAATTCAAAAAGTACAGAAGGATACGCAGTGAAAAGGAATCTCCCCAGTCCCCCCCTCTCTCCCATTCCCCCCAGATATCTGCTCCCAGGGAGAGCCGGTGGACACCCAAGCATGTATGTCTGTATGGGTTTTGTGCTTTTTTTTTCTAATTTTATACCCAAATGACAATGTGATCAAACTTGAATTAAAAATAATCTCGCATCCTGCACTGTGCCTCAGAGGAGGCAAGATTCCCAACTAAAATAAACCGGAGGATGGGGTAACTTGAGCAGCATAGAAGGGTGTCCAGGATATATTACTCAGTGAAAAAAAAAACAAAAACATAAGGTTCCAAAATAGAACGCGTGCAGGGTTCTGTTTGGATTGAAGGAAGGGATGTTCTTGACGAATTTTTAAAAAAATCTGAACCGTCACAGCCAAGAGGAGGCTAAGAAGACGGGACAACTGAATGGGACGTCCCCCACAAAGCAGCATCTCATGAGCCGTGTCCTGTGGGATAAATGCACGTCTACACTGTCCTTCTAAACAGCTGTACTGCACTCCAGGGCACTGCTGAACTTCAATCTGTCCCATACTCTGTGGCTAAGATACATGGAGCATTTCCCCCTGATATTTAAACTATTAAACAAGTGTTTCATGAGCCTGCCATGAGACAGGAAGCAGCAGTGCACCACCACCCTGGCCCCGGCCACATGGAGTTCCCTGTCCTCACAGGGAGGCCGTGGAGGCTGAGCGAGGGCCCGTGCAGCAGGTGCGAGTGTAAGCGCTCGGCCAGCGCTGGTGGCTCTTGCTGTTCCTACTGTGACCTGTGCCCCAGGGTGGGGAGCCGAGGTGGCAGAACCCGCTGGCTGGGCTCCCCAGCTGCAGGGCCCTGGCCCCCTTGACACCCCCCTTGCCTGTGCTCTGCCCCCCACCCCCACCCCCAGGGCTGGACATCCACTTCATCCACGTGAAGCCCCCGCAGCTGCCCGCCGGCCGCACCGCCAAGCCCTTGCTGATGGTGCACGGCTGGCCCGGCTGCTTCTACGAGTTTTACAACATCATCCCGTTCCTGACGGACCCCAAGAGCCACGGCCTGAGCGACGAGCACGTGTTCGAGGTCATCTGCCCTTCCATTCCCGGCTACGGCTTCTCCGAGGCGTCCTCCAAGAAGGGTAGGGGCTGCTGGGGCCCGTGGGCCGCCCTCCTCCCCTGGAGCCAGGCTTTCCCACAGGCTCTCCTGGGAGGAGGAGGCAGGGAGCCGGCCGGGAAGCTTCCTCCTGAGCCAGAGGAGGCGGGCAGGGAGGGAGGAGGGCAAAGGAGGTCACTGTCATTGGGCAGAAGGCCCAGGCCTCTTCGCAGGGTCTGAGAGTGCGGTGGGCCTGACCGACGTGGCTCAGTGGTTGAGCGTCGACCTATGAACCAGGAGGTCACAGTTCGATTCCCTTGATCCCCAGTGCGGTGTGGGCCCAGGATTCCTGCTGTCCTCCTGAGCCGCTCTTGGCTAGCCTGGGCCGGGGGTGAGGAATTTCACAGGACATGGGGGTGACGGCTCCATGACGCTGTCTCTCCCGCCCCCCCCCCCACCCCTTTTCCCACAACCAGGCCTGAATTCCGTGGCCACCGCCAGGATCTTCTATAAGCTGATGCTGCGGCTGGGCTTCCAGGAGTTCTATGCTCAAGGCGGGGACTGGGGGTCCCTGATCTGCACCAACATCGCCCAGCTGGTGCCCAGGTGAGGGTCCTTCGGGGTGGGGGGGTGTGCATGCGTGTGTGGGCACAGCACCGCCCAGCTGGCCACCCATGCAGCTGGCAGGGGGGCTCACGCTGCCCCCCTCCCCCTGCCCCCCAGGACACGGTGTGGAGCCTTGGAGGGTGCTGGATGCTGAGCCCAGGGCAGGGGGGAGGGCTCCCTGGCGTCCAGCTGCACCCGGGGCCCTGGGGACACCATCCGACCAGGGTTGGTGACACTGGGCCAGATGCCCAGGCAGAGAGGCCCACTTGGACGAGGGGAAGGTCAGGGAATAGACCTTCCTAATGGACCAAATACCTAAGCAGAACTTTCTAGAGACACTATTTTCTCGCCAACCTGCCCCTTTGCCTCCGATGGCCACCCTGAGAGGGGCGGGTGCCGAAGGGGGCTGGCCCTGGCGTCCTCTCCCTCCTCTGCCTCTCCCCTCCCCGCTCCCCCTGACACCCGCCGGCCGAGCCTCACCCGGCCCCTCTCCGCCCCCAGCCACGTGAAAGGCCTGCACCTGAACATGGCCTTCGTGGTGAGAAACTTCCACACCCTGACCCTGTTCCTGGGGCCGCGTTTCCGGAAGCTGTTCGGCTACACGGAGAGGGACATGGAGCTCATGTCCCCCCTGAAGGAGAAGATGTTCTACAGCCTCATCCGGGAGAGCGGCTACATGCACATCCAGTGCACCAAGCCGGACACCGTGGGTGCGTGCCGCGAGGGGGCAGGGGGCGGCGGTTTACATCCGCTCCATCCAGGAGGGCTCCCAACCAGGGGACCCCCGGCCCCCCAGGGGCCCTGCTCACAGGCGACAACCTCTTTGAGGGACTCGGAGCTCTTTTGACCCTTAAACTGCAGTTTTCCATGGAAGGGAGTTGATGGGTCGCCATCCAACTCCCCAACATTCCCGTTTGGGCAGCTGTCATATTCCTGGTGGCTTTGACCCCTGACCCCTCCACCCCTGAGGGATGGAGAGCCGTGGGGGGAGGAAGCCTGGGAGGGGGGCAGAGGAGGGGGTGCCCCAGGGCCCAGAGGGGGGTCCCCCTGACAGCAGGGGAGGACCCAGCAAGTTTCTGCCACCAGGATCCTGTTAAAGCAGCGGTTCTCAACCTGTGGGTCGCGACCCCTTTGGCGGTCGAACGACCCTTTCACGGGGGTCGCCTAAGACCATCGGAAAACACATCTATAATGACATCTTGTTTTTGTGATTAATCACTATGCTTTAATGATGTTCAGTAGTTTGTAACGAAATTGGGGGTCACCACAACATGAGGAACTGTATTAAAAGGTCGCGGCATGAGGAAGGTTGAGAACCGCTGTGTTAAAGGATCATTAGAAAAAAGACTAAAAAATTCAAAAGATCAGGCCCTACAGGTGGACAATGAACACAGGTCACAGGTTTTCCTTAACTTGCTGGTTAATAAAGGAACCGGTAGCACGTAAAACGGCACAATGCGCAGGCAGGCAGTTAGGGACCCTCACATTAAGGGGCTGGTGGGTGCAGAGGTCAGAATCCACGGTCATAACCATTTACACCCCCATTTGCTTCCCTATGAACAAGAATCGTGTGCGTGACCACCCGTCTTCCACAGTTTCCAGCCCCTAAACCAGCTCTAAGGCCGGGGAAGAGGGGACCCCAGAGAGTCCCATCCCCTGGGAGCACCCGCCAGGTGACTCCCCGACTCCCACTCAGAAAGCTCCCGGGACAGTCTGCCCATTTCACAGTCCTCGATCGTTCTCGGGACGGTCCCGAGCTCACCACACGCTAAGCCGCTCATGGAAATAACGGCGCTTCCTTCGTAAAGCCAGTTCTCCCCCCGGGATCACAAACGTGACCCACACTTGTGTTCAAAACATCGAAGGACGTGAAAAGCACAAAACAGAAACGACCGCCTGGCACCTCTCACCACCCCCCCCCCAGCTCCCCTTCCCAGCCTTCAGGCGAACTCGCTAACATGGTGGCTGATGGATTCTCACACGTGGAACCCACCCATCCATGTAACCAGACAGAACGCGACCGGCCGGCCAGCCAGACACCCCTCTTCCAAGCAATCTTCACCCCTTGCCCCCAGGGCAACACCTCCTGACCTGAGACAGACAGATCTGTTTTGCCTGTCTTGGTACTTAAAAAAAAAAAAAAAAAAAAAAAA
>NW_005358689.1:1872987-1873780 GCF_000412655.1 Myotis brandtii
GGAGAGGGATAGAGAGTTAGAAACATCGATCAGCTGCCTCCTGCACACCCCCTACTGGGGATGTGCCCGCAACCAAGGTACATGCCCTTGACCGGAATCGAACCTGGGACCCTTCAGTCCCCAGGCTGACGCTCTATCCACTGAGCCACACCGGCTAGGGCTGTCTTGGTACTTTTTTCATGAAGTGGAATTCTAGGGTCGGTGCCTCTTCTAAGCCTGGCTTCTTTGGCTAAATGTTATGTTTGGGGGACTCACCCATGCGGTAGGCCCAGCCACATGTCACACCTGCCCAGCGTTTCAGCTTGTGGGCGGGTCAATATTTAAAACTGACCCCCAATTTTGGACTTTTAGGTTGTCGCTCATATGTGTAGTAATCATAGCATATTTTAAAAAAAGAAAACATCACCTTTTAAAAAACAGCATCCGTGTATTGGAGCTCACAAAACCCAAAGTCCTAGACCCTTCTGTCTGAAGGAAGCTGCCCGGACGGGTAAGGGTCCCCACGAGGCAGCGAGGAGGTGCTGCCCCTTTGATCAGACATGGGGACCCCGAGGCGAGGGTTACGGAAGTGGGGTGCAGGCGCACCCTGAGGGCCAGGGCACAGCGGGGCCCCAGGCCTGAGTCCCTCGCGCCCCTTCCCCTGCCAGGCTGCGCCCTCAATGACTCCCCCGTGGGACTGGCTGCCTACATTCTAGAGAAGTTCTCCACCTGGACCAACTCAGACTTCCGAGACCTGGAGGACGGCGGCCTGGAGAGGTGAGAGAACGCGCCCCCCAACCCCACCCCCGTCCCA
>NW_005358689.1:1873868-1876415 GCF_000412655.1 Myotis brandtii
CCCAGCACCCCTTCCTCACCCATCACCCACCTCTCCACCCTCACTGTGCGGAGCCCCGAGTGAGGGTCCAGCAGAGATAGGCCTGGGGGAGCAGCTGCTCCAGGAACCCGGATTTCCTCAAAGGCAGGAGGGCAGAGGCTGTGGGTGGCACTGAGTGAGGGGTGGGACCCTCCAAGGTGGCAGCTGGAATTCGAGAGCACGGGTTCATGAGGGACCCATCAGCGGGTCTGCAGACTCGGGGTCCAGGGGGCAGAAGGCGGCCACAGGGGACACGGAAGGGGTGTCATGGAGGCTGGAGGGTCCGGGGTACAGTGGGTGGTTATTCCGGTGGTGAAGGGTGGAAGCTGGTGGGGTGGGTGAGGGGTGGGGAGAGTAGTGGGGAAAAGTGGGGGCCCAGAAGGCACAGCCAGTGGGCGCCAGTGGACAGGGGAGGCCATAGAGGGCCCGGGGAGGGGCCTGGACGCGGGGGGGAGGGGTGAGGGAGCCCAGCACCAGGAGAGGGAGGGGCTTTCCAGGGTCCACAGACCACGTGCTCCGACACTGAGAGCCAAGGTCTGTCTCCTCCTGGAGTGGGGGGCCCCCTGGGGGGCCCTGCGGCCGGGGGGCCGGCCTGCTCTGCAGCCCCAGCCTGGAGAACAAAAGGGGTGTCTCACGCTGAGTGGGGACCTCTGGGGGCCCATGGCTCCCTCCTGGGGTGACCCAAGTTTGGCAGGAGGCACGTGAGCAAGCTGGGGGCTGGTGAATAAAAATGCCCTAGCAGCCCGGCCGGCGTGGCTCAGTGGGTGAGCATCGACCTAGGAACCAGGAGGTCACGGTTCGATTCCCGGACATGCCCGGGTTGCAGGCTCCATCCCCAGTTGGGGGCGTGCAGGAGGCAGCCGATCCATGATTCTCTCTCATCACTGATGTCTCGCCTCTCTCCTCTCTCTCTCCTTCCTCTTTAAAATCAATTAAAATATATTTAACAATAAAAAAATGCCCAGATCTGCTGGTTCTGCCCTCCTGCTCCTGGGGCCAGACTGGGCAGGCCCTGGGCTCTGAGGGATGCCAGGAGGCAGGGTCTGCTGAGGGCCTAGCAGGGGCACTGCCATCTGAGGATGGAGCAGGGCGGCCTGTACTGAGGACACAGGAGTGGGCACCGCCTCTGAGCAGGGGTGCAGCATCCTGCCGCAGACCCCTGGACCCCCCGTGGTGACCAGCTCAGGGAGGGACCTCCTGGGTGGAAACTCGGGGGGCGAGGAGGGGGGGAGGGACTGGCCGAGACCACCCAGGAAGACGGTGAGAACCAGCCAGCCGGCCTCCCAGGTGGTGGGCACTCTGCACTCATTCCCTGCCATCGTGGTAGCCGGTGACGCTGGCCAGCCTGTGGCACGGGGACCCCACCCCCACCGTGCAGGGAGGTCTGAGGAAGGAAGCCGGATGGGCACGGGGCCTGGCCGGTGCTCGCGGCCAAGAGGGGCAGCTCTTGTTTGTGGTCCTTCCCAGGAAGTTCTCCCTGGACGACCTGCTGACCATCATCATGATCTACTGGACCACGGGCACCATCACCTCCTCCCAGCGCTTCTACAAGGAGAACATGGGCCACAGCTTCCTGAGCGACCGGCACCAGCGGTGAGGCCCCCTCCCCAGGCAGGGAGCAGGGGCAGGGCCTGCTCTTGAACTCAGAAAAGGACAAGACAGCCTGGCCTGCGGGGCACTGGGCGTGGAGGGTGAGGGCGGGGTGTCCCGAGAAATCCCTCTGCCTTTAGAATCAGCGCCCAGAGGGAGCCCGGGGCCAGGGTGCTGGGACCTCCGCGTCACCCTTTCCTAATCTCATCGGAGGACCCTGGGGACAGCAAAGGGGGGGGACGACGAGGTGGGGAGTGAGGCTGTCCCACCCCACCCTCCAGCCTGGGCAGCCCTTCCAGAAAAGAGGGTTCTTCGTGGATTGGAACCGAGGGGGGTGGCTTATGACACCCCCGCGAGCCCCCCGCCACACCCAGAGGAAGCCCGGGCCCCCGGGGCCAGGGTGCTGGGATGGCCGCGTCACCCTTTCCTGATCTCATCAGAGGACCCTGGGGACAGCAAAGGGAGGGAGGGGGTCCCACCCCACCCTCCAGCCTGGGCAGCCCTTCCAGAAAAGAGGGTTCTTCGTGGATTGGAACCGAGGGGGGTGGCTTATGACACCCCCGCGAGCCCCCCGCTCGGGGGGGACAGGCTGCCGGCCGAGCCTACCCCTCAGTGGGACCCTTGTCCGACCAGGATGAAGGTCCACGTGCCCACGGGCTTCGCTGCCTTCCCCTGTGAGTTAATGCACGTCCCAGAGAAGTGGGTGAAGGTCAAGTACCCGAAGCTCGTCTCCTACTCCTACATGGCCCGCGGCGGCCACTTCGCCGCCTTCGAGGAGCCGGAGCTGCTGGCCCAGGACATCTGCAAGTTCGTGGGGCTGGTGGAGCGGCAGTGACCTCGGAGCAGCCCCTGCCCTGGGGGCGCTCCCTCGTGGACACCTGTCCCTTTCCTGCAAACACCCCTCCCCTCCGCCGCCCCCCTCCACCGCCACCCCCACCC
>NW_005358689.1:1876691-1878019 GCF_000412655.1 Myotis brandtii
TTCGGGCCCCTGCCCACCCAGACCCCCACGCACACCGCCTCCTCGCGCACGCCACAGCACGCGTTAAGCAGCACGGCTTTGAGAATAAATGATTTTACTTCTAAGAGTGGCTGGAACCAAGTGACCGGCACGTGCCCCGACCGCACTCGGGGTTCCCCTTCCAGCAGAGCCGGCAGGGCTGCAGCCTGGGGAGGGGATCCCATCCACCCTGGCCGGGAGGGTAGGACACCTGTGGGGGCACAGGACTCCCTCCATCCCTTCCGGGTGCCCGGGCAGCTCGGAGGGGAGGCCGAGGGGCTGAGTGACGGTTGGGGACAGGTCCGCACAGGGGCCCCAGATCCCACCTGGCGACCTGGCCGGGCCCACCCCCTGGGATGGAGGCGGCCTCCCTGGCTCTGCCCACCATCTGCGCCCACCTGTGACTCGGGCGCCCCCTGGAGGCAGTAGGGAGGCGCTGTCTCCAGCAAATGCCCCAAATTATCTCTCAGCCCCGGGATCCCTCGGGGAGAAAAAAAGGCAGGGACCACCCATCCTTGCTGCCTGGGCCACAGCCCTCCCCTGGCTCCCAGGAGGCCCTGAGCATGCCTCCCCCGCCCCCCACTAGGAGGGAGCAGGCAGGAGGCGGCGAGGACTGGAGACCCAGCCCACGCACCGGCCCTGAAGAGGCACAGGGCTGACCTCACCACCTGGCTGAACAGGCAGTTTATTAGGGTTCGCACTGTCCCTGGCTGCTGCGCTGACCCTGGCCCAGCCACGGCGTCGCTGGCAACATGATACAGAAACAGAGAACCCAGCGGGGTGCAGACGGGAGTGCACAGCTCCCCGCAGCTCACGCCGGGGACAGGGCCGGGTGCCCGGCTGGCTACAGAGAGGGGGGGCCGGAATGACCCCGGGCCACCTTCACGACCCCATCTCAGGCTCTTTGGTTATCCATGGGGCGTACGTGTGCCCAGACGGGGGCGGTGGTGCGTGCTCAGAGGGGGGTCTTCCACTGTCCCCTCTCCCTGTTACCTGAGAGTCACCAAACCAGTGGCCCTGGAGGGACACCATTCCAACACGTGATCTCGCTACAAGGCACGGGGACCTCATCCAGCGACGGGCAGAAGGCGACGGGCAATGAGCAGGACCCGGGACCCCCCAGCAAGGGTCCGGGTTGCACCCGGTCCCGCCCCAAACCCCTCAGCCAAGGGCTGGAGCCCCCTCCCGGCTGGTCTTCAGAGCAGGGGCGGCTTTGAAACGTGGACGGGAGTCCTGGACTTGGTCGGGGTCCGTGTCAAGCTACATCTCCACCTGCGTCTCCTCACCTCCCGGCTCCGAGCCGGGCCCGG
>NW_005358689.1:1878848-1879143 GCF_000412655.1 Myotis brandtii
CCCTGTGAAAGGGTCGTTCGACCGCCAAAGGGGTCGCCGCGACCCACAGGTTGAGAACTGCTGCCCTATGAAATCAATAAAAAAAAATAATAACATTAATTTATTAATTTAGGACATCAGGACCCAAAATATGCCAACTGCAGAGTTTCCGAGCAGCCAGAGCCAAACAGAAAATGCGGTCAATTGCTCGGTTCTCACGATCACCCAGAAAACAGCACACACGCCTGCTACTGCCCAGCGCGGGGTCCCCGGGGGAGTTCCCACTTCATATGGAAAGTAAAGCCGCACAGGACAG
>NW_005358689.1:1879199-1880098 GCF_000412655.1 Myotis brandtii
CTCTTCCAGTCCCAGGCTCCCGCTGCCAACCCAGCAGCACAGCCTGCTCTGCTCCTCCCCGGACCCAGGCTGAGGACGAGGGATTTCCTGTCTCGGCCGGTATGCCCAGTGGTTAGAGCGCCGGCCCTCACACCAGAGGGTCGCAGGTTCGATTCCCGATCGAGGTGCAGGTACCTGGGTTCCCGGCTCCTTCCCTGTCCCCCACCCCCAGTCCGTTCGGTCGGGGTTCTTGCGGGAGGCAACCAATCGATGTGTCTGTCTCACATCGATGTTTCTCCTCCCCCCCGCCCCCTTCTCCCTTTCCCTCTCTCTAAAAATCAATGGGAAAAATATCCTTGGGTGAGAATTAAAAGCAAAAAACAAAAAGAAATAAAAAAAGGCATGGGGGCCATCCATCATCCATCTGCCCCGCCTCCTCCCGGGTCTGGCCTTTCCCTTTCCCTCTCTCTAAAAATCAATGGGAAAATATCCTTGGGTGAGAACTAAAAGCAAAAAACAAAAAGAAATTAAAAAGGCATGGGGGCCGTCCATCATCCATCTGCCCCGCCTCCTCCCGGGTCTGGCGGGCACAGCCACAGGGGTGCCTCCGGGGCACGCGTCTCCCCAGAACCTTCACTGGGGCCGGTCCAAAGACAGACCCTGAGAAGAGGGGCTGACACCGGGGAGGCGGCCGCTGGAAAGAACAGAGATGAGAGGGCCGCTGCCCCGCCCCACCCCACCCCGGCCCTGTCCATCACACGGCAGTGGTCACGGCTCTGGGGTCCCGTGTACGGCTCTGGGTCCTGTGTCCCAGCCCCACCCCAGGAGCAGGCCGACCCAGAAGGAAAGGAGACCCTCTAGCCCAGTGGTTCTCAACCTGTGGGTCGCAACCCCTTTGGCGGTCGAACGACCCTTTCACG
>NW_005358689.1:1881181-1882637 GCF_000412655.1 Myotis brandtii
TTTTACCTTGTAGTTCAGAGGGCTGAGGTGCTTGAAGCATCCAAAGCAGGTATAGCCCAGGCAGACCAGGATGGTGAGCAGCAGGACCAGGAAGTTAAACAGGGTGGCAGGGGCTGTCAGACCTGGGCACAAAGGGATGCCGGCCTTAGAGAAGGCGAGGGGGGGGGGCTGCCATTCACCCTCACCTGCTGGGGAGGGGCCCACACCTGGGCAGGTGACTTCTCTCTGGGGCAGAAAATAAAGAGAAGGCACCGCCCCCCTCCCCGCCCTCAAGCAGCTGGGACACCATGGCATCTGCCAGCTTCCTGCTGGGTCAGTTCCTTGCAGCCTTGTGCCCGGATTAGGCAGTGGAGCCCCCCCATCCCCCCGCAGACTGGGGCAGTCACACATCTCCCCTGCCTTTTCCTTTTTCCCAGGAGCGTTGGTTTTCCCTCCGGCACGTCCCCACGGTGAGGTGTGAGGGGACCCGCCTGGGCCCGCCTCCCCTCTCCTCTGGCTCAGCCTCCCACACTGCAGATGGAGGGCCATCCTCTCTCTCGGGCGAACTGGGGCAGCCCACCTGGCCTTCACCTGTTAGCTCCAGCTTGGGCTGGCTTAGGTGGTCGAGCGGCACCCAACCAGCCCTCACCCTGGGCGCCACATTCTGATTGGACACCCAGCCAACCTTAACCCTGGATGCCACATTCTGATTGGATACCCAGCCAGCCCTCCCTGGGGGTCACATTCTGATTGGATACCCAGCCAGCCTTCACCCTGGATGCCACATTCTGATTGGATAACCAGCCAGTCCTCCCTGGGGGTCACATTCTGATTGGACACCCAGCCAACCTTCACCCTGGATGCCACATTCTGATTGGATAACCAGCCAGTCCTCCCTGGGGGTCACATTCTGATTGGACACCCAGCCAACCTTCACCCTGGATGCCACATTCTGATTGGATAACCAGCCAGTCCTCCCTGGGGGTCACATTCTGATTGGACACCCAGCCAACCTTCACCCTGGATGCCACATTCTGATTGGATAACCAGCCAGTCCTCCCTGGGGGTCACATTCTGATTGGACACCCAGCCAACCTTCACCCTGGGTGCCACATTCTGATTGGACACTGACCCAACCTTCACCCTGGGGGCCACATTCTGATTGGATAACTAGCCAGCCCTCCAGAGGCGGGGCACATTCTGATTGAACACCGAGTTGACGCTGTTAAAGCGGCGAGGGATTTGACTGGGGGGGACGGATATGGGGATGTGAGGCCAGGGCTGCCCACCCCCCTCAGGTCAGAAGGGGCCCTCACCCAGGCGCAGGAAGGAGAAGAAGAAGAGCCAGAAGAGGCACAGGATGGGGGCGGCCAAGGCCTGGTGCACGGCCGCGAAGTGGATCCTCTTCTCCAGCTTGGCCGGGAGGTAGGCAAAGTAGAGGTTGTGCCGGTCCACCATGTGCTTGAGCAGGATGTAG
>NW_005358689.1:1882707-1895148 GCF_000412655.1 Myotis brandtii
CCCGGCGGGGCCACAGGGGCGGGGCTGTACATGGAACTGGGGCAGCTGTTGGACCCCGTGAACCAGAAGGGGGCAAAACGCATGTCCTGGCCACCAGTGTTCCTAGACCCTCCCCTCCCCTGCTCCCTCTCCCCTCCCCGTTCCTGACTCCAGGAGTGGAAGTGTCTGTGACTCGGGGCCCACGGACACTGAAATCCCAGCATCGCTTCGGGGAAAGAGGCTACTTTACACGCACAGGCCCCCTCTCACGCTGAGCACCCCCAGACCCCTCAACGCCCTCACCCTCCTTTCCTTCTCCCACCCAAGTGACCTGCTGCCCTCGGCCAATGGGTGCTCAAGGCTCTTAACCCAGGGGCATCACACCGCCTTTTATGTCAGGTTCTTCAACATGTTTTGGTTTTGCTGTTTTTTTTAAATATATTTTCATTGATTTCAGAGAGGAAGGGAGAGGGAGAGAGAGAGAGAAACATCAGTGATGAGAGAGAATCATGGATCGGCTGCCTCCTGCACGCCCCACACTGGGGATTAAGCCCGCAACCCGGGCATGTGCCCTGATCAGGAATGGAACCGTGACCTCCTGGTTCATAGGTCGACGCTCAATCACTGAGCCCCACCGGCCGGCCGGGCTGGTTTTGCTTTGTTTTGAAAGAGTAATCCTATACTTTAAAAACAGTACGAGAGAGCAAAACAGGGAAAACTACAACTTCCTCCTACCCCCGCCTCCCCCTCCCCCCCAACCTCAGCTCTCACTGCCAACAGGATCCTGGGTGCTATGTTTCCTTCTAGAGTCTTCCACCTGTCAGCCAGTTCCTGATGTTTTATTTTACTTGCAAGACCTTGGCCTTTGAGGTCGAACTGTTCCACGTTCGAATCCTCACTCTACCCTCACCAACAGGTAGCGAGTGCTTCGTCTGTGACGCCTGGCTTGTTGGATGGTGTGACCACCCGTGGGGAGTGTCAAGGTGACTAGGACCAGAGGGACAGCACGCATGAGAACCTGGATCGTTACTGCCTTAGTGTGTTCAAGAATCGACCAAGAATAGAGTGGTCAGCCTGGCCCATGTGGCTCAGTGGTTGAGCACCAACCTATGAACCAGGAGGTCACTGGTTCGGTTCCCATTCAGGGCACATGCCCAGGTTGCGGACTTGATCCCCAGGAGGGGGCTTGCAAGAGGCAGCCGATCCATGATTCCTTCATTACTGATGCTTCTATCTCTCTCTCCCTCTCCCTTCTTCTCTCCAACATCAATAAAAACATATTTTTTTTAAAAAAAAAAGCCCTAACCGGTTTGGCTCAGTGGATAGAGCGTCGGCCTGCAGACTGAAAGGTCCCCAGTTCAAGTCCGGTCAAGGGCATGTACCTTGGTTGCAGGCACATCCCCAGTAGGGAGTGTGCAGGAGGCAGCTGATCGATGTTTCTCTCTCATCGATGTTTCTAACTCTCTATCTCTCTCCCTTCCTCTCTGTAAAATATCAATAAAATATATTTTTTTAAAAAATAAGAGTGAAGTGGTCAGCTGGCGGAGAAGCTCAGACCAGGAGAAGCACTGAGCGAGGCCACAGTTTGGAAGGCCAGTGGGAGGAACTCATGAGAAGTGAATTAAATCTGGTGTCACCCGTGGCTCCTTGACAGCGTGTGGCTCTTGTGGCTTCAAGGGGTCCTCTGCTTGTGGGGCTCCAGAATGCCCCGTGATGGCCGTCTTGGGGTGCTTGGTGGAGTCGGCCCCCCCCTCCCCGACCCTGGACGGGCCTCAGGGCCACTCACCGAATGGTGCGATGATGGGGCAGGTGATGCTGTAGGCCATGATGACGGTGAAGACGCACAGCATCCACGCGTACATGGCTCCAAACTCGAACTCGAAGGCCTGGTTCTGGGAGGAGGAGGAGGAGGAGGAAGAGGTGGTGAGGCGCTACCAGGCCTGCTCGGCCCCAAGCCCCTCGATGGCTCCAGGTGGAGAGGGCAAACCGGGTGAGAAGGACTTTGGAAATGGGAGAGGCACAGCTCCCCCACCTCTTAAGGTCCTTTTTCTTTAAAAAAAAAAAATGTTTTTAATTGATTTCAGAGAGAAAGGGAGAGGAGAGATAGCAACATCAATGATGAGAATCATGGATCAGCTGCCTCCTGCACACCCCCTTCTGGGGATCGAGCCCACAACCTGGGCATGTGATGGGGAATCAAATCGTGACCTCCTGGTTCATAGGTCAATGCTCAACCACTGAGCCACACCAGCCGGGGGTGAAGTCCTTTTCCTCCCCCCACCAGCCTTCTCCAGCTTCACGCCGCACACCCCCAGACCTCCAAGGTGTCATGTTTGTCTTAATCGTGTCTCCCCAGCAGGCCCCCGAGCCCCCGGGGGGCAGTGATCCCTACGGACTCTGGCATCAGACACAACGTCAGTTCTGCCCCTTCTGGGATGTGTCCTGGGCTCCCAACCTGCCTGCGGCTTAGTCTGCGCATCTGCCAGGTAAGGTACCAGCAGGGCCCGTCTCAGAGGGCTCTCCTTCCCTCTCAGGGTGCCCACATGGCAAAGGAGAATGAAAGAGAACCCGTTACCCACTTAGGGGACCCTGACACATGCCCCAAACTCATTGACAACTGTGATCATCTTAAGGGCTTAGGCCAGGGGTCCTCAAACTTTTTAAACAGGGGGCCAGTTCACTGTCCCTCAGACCGTTGGAGGGCCAGGCTATAGTTTAAAAAAAAACTATGAACAAATTCCTATGCACACTGCACATATCTTATTTTGAAGTAAAAAAACAAAACGGGAACAAATACAATATTTGTATTTGCATGTGGCCCGCGGGCCGTAGTTTGAGGACCCCTGGCTTAGGCACATGGATGCCCCCAATGAGCGACGTGCTGATGTTAGTTGTGTGTGTGTGTGTGTGTGTGTGTGTGTGTGTGATGAGACTGGTTAAAATGTGAAATCCAGCCCTCCCTGGTTTGGCTCAGTGGATAGAGCATCAGCCTGCGAACTGAAGGGTCCCTGGTTCAATTCCAGTCAAGGGCACATGCCCAGGTTGTGGGTTCGATCCCCAGTCGGCTGCATACAGGAAGCAGCTGATCCATGATTCTCTCATCATCGATGTTTTTCTCTCTCTCTCTCTCCCTCTCCTTTCCTCTCTGAAATCAATTTAAAAAAAAATTTTTTAATGTAAAAATCCACACTCTGTCCTCCAGCCGGCGAGTCAGAGAGGAGGTTTATGAAGACCTGCTGCTGGCAAGCAGGGCCTGGCCCCTCCGCCCCACAGGCGGCCTGAGCCCCGGTGAAAGGCACTGGGCAGAGTGCCCGGCCGCAGCGGGGCGGCTGGGGAAGTGCCCGAGTGGGGACGCTCCGGGGGGTCCCCGTGCGCCCGCCCCGCCAGCCGCACCTGCTTGACGTTCCTGCGGTCGGCGGCGGTCTTGGCCATGACCATGCGGAAGGTGTAGAGGATGAGGCCCGGCAGCCGCAGCAGCTCCATGCCGGTGCCGATGAAGGCCGAGGCGATGACGTAGTTCACAAAGAAGGCGCCCTGGTCCGGCAGGAAGACGCACCTGGGGACCCGGGCGGGGGGGTGAGGGTGGTGAGTCAGGCGAGCCGGGACCCGAGGCCCCTGGTGGGTGCGCATGCAGCACCCACGTGTGCCAGGCGCTGTGCCAGGCGCTGGGAGGGGAACAAAGCCCCTGCCTCTACCCTCAAGGAGCTCACGTCCCAGCGTGGGGGGGACCAGGAGAGGTGAGCGCCGAAGCCAGCGAAGCCAGCATCTGCTGACAGATCACTAAGGTGAGGACTGAGAGCCGACCACTGCACTTGGCAACCGGAAGCCGCTGTCCGCCTGAACGAGAGCCGGATGGGTATGTGTGTGTGTCTGAGGCTGCCAGCTCCCGAGTCACCAGCGTACCCAGCAAGAACCCGTCCAAAATAATTCACCCCAGCCCTAGCTGGTGTGGCTCAGTGGACAGAGCGTCGGCCTGTGGACCGAAGGGTCCCGGGTTTGATTCAGGTCAAGGGCAGGTACTTTGGTTGCAGGATCCTCCCCGGCCCAGGCCCTGGTCGGGGCATGTGCAGGAGGCAACCAATCGATGTGCTTCTCTCACATCGGTGTTTCTCTCTGTCTTTCCCTCTCTCTTCCACTCTCTTTCTAAAAAAAAAAAAAAAAAATCAATGGGAAAATATCCTCGGGTGAGGATTACAAAACTAATAATCATTCACCCCTTCCATGGTGATGGAAAACAAATAAAAGATAAAAAAGGAAATCGCAGCCAGCCTTCCCTATAAATATCTCTTTGGGAAAATCCATCATGGGCCTAAGAGCCTATTTCAGGACCTAAAGTCCAGTGCCATCGGGGCTGAGGTCACGTCCCAGCTCCATCTCTTAACTCGCTGGGTAGCCTTGGGCAAGTTATTCAACATCTCTGGGCCTCAGTCTCCTCATCTGTAAAATGGGGATAATGACAAGACCTACGGCTAGTGGCTGTGAAGGTGAAACGAGACCAAGAATCCAGCTTTTAGCGCAGCGCCTTCTTAAGTAATAAGCGTTACTGTTAAGTGGGTGTGGTGCGAGCTGAAAATGCTAACAAGGACCCACATCAGACATGAGCTGAACTCTGTTCTCCTGGCAAAGATAACCCACAGTCCACACAAGTCGTTCTGGCTGCAACGTTAATTATTACTCCACTCCTGCCCCCTGGCACCACGGAGGCCCCGCAGCGCCTCCTCCCCAGCGGCTCAGGTCTCGGTAAATAAGTTTCAGAGACCGAATGAGGCTGTGACTAATTGAAGTCCTGGCCTAAAAAAAATGAACCGCATGTTTTACACACGTGGCACAGAATGGGCCAGCTCCCCTGGTGTGGCCGAAGGCTCCGCCCAGCCGCCTCCCCAGCAGGAACCGGGTCGGGGAGCGGGCAAGGCCCAGCCCTGGGGTCTCCGGGAGGAAGTGGTCTGTTCCGAAATGGGGACCACCCTCCCCGCAGCACAGCCCGAGCCCCGGGGGACATTTACTCGGGACCGTGTCTCCATCACCTCCGCGCGCGGCTGATACTCACTCCAACCGGATAGAGGTGTCCGGGGAAGACTTGTCAAAGAGCCAGCGGAAGAAAACGTCGAGGCTGAAAGACAAACGGATCCCGTCAGAACTGACTCCCAACGCACCACGTGACCACAACACAGACCTCCTTTCTCCTCTCCTTCTAAAAACAGGCCAGAACCGACTCCCAACGCGCCACGTGACCACAACACAGACCTCCTTTCTCCTCTCCTTCTAAAAACAGGCCGCATCTCCAGATCCACGTTTATCCTTTAAAATGCCGCTTGCTGCCGTGCGACATACCAGGGCCTACTGTAACAGAACGGTCCTTCCCGGAGAGAAACCACGCCAGGACCAGACCCTCCCCTTAAGTGGACAGCCGTCGTCGTGATAAATTTGTTTTCAAACGTAGAGAGATCCAATCTCCAGGAGAATCAATGGGCAGCACCCACCCTCCAGGAGGGTGTGACAGGCTTAAATGTTATCAGGGGTACGCATCCACTCCAAAACCATTTCCGGCCCAGCTGGTGTGGCTCAGCGGTTGAGCATCAGCCTATGATCCAGGAGATCATGGTTCGATTCTCCGTCAGGGCACATGCCCGGGTTGCGGGCTCGATCCCCAGTAGGGGGCATGCAGGAGGCAGCCCATCAATGATTCTCTCTCCTCATTGATGTTTCTCTCTCTCTCCCTCTCCTTTCCTCTCTGAAATCAAAAAACGCATTAAATATATAAAGTGAGAAGCAAGCATAATTATATATACAGTGGGGTCTTGACTTACGAGTGTCCCAACTAACGACTTTTTCGAGATATGAGCTGTCTCTCGGCCGATGTTTTGCTTTGAGTTGCGAGCTAAAATTCGGGTTACGAGCCAGCTTCAGATACCCCACCGCTAGTTGGCGCAGCGAACGTCACAGTGAACGCCACAACATCAGCCCAGCATCACGTGTCTCACTCGTTCACTTTTTGATTTGACATACGAGTCATTTGAGTTACGAGCTCCGTCACGGAACGAATTAAACTCGTAAGTCAAGGCCCCACTGTATATATTTTAAAAAGGTTCCATTCTCCTGGGGACAGTACTCTCCAGCTACGACCCTGGTTCTGAATTGAGAGCAGGAGGCGGCCACGCGTACCTGGTGAGCCCGAGGGAGGGCAGAATCAGCACCATGAAGATCAGGAATATGTAGACCTTGGTCATCATGATCCGGTTTTCCCCAGACCTGCAGGAAGTCAGAGGTGAGCATCCCAGCCCCGGGGTCCCAGGGGTCCCCAGGGAGCCGTGTGCCCGCTGCCCTAGGGCACGGGGTCGGCGCCCGCCCGGCACTCACTTGGTCCAGTGAGACTCCAGCAGCGTGGAGTAGTAGACAATGGTGGGCAGCAGGGCGGAGAAGGACCACAGGAGGAGGGTGGGGAAGAACTGGCTGATGATTGGGTCCTGGAAAACAAGGGCCCCGGGGTGGGGGGGCAGGGTTGAGACCACAACCTACTGGGGCTGGGGTTTAGTCCTCCTCGCCCCCCAGAACCAACGCTGTCCCTGGTACAGGGGAGCTAGTCCACTCTGCTGGCTGAATAGACAACAACCCCTTCCGTTTGTATTTAGAGCGAAGCCAGCAATTTCACATATAATTCAAGGACAAGATTATTAAAACCTGAAATGTACAAGAAACCATCCAGGTGCTGCCACCCAACCCAAGCAGCTCTTCTCCTTCTTGCCCGCGCCCTCCCCGTGGCACCCGCGTGCACCCGCCTCCCTGGCGCATCGCTGTAGCCACTGCTCGGAGACAGTTTACATCCTGCTCTCCTCACAAGCCCCCAGTGCCCGCCACCAAGTCTATGCAATTTTTTTTTTTAATTTGGGACTTTATCTACCGAGAAGTGGTTGTGTGTTTTTTTAATATACTTTATTGATTTTTTTACAGAGAGGAAGAGAGAGGGATAGAGAGTTAGAAACATCGATGAGAGAGAAACATCAATCAGCTGCCTCCTGCACACCTCCTACTGGGGATGTGCCCGCAACCAAGGTACATGCCCTTGACCGGAATCGAACCTGGGACCCTTCAGTCCGCAGGCCGACGCTCTATCCACTGAGCCAAACCGGTTAGGGCTATGCAATTTTTAATGGGCGCTGAACATGCTCTCAGACCAAATATACTTCATTCAACTCGAGTAACACCTACTGATGAATATGTAGGTTGATTCCATATATGTAATTATATATGCACATACATTCATTATGAATACGTATGGAATACAGTTCTATATTATATATATAATGAATATATGTACATAAAATTCCTAAATTACTAGAAGACATTGTACTCAATGTGGCCATGTCTGCTTAGGGCTAAAAACGTGGGCATGATCATAGACATCAATTATTCCTCGATACAAAAAATTATTTATTTTAGCCCTAACCGGTTTGGCTCAGTGGCTAGAGCGTCGGCCTGCGGACTCAAGGGTCCCAGGTTCGATTCCGGTCAAGGGCATGTACCCTGGTTGCGGGCACATCCCCAGTAGGGGGTGTGCAGGAGGCAGCTGATTGATGTTTCTCTCTCATCGCTGTTTCTAACTCTCTACCCCTCTTCCTTCCTCTCTGTAAAAAAATCAATAAAATATATTAAAAAAATAAAGCTCCCTTTCTGAGCCTTCTCCCCAGAAGGCATTCTGTGTGGGTCCTTCGATGCTTCATGTGTCTCCGTGCTGCGCAGTTCTCAGGCTGGGTTAATTGAGCACCAGGAAGATCTGGGCAGAAGAGTGAATGAGGATACGTGTGGGCGCTCAGCCACGCCCTGACAGAGGTGAGATAAAAGTCAGCCCCCACCACAGATCCAGAAGCAACCTGGATCCAGCCGGCAGATCTGTTTGCTTCGAGCCTGTACCCACCGTGCCCTGTTGGCACCGAGCCCTCCAGGCATGGGCCTTGCAGGTGGCCACTCACATTCAGCGCGTGGATGGGTTTGGTGACGTTGAACTTGTCCATGGTGGAGATGATGATGGAGGGTGTGGTCAGAAAAAACAGCACCACGAAGAGAACGAAGTTGATGCCCAGCCACTGCAGCCACCAGCGGAGGCCCTGGACAGAGAGGTTCTTCCTACGGAGGAGAGAGGACACGGGCCCTGGCGGCTCACCTCCCAGGGCCTGGCCACCAACCCCACCAACATGCCCCTGGCTCAGGGCGGGTCAGAAAGCCCCAGTGAGTCAAGCCAGGAGACTAGCCCAGTGATGGCGAACCTTCTGAGCTTGGCGTGTCAGCATTTTGAAAAACCCTAACTTAACTCTGGTGCCGTGTCACATATAGAAATTTCTTGATCTTTGCAACCATAGTAAAACAAAGACGTATATTTTTGATATTTATTTTATATATTTAAATGCCATTTAACAAAGAAAAATCAACCAAAAAAAAAAGAGTTCGCGTGTCACCTCTGACACGTGTGTCATAGGTTCACCATCACTGGACTAGCCTGAGGGCTCTGGCGTAGGGCTCATGCCGACCTGGGAGTACAGATGGGTTCTCTGCACTGACCTTCAGCCCCTGGAAGGTCAAATTTGGGGGCCTTATGAGCTCAGAGGAGCTACAAGTTACTCTCCGCTAACTATTGAACTGATAATATTTTAGCATCTAGAGAGAGATAGATACTATTACGAAAATTAATTTTCAACCTTTTTTTTGTTGTTTTTTACTTTTAATGTGTCCCCAGGCTAACGAAGCAGGTGACCCTTGACCTCAGGCTGCACTGTCCGACATCGTAGCCACTGAGCACCGGGATGCGGCCCTCGCGGGCCTGGGGCTCACCAGCAGATGTCCTCGGGGTAGGCGGCGAAGGTGACCGTCCACTGGGAGATGCCGAGCTCTCTGCTGCAGGACGACGGCTGGGGCTCCCCTTTGCACCGCAGGCCCTGGCACTTGCAGGCATTGAAGTCCTTCAGGATGCTGCGGGGGAGGCAGGCGTGCCAGGGCCCAGCACACGGGGCCGAGTCAGAACGGGAGCCCCGTTCTGCAGGACCCTGGCTTTATTACTGTGGGTTTATCATGATAACTAACGCTATGAGAGAGACAGCATGCGGGGCCCGCGATGTGGAGGGTTTTGTTTAATCCTCAGAACAACCCTGCGAGCCGAGGATTGTTATTCCGATTTTACAGAGAAGGGAACTGAGGCTCTCTGATGAGGTTCTACGCCCCATCTGTCTGGCTCCGGTTCCCATGCTGCTTGCACTGCCCCCCTCCCCGCCCCCCCCCCGCCGGGATCCTCCTGCCAGTGGCTTCACCCTTCAAGACTCTCGCTTACTTCGCAGGCCCCAGAGTCGCTATCAGAACACATACACGAGGCGGGCTCCCGTTCTGATCCAAGATTTCCCTCCCTGGGACCCCACCTCCACCCTCGCCAGCTCCTCCTCTTTCCCCCTTTGTCTCCCATAAAGCGCCCATCTCTTGACCCCCCACCCCCACCCCGCCGCGGCTCCCAAGGCTCGGGGATGCCGAGGCCCCAGGCACAAGTGCGCTTTATGAGCCTGACCACAGGCGGGTGGAGGTGCTTCGTGCAAACCCCCTCCCCAGGGCCGGGCTGCCTGCAGCAGTGAGCGCCCCGAGTGCCCATTTGTAGGAAGACGGGGAGCCTCTGCACAGAAGCAGGATCTGGGGTGCAGAGCGGCTCCCTGAAGGAGGGTGGCGTCCATCAGGATGCTGGGACACAGAGCCGCCGGGCCCCTGGGGCAGCTGGTGCGAGCCCCGCCGCTGGGCAAGGCCACATCCCCCAGAGAGGGTCTCAGCTAGAGTCACCCGAGCCCCGCTGTCCCACACACACGGGCTGGGCTCCCCGAGGGGTAAGCGTGGTGGCGCCTCCCAGGCCAGACCCGGGAGGCAGAGGGACACGGCAGACCCCAGCGATGTGACTCGGCGGAATCGTCTCTCCCCAAGGGGGCCAGCGGGGCATCGGGACAGGGCCCAGGGAGCCCGCCCGGGGGGCCGGCACACTCACTAGATGGCCATGGACTTCTCCTGGAAGGTGACGAAGGCCATGCCCAGGGGCTGGAACTGGACCCTGGACTCCTCCTCCGTGATCCTCTCCATCAGCCGGTCCTTCATGCCCGTGTAGTAAGCGATGGCGTCCTCCTGCCAGAGGGCACGTCCCTGTGATGCCGTGGCCCCGTGCGGCGGGGACCCCAGCGCCCGGCCCGGGGGGAGGAGGGGGCCTCACCCGCTCACAGCCCTGCACTTCGAAGCAGCAGAACTGGCCGCAGGGCTTGGGGTTGATGAGGGCCCGCTGGCCCGTCTTCACCTGCAGGTTGGTGTAGTAGGTCAGGCTCTTCTCCGTCTTCTTCCTGCAGGTGGAGGTTGGGGGAGAGGGACTTCAGACTCACAATCCGCGGCACGGGCCCCGCACCCTCCATTCAACTCTCCGTCACCCAGAACGGGGGCCCAGCGCTCTGAACAAGCTGGAGGCCATCAAGGAAGGAGGGGGGCTTTTTAGGGGGGAGGGTCAGAGGGCGCAGGCCCGCTCACCCGCGCACGGCTGCTTCCCCGTGCACGCACACCCGCTCACTCACACACACACGCCCGCTCACCCGCCCACACCTGCACGCCCACTTCCCTGTGCACACCCACTTGCCTGTGCACGCCCGCTCACCCGCACACACATGCCCACTTCCCCGTGCATGCATGCATGCTTCTCCCCCATGCATGCACGCTTCCGCCCCATGCATGCACGCTTCTCCCCACACACATGCACGCTTCTCCCCACACACATGCACGCTTCTCCCCACACACATGCACGCTTCCCCCACATGCATGCACGCTTCCCCCACACGCATGCATGCTTTCCCCCCACGCATGCACGCTTCCCCCATGCATGCACGCTTCCCCCACATGCATGCACGCTTCCCCCACACGCATGCATGCTTCCCCCCCATGCATGCACGCTTCCCCCACATGCATGCACGCTTCCCACACACGCATGCACGCTTCCCACACACACACACGTGCACGCACACCGTACCTCTCTTTGCACAGGTAGATCAGCTTGGCCACGTTGTAGCACAGCTGGACCTCCACCACCTCGCACGTGGGATACGCGTCCCTGCGCCCAGGGCGGGCCGGAGGCAAAGGATGGATTGGAAAAGGAACCCCCAGGCAGGCGGGACCCTCCCCATCTCCAAGGGCCGCAGAGCAATCTCGCTGCCCATTCCCAGGCCAGAGAGACCTTTGTCTTCCCCTTTTAGCACCACCACAGCCAGCGCAAGGCAGCCTTCGATGCCCGTGTGGCAGGTCTCGGCTCTCCCCCAGGGCCCCCGTGGAAGACATAAGGCGC
Organism: Myotis brandtii; assembly: GCF_000412655.1. Lineage (NCBI taxonomy): Eukaryota > Metazoa > Chordata > Mammalia > Chiroptera > Vespertilionidae > Myotis > Myotis brandtii. The sequence continues at coordinate 1,894,022 of NW_005358689.1, forward strand.
CCACCCCCAGCGCCTGCCCCTGGGACTGTGGGGTCCCACCGGGAAGGGCTTGCTGCCCCTCGGCCCGGCCTGCTCACCGGAAGTGGCTCTCCACCGCGTCCTTCGTGGCGTGTCTGGGGAGTCCTGTGATGAACAGGGTCCGCCTCACCTGCCGGACAAACGCGCGGAGAGAAAAGTCACCAGGACGAGCCGGGCAGGGGCCCTGGGCGCGCCTCCTGGCCTGGCAGGGCCCGGAAAGGGCGCCTTCCTCCCGGCTACACAAAGCATTTCCCGAGCAACGCCACGCGCTCCTTGGCATGACCGGGGACTGAGAAAGAACCCGGAGAGGGGGCGGGACTCAATAGGGCCTCTCAGCAGATCACAGGAGGGCCGGGCCTGCAACTAAGCCACCGAAACGGAATCGTATTCAGAACCGTAACTACAAGCTCACAGCCCACAAATCTAAGGGCTAGTTGGCCCTTAAACCCTACACCCTGAAACAATCTATTCAGAAAGCAAGTTGTTAAAGGGAATACCAGGCCCTGGCCGGTGGGGCTCGGTTGGTTGGAGCATCCATCGTCCTGGGCACCAAAAGGCAGTGGGTTCGATTCCAAGTCAGGGCACATGCCTCGGCTGTGGGTTTGATCCCAGGTCGAAGGTTAGTTTGTATGAGAGGCAACCAATCGGTGTTTCTCTCTCACATTCAAGTTTCTGTTTCTTTCTTTCTCTCTCTCTCTTTCTCTCTTCCTCTCTCTAAAAAAAAGTCAATAAACGCCCTAGCCGAATTGGCTCAGTAGATAGAGCATCTGCCCGGGGACTGAAGGATCCCAGGTTCAGTTCCAGTCAAGGGCGCATGCCCAGGTTGCAGGTTCAATCCCCAGCCCTGGACGGGACACGTGCAGGAGGCAACCAACCGATGCGTCTCTCTCACATTGATGTTTCTCTCTCTCTCTCCCGCCCCCCTTCCACTCTCTCTAAAAATCAATGGAAAATCGGGTGAAGATTAACAACAACAATAATAAATCAATAAACATATCCTCAGGTGATGATTAAAAAAAAAGACAATGCCAACTTTGAGTTCAAACATGCAAGCGGGTTCCAGAGGACCCTCCGGACGCTCCCTGCTGCCAGGCCGGGGCGGGGGGCAG
>NW_005358689.1:1895225-1899873 GCF_000412655.1 Myotis brandtii
CTCCCCCACCCCCAGCCTCACTCACCAGGCTCTCATCTTTGTACTTGATGGACTGGGTGTGGTGCCGCATGAAGCCCAGGGTGAGGAACAGGTAGATGACGGCGAAGACGGTGTGCAGCCAGAGCAGGTCGTTGCTGCGGGGACACCGCCTGCGATCAGCGGGGGGACCCCAGCCCAGGCGGGGGCGCAAGGGCTGGGCTGGGCTACCTTATGGCCCTGAGCTGAGGGACAGCGACTTCATCACAAGAGGCTGGGCGGCCAGCCCCCCTTAGAGAGAGCCCCCTCCTGGCAAATGAACCCTCCTGGTTTCCTACAGCCCCTCAAAACAGCAGCTGCTAATGGGGTGCCCGTGCCCAGAGCTTAAAAAAGTATCATTTAAAAAAAACAGCAGCTGCTAATGGGGTGCCCGTGCCCAGAGCCCAGCCACACGCTGGCTGCAAGGGGGCTTTGGGGCCTCAGTCCGCCCACGTGGGGCCACCTCTCGCTGACGCTGGGCTCCAGAATCCTCCCTCTCCTTGGCCTCGCCCATGGGCACCCTCAGACCCGTCCCCCCCAACTCACTCGGTCTGGAGGTTTGCTATCGTCGTCCTCCCGAAACTGTACGCGTCCTTCTCTGCGGAGAAGTACAGGGACTTAGTGCCAGGGCCGCCCCGGGGGCGGGAGGGGCACCGCCAGCCTCAGTGAGTGAGTGCGGCTCGGAGGGGCCGGGGCACAGACGCTGTCCAGTCTTCCCAGAGTCGCCCCGACAAGGCCCTGCTTTAGCCCCAGATGCCCCCCTCCACCCCCCGGCAACTTCTCAGCCCGTCACGGGGGTCGAGCCACAATCTGCCTTCGTCTGGCTTTGAGATTTTGGTGGTGTACAGACGCTGTCCAGTCTTCCCAGAATCACCCCGACAAGACTCTGCTTTAGCCCCAGATGCCCCCCGGCAACTTCTCACCCCGTCATGGGGGTCAAACCACAATCTGCCTTCGTCTGGCTTTGAGATTTTGGTGGCATTTCTCGGGAAATCGGGACCGACCCTTAGCTGTTCCCAGAAGCAGGGCTGGGAATCCCGGGGTGTAAGGAGTGGGGTTCTGGTGGCATTTGGGGAGCGAGCTTCCGGCGGACACTTGGAGATAGAATCCCGGGCTCGGATTCTGACTCTGAGTGGGGCTGGGAGATGTCCAACACCCTTGGGAGCCCTTGATTCTATAAATCTTGGGGGTTTTTTCCTCCTCTTCCTACTTAGAACCAGAAGTGGATATTAGGCTTGGGGTGGATTCTTCTCTGGATTTTTAATCAGATGGAAAAGTCCAGAAATCCACCCTGGGACATTCTCACATCTGAGCGTGAGCATGACTTCCCCACAGTGAGCCCCTTTCCCAAGGCCTGCTGCTCTGCGTGGCTCAGGGGTCGAGCGACGACCTAGGGAACCAGGAGGTCACGGTTGGTTCAATCCCCGGTCAGGGCACATGCCTGGGTTGCAGGCTCGATCCCCAGTGGGGTGAGTGCAGGAGGCAGCCAATCCATGATTCTCTCTCATTGATGTCTCTCTCACTCTCTCTCTCCCTCTCCATTCCTCTCTGACATCAATAAAAATATATTTTAAAAAAAGAGAGAGAACAGTTACCCAGCAAGTTGCCCGAGAGGTTGACGGGCAGGATGACGCACAGGGACGAGAAGCTGACCACCACCAGCAGGAAGATGATGTGTCTCTGGAAGGACAGGTAGTGGATGGCGTCCTCCCCGCACCACTCCAGGATCTGGTCGTCGCTGGTCAAGACACAGGCATGGGATCCCGGTGAGCAGCAGCCCCAGGCCGGCCCTCGGGGGCCCTGCACAGAGGGTCTCCTATAACCCCTCCTGGCCACCCCTCGAGGGAGCTTCTAATTTCATCCCCATTTCTTAGCACAGCAGGAAACAGAGGTATGGAAAAGCGGCATAGTCCTAGCCCAGTGATGGCGAACCTATGACACGCGCGTCAGAGGTGACACGCGAACTCATTTTTTTGGTTGATTTTTCTTTGTTAAATGGCATTTAAATATATAAAATAAATATCAAAAATATAAATCTTTTTTATACTATGGTTGCAAATATCAAAAAATTTCTATATGTGTCACGGCACCAGAGTTAAGTTAGGGTTTTTCAAAATGCTGACACGCCGAGCTCAAAAGGTTCGCCATCACTGCCCTAGCCAGTTTGACTCAGAGGATAGAGAGTCGCCTACGGACGGAAGGATCCCAGGTTCGGTTCTGGTCAGGGGCACATGCCTGGGTTGCGGGCTCCATCCTCAGTAGGGGGCGTGCAGGAGGCAACCGATCAATGATTCTCTCTCATCATTGACGTTTCTATCCCTCAAACTCCACCATTTATACACCACATATTAATTCATTTGAATTACCCAGAGCAGGTGTCGGCCTCGGAACCTTATAGTTGGGGAAACTGAGGCCCGAAGAAAGGGACTTACCCACCGTCCTGAAACTACCATAGTCCATCAATTCTACGCTGTCCTTCTCCTATTTCAATGAGCATAGCTGATCACGGCTTACGGGGCAGCGTTTTCTCATTCTTAGTGCTGTCTCAGATAATGTGCATCTTACAACAACCTGATGGCCACCGTGGCACCCAGACTCACAGCCCGGCTCCGTCCACCGCACTGGAGGTGACTGGCCAGCCCAGACCACCCGGCGCCTCTTTTAGGATTTCTCGCCACAGGCTCCAAGTGTTGAAAAAAAATGAACACTTTTAACCCAATGAGCTGACTGTATCGAACGATCACTAGTTCTCCACTTTTCACCAGTTTAAAGACACGTAGCACTGTCTAGAGGAGCTTCCACTCAACTAGATCCACGTTAAATACTGAGGAGATAGGATTCCCGCCTGAAGCACAGTGGGAGCTTTAATTGGCTGGTGCAGGAACTGCCTGGGACTCCTTTGTCCTCAGCCCCCGCGTACGGCTTTGAACCTGAACTGAAGGAAGTACCTAAGAGGCCCTATCTCAAGGGCAGGCCTCTGAGCCCTTTCCTCCCGATTGGACAAACACTCAAACACACATACACGCATGCACACGCACACGCACACGCACACACCGTACTCACTTCAGACGGAAGATCGCAGTGAGCCAGGGGCAGCATCCCTGGAAACAAAGAGATCGGGAATTAGCTTCGAGCGTGTCTGTCTTTGGGAGCAGATATAACCATCATCTTTGACATTAATGATGAGCTAACCTTCTTCTGTATAAAAACAGCACTTTTGCCTCAAATTCAGCAAGCTACCCCTTGTCCCGAACACGACAGAGTCCGCATGCTCCCAACCGTTCCCAATATGCACTACAGGCTTGGAATTCATTCTTTCTTTCTTACAAATGATTTCAGAGAGGAAGGGAGAGGGAGAAAGAGCGATAGAAACATCAGTGATGAGAGAGAGTCATTGATCGGCTGCCTCCTGCACGCCCCACACTGGGGATCGAGCCCGCAACCCGGGCACGTACCCCCTGACTGGAATCGAACCCAGAACCTTTCAGTTCACAGGCCGATGCTCTATTCGCTGAGCCAAGCCAGCTAGGGTGCAAGCTTGGAATTCTTGCAAAACCCTCTCAAATTTGCCAATCTGTGGGATTACACATGTTCTGGGGTCAAATCATGAAATTTGAATGAACAGCTGGTGAAACCTCAGGCCCGCTCTGGAGAAACTGCTGTGGGTTTCTGTTTGTTTCCAAATGGCCGAGTGAGAGGTGGGACAAGAGCTTGGAGTGGGATCTAGAGAAGGAACAGGTGTCTGCAGCTTGGATCGTCCACGGACACTCCCTGAAGCGGACGGCTGCCCAGCGTGACCTGTCTTTGTTTGAAGACAAATATTTGTTCCTCATTCACTTGACAATTACTAAACAGCTCCTACTGGGTGTCAGGTGACGGGGCACAGCGCCGGGTAAGACACGGCTCCTGCTCACATTTGGCCCAGAGACCAGCAGGCAAGTCAACAATGAACTGGCCCTGGCCGACGTGGCTCAGTTGGATGAGCGTCATCCAGTGCACTGGTAGGTTGCGGGTTCGATTCCGAGTCAGGGCACGTGCCTGGGTTGTGGGCTTAATCCCCGGTCATGTGCATACGAGAGGCAGCTGGTCTCACATCAATGTTTCTCTTTCTCTCTCTCTCTCTCTCTAAAAATTAATAAAAACACATTTCTTAAAAAAGAAATAATAGCCCTAACCGGTTTGGCTCAGTGGATAAAGCATCAGCCTGCGGACTGAAGGGTCCCAGGTTCGATTCCGGTCAAGGGCGTGTACCTTGGTTGCGGGCACATTCCCAGTAGGGAGTGTGCAGGAGGCAGCTGATCGACGCTTCTAACTCTCTATCCCTCTCCCTTCCTCTCTGTAAAAAATAAATAAAATAAATAAAAAATTTTTAAAAAAAGAAAGAATCATGATCATTGACTGTCACACAAAGCCTCAAGTATGACAACAGAGACGCGTGCTAGGACCCCATGGGGATTCTGTAGCCCTCCGCCTGAGAGGCAACCAAATCTCACGATCCCGGGCCACCCGGCTGCACCTCCCCCGTGGTCTGTTCCAAGTCCAGGCGACCGTCAGTGCAGAGAAGAGCTCTGACCCGCACCTGCCACCGGGACAGGAGCGCCGCCGCCCCCCCCCCGCTGGTTCATCGCCGCCA
>NW_005358689.1:1899945-1901667 GCF_000412655.1 Myotis brandtii
CGCGCCCCCCGGTCGGCCACAGCCACCGCTGCCCCGATACCAACCAGATCACTTTCAAAATCCTGAGGCCCTCCTTGGGAGGACGATGACGACCTCTGGAATCTGGACTCGCTGGAAACACAAAAGGAAAAAAATTCAAATACTTTTTAAAAACCTAAAAACGCATCCCCAGTATCTTGCTGCCTCATGGAGCTCAGGACCAAAGCTACTAGCCCTCAACGGCTGGGGCGAAGCGTAACTCGCCCTGTGAGAAACAGACACGCGAGAGCCACTCCGAGGTGTGTCAGACAGAAAACTGCGGTGCGTGGCTGTAACGCGGGGTCAGGACATCCCTGGCCTCAACACTTAAAGTGACTTCCAAACGGGACCTGTTTGCAAGGTGTTTCCCACAGAGCAGACACTTGGCATAAACACTGTATTTTATCATCAATTCTAAGACACCACTGGTGTCAGGGTCATCATTATGAGCCACGAAGAATGAAAAAATGCTACTGATTAAACTGTAACTAGCAATGATAACAAGCTACCTTCCGATTTCAGAGACAAGAAAAGGCCAAAATGTGCATTTTTAAAGTTGCTGAACTCTGGCATTTTAATATATTTTTATTGATTTCCGAGAGGAAGGGGGAGAGAGGGAGGGATGGAAACATCAATGATGAGAGAGAATCATGGGTCGGCTGCCTCCTGCACATCCCCTGCTGGGGATCGAGCCTGCAACCAGGGTATGAGCCCTTGAGCAGAATCGAACCCGGGACCCTTCAGTCCACAGGCCGGCGCTCTATCCACTGAGCCAAACCGGCTAGGGCTGAACTCCGGCATGTTATATGGTGGGATTTTAGTCAGATCCCTTCTCCTGAGTAACCCGCAAGAACACCCGTGTGCTGTGAGCTGTTTGGATTTTTGCTTCTGTTTCCTACTCTTCGCTCCGCCCTCCCACTCCAAATGGTCTAAGCCAGTGGTCGGCAAACCGCGGCTCGCGAGTCTGAGTAACCCGCAAGAACACCCGGGTGCTGTGAGCTGTTTGGATTTTTGCTTCTGTTATCCTACTCCTCGCTCCGCCCTCCCACTCCTAATGGCCTAAGACCGGGGTCGGCAAACCGCGGCTCGCGAGCCACATGCAGCTCTTTGGCCCCTGGAGTGTGGCTCTTCCACAAAATACCACGAAAAAGCGGTTTGCCGAGCCGCAGTTTGCCGACCACTGGCCTAAGACACAGTGGAACTTCACTTTGAACTCTCTCATTGGGCCTTCACGGTAAGCCTGCAGGGAAGAGAGCACAGGAGGAAACCCCCCAAAAGTTTAGGGACTTGACCAAGATCACACAGCCAGGGGGCTGGCTAGGCCCCCTGATTTCCAAGTGCTCCACTGCACTGTGGCGTTCAGCCCCTCCTCGGGGTGAATGTCCCCCAAAGCATCAGCTATCCCAAAAGGCTCCCCCAAGAGTCTCAGGCTCCAACACAGCTGAAACCAGGGCCCCCCCCCCACCTCACCCCAACACGAACACCCTGAGGCTTTTGCAAATGCCAGAGACTGTGGAGAAGGAAATGCATTTACACACACACCCCTCGCCCCTCCCACATTTCCACACGGGGCTGCAGGAAACCATTTACTGTCTTCACTAGCTGAGTATAGACAGAGACCCCCAAAAGCTAGTAACCTTTGAAAGTCCTAGCAAAGGTCAGGGCTGTGCACCACCCAGTTAATTTAGACACCACCCAGTTAAT
>NW_005358689.1:1902148-1908183 GCF_000412655.1 Myotis brandtii
CATGGGTAGAAGTCCTTCCGGACTTGCCCGCCTGGTCCCCCAATATTCCAAAATTATCTCGTGTCATTTCTCTCTCATTTGTGTGCGGCCCCTCTTTCAGATACCGAACCGTACTCCACGCAGAACGTGGAGGGAAACATACTCGACACGGGGCAGCCTGCAGAGCGAGCGTGGAAGGTCTGCCCGGTGATGGCAGGGCAGGAGCTGGGGGGGCAGCCTGGGCCAGCGTGTCCTCCCCATTCACTTCCCACTGACACGAGGACTGGGGTGGGTGGCAGCCAGTGGTGCAGATGGAGAATTCAGGTCCCCCTCTGGGGGATGTGAGTGCGGAGCAGGCTCACCCGGGGCGGCTGAGTTAGGGCCATCGGCCAGCGCGAAGCCAGGGGGAGGTCAGGGGCCATTCGTTCAGCCACGGCCCTACCGCCCTGCGCAGCCAGCCCCAGCCCTCAGCGAACTCGTTGCGGAAGATGCACTTGAAAATAGCCAAGGCGAGACAGAAGGCCGGCGTCCTCCTCCTGCTGATTCTGAAGCCCTAATTATCTGAAGGAACACCGTTTCCTCCGCAGCCCGCAGCCAGCAAGGCCCGTGGCCACAGCCGGGCCGGAGCCTGGAGGAGACCCGGGCGTGTGGGCCTCGGCTTTCTCACGAGGCTGACCTCGCGGGTCTGTGCCGCGGACCGGACAGACGGTGTCTGGTAGCGGCCTGGCGGGTGTACACGGTGAACGTGATGTGATTCCAGCATCGTGGGTGGGTCCTGCCTGCTGGGCTTCCCACGCCCCCAGCCCATCCCAATGTCTGTCTGTCTGTCTGTCTCTCTCTCTCTCTCTGTCTCTCTCACACACACACACACAACACACACACACACACACACACACACTGACGTTCTAAGTAACATGACTCTTTTACCTGCCCACTTCTGACACCAAGGCAATGCGTCCGTAATCCCAGAATCTTCTCCTTATGATGGAAAACACCAATATTAAAAACTAAAAGTAGAAAGAAAAAGAAAGCAAGTGAAAGCACATTGGATGGCTTGTCACGAGAAGAGACACCTGTCTTAGGGTCAAAGCCCGCCTGCCTCGTGTCAGCGGGGCGCGAAGGTGACCCAAGCCCAGAGAGGGCACCGAGCTGCCCAGGGCCGCACAGCAAAAGGCTGTGATGCTGTGCTCGCTCACACACACACACACACACACACACCCACCCCAGGTCTTGCCACTTGTTCCCAAGTCACGAAGGCTGTCAGTGCTGACGCTCAGCTTGCCCGAGCGCCCTCCTAGCCAAGCACGTGGGCCTGTCCTTGGCTATGAAGGCAGCATTGGCAGCCACGACCTCCCGAGGACTGAGCGGGCTTGGCGGCTCCTGAGCAGGGAGGTCTGGCCCCACAGCAGCCCTGGGGAGCCGCTTAACTTTTCTTCTTCACTTTACATAGAATTTCTTTCTCTTTTTTTTTTTAATCTATTTTTATTGATTTCACAGCCGATCAATGATTCTCTCAATCCTCATTGATGTTTCTATCTCTCTCTCCCTCTCCCTCTGAAATCAATAAAAAAAATATTTTTAAAAAAAGAATTAGTCCCATTTTACAGAGCAGAAGCCTGAGGCCCAGACAAGCGACGTAATGTACCCGAGGCCACAGAGCCCGTCAGTGACAGCGCTGGGATAGAAAGCCAGGTCTGGCTCCTCCCCTGAGGTCCCCGGAAGGCCCTGGGTGGGGTTTAAACAAACAAGTGACAAAGTGACAGGGGGAAGCAGGATTCACAAAGGTCTTACCAGGAAGCAGCTGACGTCGATGAGCAGGACGACGGGGATGCCGCCAAAGGGGACGCCCTGGAGCACCGTGCTGTTTTTGGCCGAGTTGTAGCAGTAGGAGTCGTTGGGATGTTCCCTGATGCCCAGCCGGTCCCGGGTGGACGCCGCCTTGGACTGCCACAGGTCCAGGAACGGGGAGTCGGTCATGGTGCCCGTCACCCCTGAAGAACGGGACCAGGCGGGCGGTCAGAGCTCAAACTCTCCCATCGTTTCCCCGGCCAGCGCCGGCAGAGCCAACGGCGGGTGTCTCCTGGCTGAGGGGGGGCCGGGGCACGGGGAGCCAGCAGCAAGGGGCCGGGGCGAGGAGACACCAGACCCCGCGTGCTGGGCAGTCTACGGAAAATAGCTCCATTGTGCCAACAGTCCCAAGGGTCCGATGGAGGGGGGGGATGGCTCCTGCAAGACACAGCTGGTACCCTCCCGAGTGGGGGGCACAGGACAAAAGGGAAGGACAGGTGCTGCGTGTCTGCCTGCTTAGGGGGGCCCACGGGCCTCCAGCCTCCAGGACTCCTGCTGGCAAGGCCATTCCTTCCCGGGGGAGCCCCTGGGAGCACCAGTGCAGGCCGGGGAGAGGGTGGAGGGGGGCAAATAAGGAAGAGGGGGGCCCCCTAAGTACGCAACAGCTGCTGACCGTGGGAGCCACGGGGGAGGGAGCCCCTGCTCCCACTGTTCATGGATGTCAGAGACGGGCCCATTCCCCACACTTGGAAACAGGCTCAGGGGCTTCACCACCTGCCCCAAGATCAAGGAGCCAGTCCTGGCAGACGCGGGTCTCAGACCCAGACTCCTGACTCACACGCTCCCGCCCCAGCAGGCAGACACCCAGCAGGCAGACAAGCTTGTTAGCTCAGTGAGAGATGAAAGGCCTGGGAAGGGGCGGACAGAGGCAGATGTGGGACCGGAGAAGAGAGGGGAGGGGGTGGTTCAGGGAGAGGATATGGGGAGAGTCTCAGGACTTCCACAGGGACCCCCGAGGCACCCACTGAGCCCTCCCAGCTCTGCCCTCTGACCCCTGCCCCCCTGAGGACCTTGGGTCTCAGGGAAAGGCCTGCCCTGTCCAAAGCAAACATGGACAGCTCCGGGCGGGCGGCCGGCCTCTCCCTCCCTAGTAACCCCGGCGGCGAAGCTCATGAAAAGCTCCAGTGTTCGTCCCTGACCCCGGAGGCCCAGAGCTAGAGCCCGCGTTCCGGCCTCCTTTCCAGGGACTGTGGCCGAGGAGCAGGAGACATGCTCAGCACGGCTTCCTCAAGCTCCCCCTCCCCTCCCCAAAGCTGGTTAAACCAGATTCCCCAGGGCCTCTGCTCGGGCTGCTCTCTCCACCTGCAGGCAGGGACCCCAAACACCCAAGGCTGGTGGCTTGTGTGCGGGGTGGGGGTGATTCCCAGTTCTGACCCCTGGGACTGCTGGGCTGGGGACAGTTCCACACAGAAGTGCAGGCAGGGTGTGTGTGTGGGCGGTGGGGGAGTCAGAGGGCGCCTCTCAGGATACGAGGCACTTTCTCCCCAATAAGAGCCGGAGGGAGGGTGTGGTGCCAGAACCATGGACGGGGCAGACGCATGAGAGCTGCTCTGGGAGACAGATGGTCTTGGCTCCCCTCCTTCACACCCCGCCCAGGGGCACCAGCCCAACCACACACCCAGCCAGATGCGGGGAGGCCAGCGCCTGCCCTGCTCCTGGCCCCACACTCACCCGACACCAGGGGAGGCACGGCCTGGGGATGAGCCCCTCGGAGAGGCCCTCAGGGGCAGCTGGCTCTGGCAAACCCCAGCGGCCTGGGGCGGCCACGCATTTCCTGCAGGGTCTCCTGCTGCAGGGCCACGGGCACCAGCCTGTGCCGCACGGGCTTTCCTGGAGGGACACAGACACCCGGCATGAGAAGCGGCCTCTCCCGGCCCAGCTCTGGCCTGGGCCCCTCTGACACTCCCCTCCCCGCACCTGCCCCAGGGTCTCTGATCTCAAACGCTCACTTGGACCCTCTGTCCTTCCGATGGGCGCCCTCCTGCCCTGGCCTCTCCCAGAACTGGTTCTAGGCCTGCGTTCCTCTGACCACGGGGGCTCCAGCCTCCCCCTCCTCTCCTGTGGCTGGAGGCCCTGCTGGGGCCAGTGGTCCGCCCTGGGCTGTGGGGCTCATCTGGCCCCCACGGGTGGCTGCTGCCAGGGACAGGGCAGAACAGACAAGGAAGGTTTGAAAGTGAAATGGTAAGACAAGAACAGCCTCATAAAATGCTCACAGAGGCAACACTGTCCCTGAGGAGGGGGGCGGGCGCTGGCTGGGCTGGGCGGTGCCGGGGGACAGCCCTCCCCAGGGCTGCTGCATGCTGAGCTTTAGGGGAGCAGAGGCCCCACGGGAGGAAGCACTGTGGTTCCCCTTCTTCCTTGAGCCCCAGTCATGCCTCTCGGTCCGTTTCCTCTTGCCAAACAGGATCCCTTGATAAGAAGGGGCCCAGGAGGTCAGCCCACAAATACCGCCAGCCTGGGCCTGGGACGGAGCCGGTCCCGCCAGCCCCTCCGGGTGACGTGCCACTGAGCACACAGCTGTGCAGGCCCTCAGTCTCCCGGCCTTTCAGCTCAGCTGTAGCCTGTCCTGCCCGTCACACACACAAAGCCCAGCATCTGCTGAAACATCATGGCCCCTCCAGGCGGGGCTGATGAGGGGGGGCGGGGGGGACTCAGTGGACCAAGATCAAAAGGGAGCTGGCTCAGGAGCTGAAACGCTGACCGTTCTGGGCAGGGGCCAAGCCAGCAAGTAGGCCCCGTGGTCACAGGAGCCGTGCCTGGCCGCGACCTTCGCAATATCCAGTGATCTGATATTTGTTTGACAAGTGTATGCAAATGCCTAGCACTTATCCATGCCTCCTCGGCTCATTCCTAGCCAAGAGCCTGGAGGAGGAGATCCAAGAATTCCCGCTGAGCCAGGTGGGCAGCAGGGGACTCGCGCCCCCAACGCCAAGTTCAGCCCATGTGCCCCCTCCCCCCACCCCCGAATCTGGTCGTGGCCCGTGGGACAGAGGGCCGAGTCCAACAGCTGTTCTCAAACTTGCCAAAGAAAGCCAACCACTAAGGCTAGCCCGCTCGCTGCCCACCAGAGCTGGCCCCGGGCACACTTCACTTGAAGATCTCTATTTCTTCCAGAAATACCAGCAGAATGAGGCAGGAGGCGTGTGCGCGTTACTGGCTCTCACAAGAAGAGCGTTCTTGCCCCAGCCGGTTTAGCTCAGTGGATAGAGCGTCAGCTTGTGGACTGAAGGGTCCCAGGTTCGATTCTGGTCAGGGGCACATGCCCAGGTTGCAGGTTCAATCCCCTGCAGGGGACATGCAGGAAGCAGACAATCAATGATTCTCTCTCATCACTGATGTTTCTATCAATCTCTCTCCCTCTTCCTTCCTCTCTGAAATCAATAAAAATATATTTTTAAAAAAGAGCATTCTTAGTATCACCTAATCACCACGTTTTCAGGTTTTGTTACAATGATCACAGGACTACAAGCTGCTGGAGCCCTTCTGCCCTGGGAGCTAAGGGATCTGGGGCAGAAGAAGGTTACAAAGTAAACACAAACTTCTCACAGTGCCACCCAACGGGACCCAGGTGCAGGGTGACTGTTTACCTCCACACACATGTCAACCCTGGAGCGACAAGTACTGGCCCAGCGATGAGAGGCAGTGCGGCTGGCACTTGCAGGCACACACCTGAGACAATGCCCATAAAGCCCTTAGCCCAGGGCCCAGCCCTGTGAACACTTCAAAGCTGTTTGCTTTATATATATTTCAGAGCGGAAGTGAGAGAGAGAGAGAGAGAGACATCAATGATGAGAGAGATGCATTGACCAGCAGCCTCCTGCATGACCCCCGCTGGGGATGGGGGCATGCGCCCTGACCTGGAATCCAACTGTGACCTCCTGGTTCCTAGGTGGATGCTCAACCACTGAGCCACACCGGCCAGCAAAACCTGTTTGCTTTGACGTCCCCTCCAGCGAATGGGAAACCCGCAGGGCCCCACGTAGAGCCCAGTGAACAGCCGAGAGAGACCTTTGTCCCAACTCTAAACAAACAGGGGGACATGTGAGCGGAAAGGCGGCCTGGGCTGCTTCTCATTCACCGCAGGGCCCACCTCGGGGCTCCACCAGGTGTCGGAGGAGGGGAAAGAGATGCCCCCGCCCCGGGGTCTCTCCGGAGCCCCAGTGGGTGCCCACCACCCTGCAGGGGCCGGGAGGGCCCCCCTGGCGCCC
>NW_005358689.1:1909568-1909960 GCF_000412655.1 Myotis brandtii
CAGGAGGACGCGCCCACTGCGCTCCTTCTGGGGCCTCGGTGTGCGCACCTGCAAGACCCGGGGGCTGGACCGCAGCTCCCGCCCAGAGCCTTCCCAGCGCTGACCGGTGAATCCGCACGCACACGTGCGCAGCTCTGCGGGTTCCCTCTGCTCATCTCTAGGCTCTCATCGTTCATTGGATGACAAACGCACCTGCAAGACCCGGGGGCTGGACCGCAGCTCCCGCCCAGAGCCTTCCCAGCGCTGACCGGTGAATCCGCACGCACACGTGCGCAGCTCTGCGGGTTCCCTCTGCTCATCTCTAGGCTCTCATCGTTCATTGGATGACAAACCTCTTCTCCTTACCTCCCTGCCCAGGACCCTAGCACCAGCCTGGGGTTGGGGGGGGGGGG
>NW_005358689.1:1911878-1915290 GCF_000412655.1 Myotis brandtii
GGGTCACCACATGAGGAACTGTATTTAAAGGGCCAGAAGGTTGAGAACCACTGTTCTAAAGTGTGATAGCCAACAATTTCAACACTTGCTCCCCGTACCTGCCCCAACAGTTACAGGAGTGACCACATTACTGTAGTACTGATGACCAGATTTTCTTATTTGATCGCAAGTCGAATTGAAAAGAGTAAACACGTCGACAACAATGACAAGATTTCGGCTTCCATTCTAAGCGGACAGGCACCTGGAATCTGAATGCATGTCAGTCCTAGCTTCCTGTCCTTCTGAACGGAGACCTTGACCATGTCTTATAGCTCGTCCCTTCGTTTTCTCATCACGTTAACCTTGTCCCTCTAGAACGTTCTGTTTCCTCAACAACGGGCAGGCTTCTTGGTAAAATATAAAAACACAGAATAAAATGCGTTTTCTTTCTTTCTTGCAAAATGCCCTCCGTATCTGAGACGAGAACGCACAACCCATACTTGAGCCTCGGTTTGAAGCCCGGAGTGGCAGCTGGATCTCTAGCCCATACCAGAGCTCAGCCCAGCTCCTGGGAGAGGGCAACAATGGCAAATGGGCGTTTCCGCTCATAGATTACAGAACCTACACAGGTAAGTGCTTAGGATATAGTGCAGCGGATAATACGAAGGAGAGAGAAGCCTGGACAGGCTGCCCGGTGACCAGGGAGTCTTGTTCCTGGGGAGCGAATATTAGGAGGTGAGCTGAATGGTCAGAGGAAGCGAATTCAGAGAGCACAGAGCATCTGCCCATCAGCAACCCCCGTCTCTCCTGGTACCTGGGACACTTCTGAAGCGCCCACGTCAAGCCCCACGGTGGCCGTGCCCAGCGCCTTACGGCTCCAGCCGCCTTGGCACGAGCGCCCCGTCCGAGGCGCAGCTGCACTTCTGCACCCGCATGTCGGGCAGGCTGACCACCTGGGCGCGGAGCCTGCCGCCCTCCTTGATGCCGACGATCATGGGCAGCGAGGTGGTCTCCGAGGCGATGCACTGCCTCGGCCCCAGGAACGGCCACTTGAAGGTCAGGGCCTGCGGGGGCTGCTGGCAGGTGCCCACGCACTCATAGGCCAGGAAGCCCGGGGGCTCCAGCACCCAGTGCTCGGCCCACTTCATCCCCTGCAGGTCAATGTACATCTCCTGGCGGCAGCAGCGGGTCCCCTCGGTCACTGGGGCCTCGGGGTCACAGTTGCCCTGAGCTCTGTGGGGGGCAAGGAGAGGCGGGGTCAGAGGTCAGTTGGGAGGACTGAGGTCAGGGGACCCAGGGCGGGGCCCAGTGGGGCATCTGGGAGGGAGACGTGCGATGCATCTCTCGTGATGCTAAAAAAGCTGGATATCGCCCTGACCGGTTTGGCTCAGTGGATAGAACCTGCAGACTGAAGGGTCCCAGGTTCGATTCCGGTCAAGGGCATGAACCTTGGCTGTGGGCACATCCCCAGTAGGGGGTGTGCAGGAGGCAGCTGATCGATGTTTCTCTCTCACTGATGTTTCTAACTCTCTATCCCTCTCCCTTCCTCTCTGTAAAAAATCAATAAAATATATATTTTTTAAAAAGCTGGATGTATGTGACAAGGATAGATAACAGGAAATAACCAAAATATAAATAATCACGTGATATTACTCCTAAGACTCAAAGGAGAAATTGTATACACTCCTCCATTCCCACAGCACCCTGAGAAAAGACGCCCCTTTCAATTGCAGGGTAATTCTCTATTTGTCTTATTGATCAGGGTCACCCTTTGGCCCACAGCGCTCACCCGAAGTCCCCGAGGTCCAGGGTGTGCAGCTCCAGCTGGGGCTCGCCCTGCGCGCCGTCCCAAGGCCCCTGGGAGGCAAAGCGGACCAGCCTGTGGGCGCTGGAGGCCAGCGGGCCCAGGTGCTCCCGCTGCACTGACACCTGCAGCAGCAGCGGCTCCTGGGGCCGGCTCAGCTGCTGCCAGAAGTTCACGGCCTCGGTCACGTCGAAGGCCTTCCAGCCGCTCTCGTGGATGGACACCAGCCTGCGACACAGGCGGGACCGGGCGCTGAGTGGTGGGGCCCGGGAAGCCCCTCCCACTGCCTCCCATCCCTCTCCCCGAGATAGACCCCCTGCTCGCCCCCTCCTGTCCTCCCCTTTTCCTCTACCCTCTCCCCCCAGCACCCCCGGGCAACCTCCCCACCTGGAGTCAATGAGGGAGGTGCGGTTGGAGCCATCAGCACGGACGTGCAGCCACTCGATGGTGACCCGGGCCAGGTCGCTGCGAGGGGACAGCCTCTCGTGCCTGCGGAGCGCGGCCTCGGGGACCGGCTCCTGGAAGAGGCGCAGCACAGCCTGCACCAGCTCGCTGTTGGGGGGCAGCCGCCGCTCCATGCTGAGCACCAGCAGGTGCGTGGAGGCCTCGGACACCAGGAACCTGCCGGCCACCTCTGGGGACAACAGCAGGATCAGTGTGGCCTCTCCAGCCAAGGGGGCAGCTCTGAGGGGGGCAGGGCTGGGCCTGGGTTTCCCCAGAAACGCACAGGGAGAACCTGGGGCCTGGGAAATGGGGGGCCAGGTGCGAAAGAGAGCACCTCCACCTTCAAAAACTCCCGGCCCTGCTGGTGTGGCTCGGTGGTTGCCCACTGACCCATGATCCAGGAGGTCAGGGTTCGACTCCCGGTCAGGGCACAGTCCTGGGTTGCGGGCTCTGTCCCAGGGTGGGGCGTGCAGGAGGCAGCCGATGGATGAAGTTTCTCTCTCGTTGATGTTTCTATCTCTCTCTCTAACAATCAATAAAAAACATTGTAAAATATTTTTTATTGGTTTCGGACAATCGTTTGCATTGGGGCTTATTTACTCGCCGCCCCGCCCTCAGGGGGCAGGGGCAGCTTCGGGCCCCGGAGCGGGTGTAGATGGACAGGCAGCCTTCCCAGGCAGAGGAGGGGACACCAGGGAGGGGGAGGAGGGGTGGGGAGTGGGATCTGGTACCAGCTGGCTCTTCCTCGGGGCAGAGCGAGAGCTTGGAGTTTAATCTCATTTTCCTCTTCCGTGAAATGTCCCCAAAAGCAGAAGAGGACCAGGGGGCTGTGAACAACTTTCTCAGACGCCTGAGCCCAGACGTAAATGGGGTCACGTACAGCGGAGGTACCAGGCACCCCAACACCCGAGACCCCAGGTTGGCAACATGAGCCGAGGTTTCCGTGCTGGGCCTCCTCCTCTCCCCGGCACCAGCCTGGCCCGGGAGCAGGTCCCTGGACCCCCAGATGGGTACATCCAGTCTCCCTCCCACCTCCATCCCCTACCCACAACCGGCCAGGGTGCAGGGAGGGCCTCACCTCGGAAGTTCTGGCTGAACCTCTTCCCTCGCGACCGGGCGCCGTGGCTGCGCTGCAGCAGGGCCACGTACTGGGCCCGCACGTGGGCAGGGGTGACCAGCTGCTCC
>NW_005358689.1:1915500-1916160 GCF_000412655.1 Myotis brandtii
GGGGGGGAGGGAGGGAGGGTGGGAGGGAGGTCACACCCCTTGCCCTCCTGGGAGCTCATCAGCCAGACAGGTCCCTGGGCCTGAGGAGGGGCTGTCTAGAAAGGGCACAAAGGCCGTCTGTACCCTGGAGAAGAGGTAGGCATCTCATTCTCCGCTCCACCCTGTCTCCCAGGGACTATGAGCCCGTCCCTTGCTGCAATGGAACTGCCCACCCAATGCCAGGGCTCCCTGAGGGCCCACCTGCCCGCAGGGATGAGGGGGTGCCTGGGGGCAGCTGGGGTGCTGGGCTGTCCATGGATAGGAAGTCCAGTGCTCCCCTTGTCGGGGGGGTGCGGGGGCGCCAGTGGGGTTTTGTCCACTAAGGAGCCACCTCCTCTCCCTCTTCCTGGCTCCTTGTGGGTCTGGATGTCAGAGTTGGAAGGATCTTGCCTCGGGATCGGACCCTACATAGGCCTCACGTGGGCAGGGGGCAGTGCACCCCCTTCTCCAATGTTTGAGCCCAGGAAACCGAGGCTCAACCGGGGCACAACATCCCAGGGCCACACAGTTCACGACGGACGCCTGCACCAAGTCAGGTCTGCAGCTTCCCAGCCCACAGCGCTTTCCACTCCCCCAAGCGATCTCCAGCCAGGTCCTGCCGGCCCCTGAAGCCGGGCCTAG
>NW_005358689.1:1916573-1920881 GCF_000412655.1 Myotis brandtii
TCTCCACCCCCCACCCTGCCTCCACCCCCACCTGTGTCTGGCCCAACTCGCCCAGGTCTGGTGGCTGGAGGTGGTCCATTGGCCCTGGAATCAGATCCTCCATCCTGAGGGAGGAAAGGGAGGCAAAGTCATGGGGGGCAAAGTCATGGGGGGCCCTAGTTGAGGACCAATTTGGACCTGGCCCTGAGCCCAGAGCTGAGGGGTCCGTGGAGGGCAGTGGGCTGGCCAGCCTGGGGGACACTCTGCCCACAGGTGAGGAGAGCGCCATGTCCACCATTGCCCTCCTGCTCCTAACAGGCCGGGATGTGACCCCAACCAGAGTCCAGGCTGCCAGGGGAGGGCCATGAGGGGAGGTGGGGGTCAGAGGTCACCCAGCAGACTCCATGGGGTGGGAGGGGACAAATAGGACCAGAGCCCGGGTTCAGATCAAAGGGAACTGTGAGGTCTGGGTTAGAGGCCAGCATCTGGGTGTCCCCAGGGTGGCACATGTCCCCTTCACAGCCATTGGCAGACACCCTCGAGCCCACGAGGGTGGGGGACAGGGACCCCTGTTTCAGTTCCTCCAGCCCCTTCCGGGCAAGAGCGAGTCCTGGGCTCGGCCCGGCTGTGCCGCTGACCAGCTGTGTGGCCTCACCATCTGCCCAGGAAATGGGGATAAGGTGCTTTCTGTACCAGGAACTTGTCGGTAGTCATGGCGACAGTCAGCACAGCCCTCTGACACACAGTAGGTGCTCTAGAAAGAGGAGTCTTGCACATGGATAGTAACTTTGACAATGTTTCACCTTTTAAATTCTGGGTGAACGGTGCTTCTTAATTTTTCTTATAATTAGGACACAAGTGAAAAGGTACAAGAGGGTGTCCTTGAGGAACGTCACCGCCCGTTCCACCTCGAGTGTCTGCGCTTTTCAGAGACACACGTAGGTATTTTTCCCACCGCGCGAGTCTTACTAATCTAGCAACACACTCTGTACCCTGTTTTCAAAATTACAGTTTTAATGTTTCATTATAACTTTATTTTTAAATGACACAGTGAAAGGTCTCTCCCTGCCCTGGCTGGGTGGCTCAGTTGGTTGGGGCACCGAAAGGTGTGGGTATAATTCCCCGTCAGGGCACATACCTAAGTTGCAGGTTCAATCCCCAGGTAAACAGGAGGCAACCAGTCAATGTTTCCCTCTCTCTCAAATCAATTTTAAAAAAACATATCCTCGGGTGAGGATTTTTTTAAAAAAAAGAATTTTAAGTGAAAAGAAAGAAAGAAAAATACCCACATACACCAGCCTCTCCCGGGAAAAGGGGCTTTCTAAAAGCCATTCATCTCTATAAGCTCCACTTCCTGCCTCCTTTTCTCTTCAATTAATGAAGCAAATATTTACTTATGATTCTGCCTCTTCCATGTGTCCTGGGTTCGCACCTGGAGACAAAGAGGAAGGAAGCTCAAGAGCAGTGTGGGGACCCCAGGGAAAGGCGGGGAGCCCCAGGGAAAGGCAGGGAGCCCCAGCTTCAGGTGGCCCCACAGCGTCCTTCCTCCCTCCCCTTTCACCTTCACACTCCCCTCCACCCTCAGAGGAAGGCATTGTTGACATCTGACACAGGAGGCTCAGAGCGCTTCAGACCCCGGCCCAAGGTCACGGATTGACAATGACAGCACCGAGGGGGCCCATCCCGGCCAATGACGTTGGACAAGTTCATCACCTGCCTGGGCCCGGGCTTCCTTATCGAGGGAGATGGGGTGTTAATAACATGCCCCTGCGCTCAGTGTGAGGGTTCAGAGAGGACCAGCGTCCACACTCAATCAGCATCGCTCCTATCTGGATGCCAAGGCCCCCTCCCAGGCCCTTCTCAGAATCTGGGCTGCTCCCCAGCCCCACCGACTAGCAGGGGGAGGACCAATGACTGTCCTGCGAATGACACAGCCAAGACTGAGCCCAGGACTCGCTCTGGCCAGGAAGGTGCTGGATGGACTGACACAGGGGTCCTTATTCCTCCTGCCGCCACCCTCCGGAGCCCAGGGAGGGCCGCCCGCTGATGCCAGAGGCCCAGCTGCTCGGGGAGATCAGGGAGGCTCTCCCGGGGGCAGGTCTGCAGATTCCAAAGAGCCACATAGGCCCCAGACTTGGGGTCCGAGGGCTGAGGGTGCAGGTTTGGGGCGGCCCCAGGCTCCTGGGGCTGGGCCTTGGGGCATCTCTGGAGCACCCCCAGCAGTGTCTGCCCCTGGCTGTGAAGGCGACATGTGCCGCCCTGGATCCCCAGATGCTGGGCTCTCTAACCCAGCAGTCCCCCACCGCAGAGTCCCCTTTGACTCTGAGCCTGGGCCCAGTTTCAGCTCCTCCCCACCCGTGGAGTCCGGGAGATGACCTCTGACCTCACCCTTCCTTGTGGCCCTCCCCTGGCAGCCTGGACTCTGGCTGGGGTCAAACCCTTCTTGCCTTTAGGGGCAGGATCTCCACCCGCCTGTTGCAGCCCCTAGAACCCATCTCCCCACCATGTCCTCAACTCCGGGTCTGAGGTTAGGCCCCCCATCGGGCGGTGACCTTCACCTCTCCCCACTCCGCTGTTCCTTTCCAGCACAACAGATGGAGCTTGGGGATGACCCCCCTGCCTCTGACCTCCAGGCCCAATCCAACCTGCAGAGGCCAGACTCCCCCAGATGCTCAGCCCGGGAATCAGGCCTCCTTCCTCTGCATGACAAAGGGTGAGGGCTGCCCTCCGCCCGCGGCTAGCCGTCCACAGTAAAAGTCCCAATCCACATTTGCTCTCTCTGGCTGATGGCCCGCTTATTTTATTTCCCCGGCAAACGCTTGCACCCCTGGGGAATCCACATTCAGGAACGGGGCTGTGTTTGCAGAGGGATCAGCGGTCTGGGGGATTTGCCCGGTGTCTGCCCCTGCGGATGCCCGCCCTACACCCATCTCCTGCAGGAAGGGGTCTCGCCAGCTCTCAGACCCCCGGCCAGCAGCCTGTGCAAACAGCCAGGGGTCTTGTTCCTCCTAAGAGACCCTGCCCAGTCTCAGGGCTTCGCCGGCCCTTCATTCCTGATGACTCCAGCCTGAGCCTCCACTGGGCACCGGACCTGCGCCCAACTGCCCTTCCACCCCCACCCGCTCCAGCTCAGTAAGTGGCTCCCCCCCACTCCCAGCCAGGCCTCCAAACCGCCAGGTCACTCTGTGTTGTTGTTTTTTTAATATATCTTTATTGATTTCAGAGAGGAATGGAGAGGGAGAGAGAGACAGAAACATCACTGATGAGAGAGAATCATGGATCAGCTGCCTCCTACACGCTCCACACTGGGGATGGAGCCCGAAACCTGAGCATGTGCCCTTGACCGGAATCAAACCCCGGACCTTCCAGTCCGCAGTCCAACGCTCTATCCACTGAGCCAACCCAGCGAGGGCTAGGGGTCACTTGGTTCCTATCCCACCAGGGGCCTGGCCTCCCTCATGGGGCTTGGGGACAGGGCAGGGCAGGCAGAGGCGGCCCGAAGGGAACCCTGGGGCGGGAGTCTGGAGGCCTGGATTGGACCTGGCTCAGTCGACAGCTCCTAACGAGGACACTTCTGGGCCCTGGGCCTGAGGGACAGAGGCCCTACGGTTCCAAAAATGAGGCTCCGTCCCCAGCCTTAAAAACAAACACAGTTATGACTCACAGATTCCGTGAGTCAGGAGCAGGCACAGCTTCGCTGGGTCCGCTGTGGGGCCTCACAGGC
Source organism: Myotis brandtii (assembly GCF_000412655.1). NCBI lineage: Eukaryota > Metazoa > Chordata > Mammalia > Chiroptera > Vespertilionidae > Myotis > Myotis brandtii. The sequence goes on from NW_005358689.1 coordinate 1,920,277, forward strand.
CACCGTCCAGGTGTCAGCCAGGGCTGGGGCAGGAGCCACGCCTGCGCTCCCGCGGGATGTTGGCAGAATCCGTGTCCTTGCGGTTGGTTGCAGGACAGCAAGGTCGAAGCGCCCTGGCTTCTGGCTGCCCTCAACCCTCGAGGCTGCCTGCAGGTCCTGGACACGGGGGTGTCCCCTTTGTGGCTGCTGCTCAAGGGTCCCCTCCCTTTTGGGGCAAGAAAGCTGCAAAAGGATCAAACTATTGGGGGGCCCCTGCTCTTCCTGGACCCCACAGCTCAGACCAGGCAGGTGCTGGTGCCATTGAGGCCAGGAAGGAACGAGGACTCGGGGAGCGGGTGTGGGAGTGTGAAGAGAGTGGACAGGACAGTCTGAGGAGCCAGGGGAGTCCAGGGGCCACCCCAGGAACCTGCTGGAGGTCACGCGGGGGGCGGGGGGCCCTTGTCAGCAGGAGGCAGCAGCAGGAGAGGGGCGATGGCAGGCCCAGGTGCGGAGGGACAGGGGCTGAGCCCAGGGCCAAGGGCAAACTGGGAAACGGTTAGTAGCTGAGGTTTGGGGGGGTGGGGGGAGGAGGAAGCCAGATGGGACAGAAAAGAACTGTCGGAGGA
>NW_005358689.1:1920981-1923514 GCF_000412655.1 Myotis brandtii
CACAGCCACAGCCTGGTGCTAGGGTCCTGGGCAGGGAGATAAGAAGAGGTTTATCATCACAATAAAGGATGAGAGCCTAGAAATGAATCAGAGGGCAGAGCCGCACACGTGTGCGTGCGGATTCACCGATTTAGTGCTGGGAAGGCTCTGGGAGGGAGCTTGGGTCCAGCCCATTTCACAGATGGGAAAACCAAGGCTGCGGAGGTAGCCCTACGTACTGATGGCAGAGCCGGGCTGGAGTGGAATGTCTAGGTGACCGGATCCCCCCATTTCCAGCTCCAGGCCCACTGCCACCCCGCCTGTTCTGTGCGGTGGGCCCCCCGAGGCTTTCCTTTGAGAGAACAAAAATCAAATTAAGAAGCTGCCTCTCTCTGGCTCAGCCTGGGAGGCCCTGCCGCCTTGAATCGGTAATTAAACGTGGAAGAGCCTGTCAGGGGAGGGAGGGAGCTGCTCCCAGGGCTGCTGGGGACCAGCCTCTTTTCTCCCTGAAAGCTGCTGGAGGGCAGGTTGGAGGCCCCACCTCAGATCCAGTAACAGGACCCGGCCCTTTCCCATCCCACAGGCCAGGGGCCCTGGGTCCCTGGCGGCAGCAGCTCTAGTAGATTCTAGAGCAGGACAGCACGGGCGAAGAAAGCGAACAGAACTGGCCCCTTCGGAGATGGGCGGGCACAGAGCGTTCACAGTGGGGCCCAGACGTGGGCGGAGGTTCTGGACCCCCTGGTCAGCGGGGTCAGTGGTAGCCAAGACCCCCTTTGTGCCAGGTCTGGGTGGGGCGTGAAGCAGACCGTATACACTGATGGGAGGACACACCTGGAGATTCTGCTTCCCCGTGGCCTGGACTCCCAGCTGGTCATGGTCCTGCAGCAGGAGCCCCACCCTCCCCAGAACCCCCATGAGGAAGGCCAGGCCCCTGGTGGGATAGGAATCCAGAGTGACCCCTAGCCTTAGCTGGTTTGGCTCAGTGGATAGAGCACTGAACTGTGGACTGGAAGGTCCCAGGTTCGATTCCGGTCAAGGGCACATGCTTGGGTTGCAGGCTCCATCCCCAGTAGGGGGTATGCAGGAGGCAGCTGATCCATGATTCTCTCTCATCATTGATGTTTCTATCTCTCTCTCCCTCTCCATCCTCCCTGAAATCAATAAAGATATATTAAAAAAAAAACACAGCCCTAACCGGTTTGGCTCAGTGGATAGAGCGTCGGCCTGCGGACTCAAGGGTCCCAGGTTCGATTCCGGTCAAGGGCATGGATCTTGGTTTCGGGCACATCCCCAGTAGGGGGTGTGCAGGGGGCAGCTGATCGATGTTTCTTTCTCATCGATGTTTCTAACTCTCTATCCCTCTCCCTTCCTCTCTGTAAAAAATCAATAAAATATATATTTTTTTAAAAAACAAAAACACACACACAGAGTGACCTGTAGGTCTGGAGGCCTGGCTGGGAGTGGGGTGGAGCCACTTACTGAGCTGGAGCGGGTGGGGGTGGAAGGGCAGTTGGGCGCAGTTCCGGTGCCCAGTGGAGGCTCAGGCTGGAGTCACCAGGAATGAAGGGCCCGCGAAGCCCTGAGACTGGGCAGGGTCTCTTAGGAGAGAGGCCCACGGAGAAAGCAACCTGCCGACACTTGACCTCAGACCTCCAGCCTCCGGAACTGTGAGAAACCAATGCCTGTTGCTTAAGCAGCCCGAGCTGCTCTTCCCACACAGGTGCCCCCGAAGCTCTCATATGCGGGGCCAGGTTGCAAATCCACACGTGGACCTGCAGCCTCTGTCCCCACCTGCTCCCTTCCCCTCCCGCGCCCCCTCCCCCTCGCTTCACCCCAAGAGGAACTCCAACTGGGCAGAGCAGGGCGAGCTTGGGCTCTGGCCACTGCCACCGCTCGCCACAGCCCCGAGCAAAGTCTCGAGCCGAGCCTCCGTTTCCTCGTCTGTAAAAGTTCTCTCAGGAAGGCGCACTTGACAGGTTATCGCGTGAGGATCTGGGAAGGTGGCAAAGGGCCTGGCTCTGGGCAGGATCCATGCTGGGCGCTCAGCGAATGGTGGCTGTTGCTTTTACCATCTCCCACCAACCTCATCTCCTTCTCTTCTACCCAAGTCTGTTCATGGAGCCGCCACGCTGGGGCCTTGGCCGGCCTGCACACCTGCTTCCCCTCACCTGCCCCATATCGGGTGTCTGTTTGCTTCATTAGCTCGACAATCCCCCCAGGCACTGACTCACCGATAGCCACTGTGGTCTGCAGAGGAGCTTGACTTATCGGCTGCTTATCCGCGTAAACAAATTGGTTTTTACACGATCAATTACGATATACAGGGATGTGTAGGGGGGAGGGGGGTCCTTACGCCTCGTGGATTACCCTCCTCCACTGGCCTCTCTCCTCTGACACCCAGCTGGCTGCACGACTGTACACAAGGCTTCCAGAGTTTTCTTTCTTCGGCAAAACCAGGCCTGATCCCTCCCGGCTTAACCCCCTCCCAGGGCTGCGCCTGCCTTCCATCCAATAGGCCCAGTCCCCTGCGCATGGTCAGCCTCACCCGGGCCTT
>NW_005358689.1:1924007-1934232 GCF_000412655.1 Myotis brandtii
GGCTCCACGTTTGCGGGCCGAGTGAAGGCACGGACGGATGCACGTGAGTAGGGCTGTCAGGTGCTTCTCACACCTCATCCTGTGCAGTCCTCACGCGGCTGAGCAAGTACCGGGTTGTGCAGGAAGGCTGGCTTCTCTCTCCACCCTCCCTACCTCCCTGCCCCCCGCGACCCCTGGGCCTTCTCTTGACCTGGGCCTCCATTTCCCATGGAGGGTCCTGACACATGAGTAAGTTGCATTTTATGTGCCCGTAATAAGATCTAAATAAATACACATCCATTGACAATCATCTCGGCTTTTCACCTGTCTCCCTGGACACCCGGGAATGTTGGCTTCGGGCCACAATCAGCTCCATTCAATTTAACAATCTATGTTGTTCTCCCCTCCCGCCCCCCAGCGGGGTCCTGCCAGGTGGTGGCTCTCGTGCTGAGGGGCAGACGCTCTGGGCGGGATTTAGGTGGGAGGCGAGGATCTGCCACACTGAGAGAGGCCAGAAAGGCAAGGCGGCATTTCCAGGGGAGGCAATGGGGTGAGCAGAAACAGTGGGGAGCGTAGTTAGGGTATGTCTGGGGTCCAGACAGAGGGAGCGTTTTGAAGAGCTGAGGGTAATAAGATTGGAAAGAGAGCTCAATACATGCATTTCCTCTCCATTTCCCTTCCTTTAAAAGATTTTGAGCCTGGCCGGTATTGCTCAGTGGTTGAGTGCGACCCATGAACCAACAGGTCCCTGGTTCCATTCTCGATCAGGGCACATGCCTAGGTTGCGAGCTCCATCCCCAGGAGGATGCAGCCCATCAATGTTTCTCTTTCATTGATGTTTCTATCCCTCTATCCCTCTCCCTTCCTCTCTCTCTAAAATCAATAAAAAATAATTTTTTTGAGAACCAGGTCTGGAGCCAGGGATGCCCGGGGACAGGGCTCGCGTGACCCAGACCAGAGCTCTGGCTCCACCCGGCCCTGGCTCTGGGGCCGGTCTCCCAGCCCCCTTCTCTGAGCCCCCAGCTCCTTAGCGATGCCCATAAAATCCACGGCAGCCTCGGTCTCCACACGCCCTCCTCACTCCATCCTCCCCTCCCGCCAGACAGCAGCCCAGCCCCTAATAAGCTCGCCTGGTGGGGTGGGTGGGGGCTGCCATTGTCCTCATTTGCAGGTAAGTTCCTGGAGGGTAAGTAGGTCGGTGGCCCAAGGTCAAGTGACCAGTGACAGATCTCTCAAGGCCTCTTGAGCAAGACTGGCCTTACCCATCAGATGACCTTCCTCAGCCCTGGACGCCCGGGAGGGCCCAGGTGTGGGGGCAGCCAGGAGGGTGGCCACCCACCTTGCCCTCCTGGGATGGCCGAGAGGGTGGCGAGGGGCAGAGGGGAAGTGCTGTCCCCCACAAAAAAAAAAAATGACCCCCATTGCTAACCAACGCTAAGCTGCTCTGCTTTGTGAACACACGAATCACCTGCCACAGCTGGCACGCGGGCACCCAGCTGGCATGTGGAGCACCCAGCTGGCACGCGAGGCACCCAGCGGGGTAGGGTTTCTCCCCTGGACCCCGCACCCTGGCTGCTGTAGCCCCGCTGGTGGGCCTGGGGCTCTCACTGGTTAGTGCCTGGCGCCCTCTAGTGGTGCAGGCGAGCCTTCCCTCTGCAGCCGGCCAGTGGGGCCGGGACAGAGCTGGGCCTCCAGGACCAACTTTCCTTGGGGCCTGCTGCGCAGGGAGCCGCCTGCTGCCTTCAGAGCTCGTCTCCGAGACGCCTGGGAGGGAACCCGGAAGGAGGACTTGGACTCCGGAGGCTGGGGTCCTGACCCAGCTCCCCTAGTTGCTTAGCTGCTCACACACCCGCCCCCCTGCCTGCAGTGTGTGGGCTGCAGAAAGGGGGGGGAGGGGTGCTGTGGCAGGGCCACCCGGCTGTGGACAGCAGGGGAGTGCAGTCAGGCTCTCCAGTGCCCCTCGGAGCGTTGCTTAGCAACGGTTACCTAGGGACACGGATGAAGCCTGGTGTGTTTGTGCTCCCGCGTGGCCAATGGGGAGCAGTGGAGACATTTTTTTAACCTTCTAACTATGGAGCTGATACCTACGTGTGGCAACCGGCAATCTAAAGTAAAATAAAGGAAAAAATCAAGTGGGACGCCAACCGCAATCCCACTGCCCCAAAGTAACTACTGCGCGCAGTGGGGCCAGAGCTTTGGGGTGCTGAGAGGAGTGAGTTATGAAATGGGGACTGAGGCCTGCTCCAGGGGGAGGAGGCTGGGGAGGGGTATTTGGTCAGCCCCTCCCTCTCCTCGCGCTGCCTTTTCCTCTGCCTTCCCGTCTTTTCCTCATCTCTCTGCGTCCACATCTGTCCTCGGCCCCTGTGCAACTCGGGACAAGGCCAGGGTGTTACTGACTAGGGTGCACGGAGGCCTCACGGGACACTTGGCACGTTTATTCGAAACGCTGCGCTACCCTCAACAGCAGCCTTTCTCCTAAAATGCTTGCAGGGGGCGTTCAGCTGCTTTCCCGAGGCTCGGGCATCTGGGGAGACACTGCACAGCTCTGAAACCTCTGCCCAGAGCCGGGCACACTGGGGCCTTGGACCTCCTCCGGATGCCAACCTCTGGCTCTGCCAGCCCAGGGCCAGCCAGCCCACTGAGGAGGAGGGCGCTGGGAGGGCAGGCCCGAGGTCCAAGGAAGAGATACCAGAACTGTTTTCCAAGAGGGGACCCTTTCCCCGTCTTCCTGGAGGACCGGGGCCACAGCCACCTTCAGTCAAAGCTGGCCCCGGCCAGACCTGGGCGAAGCTTCGAGGGGAAGGGCTCGCCTGAGCCCCGTGTGCGCACCAAGGCATCAGCCAGGGCCTGGCAGTTGGGAGGTTCTCAGTAAAGGTATGTGGGTGGGTTTAGGCCTGGAAGGGGGTGGCCTCCTGTCACCTTGGGCAGCTGCCAGCAGGCCTAGTGCATTCGAGCCTCAGACAGTGCTCCCCACAGACACAGGGCCTCGAGTCCTCTAGAACCATGACTTACAACGAAGCAGAGCAAAAGCAGAAAAGCGGGGGTAATAAAAAATAAAACTTTATTAAAGCGGCTAAACTTAGCGGGACCGAATCATACTTTGTCAGTGCAGCACAGTCTCACCCTGTGCGTTCCTGCTGCGGACAATTCCAAGCTGCTTGCGCTCATGCAAAGAGGATGCCCTTGTCGTGTGTTGCGCCCCTCACCTCCTTGACGTGGCATCACACTGACGCTGCTCTGGGCTCCCGGTGGGGGACCACAGTGGGAATGTGTGGGGTTCACCTGGCTTCTAGCATCTACCGCCCCTGCCCAGCATCTTCCGACGAGGGCTGCTTGGTCTGAACAGATTTAAGGAGCTTTTACACAAGGATCTGGAGACGGCTGAGCCTGTTCTCACCCTGCCCGGCCTCTCGGGCGAGGGCCCTGTCACCGAGGGGCGGGGGCTACCTTAGTCCTTCTTGCCTCCCGGGGCCGGGTTTCTGGTGAGGACCTTCCCGGAGCTGTAGGGGGTCAGCGTGGTCACTGTCGGGGACTCCAGCTTCACTCTGTCCAGCAGGGTCTTCTTGAGGGCGGCTGGGGAGACCTTTTCCTGGTCGGCCATGGACTGCAGCTCTCTGGAGACGGCGCCCGAGAGGGGAGGAGGAGGGAGGCATTAAACCCTGGAGCCAGACCGTCTCAAGGCTTCCCCACCCACATAACTCCCACCCTTGCTGACTGGATACCACCCCAAATTAGAAGCCCTACACACCAAACACTCCCCCACCTTCTTAGACCTCTCCTCGCGCTGCCTTTTCCTCTCCTTTTTTCTTTTTTCGTTAATCCTCCCCCTAGGATATTTTTCCATTGATTTTTCAGAGAGTGGAAGGGAAGGGGAGAGACAGAGAGAAACATCGATGTGACAGAGACGCATCGAGTGGGTGTCTCCTGCAAGAACCCCAACCAGGGTCGGGGATCGAGCCTGCAACCAAAGTACATGCCCTTGACAGGAATTGAAGCCAGAACCCTTCAGTCTGCAGGCTGACGCTCTATCCTCTGAGCCAAACTGGCGAGGGCTGGACGTGCTCTTTAACTAACGATGGGTTACTACCTAGATGTAGGGCACCAAGTGTGTCTGTGATCATAAGGGGAGAGAGACAGTGTGGAGAGTCACAGGGTTTGAAGTCATGAACTTGAAGCTGAACCCTGTGTCCATCACTTACTAGCCCTTTGGCATGGGGAAAACTGTCCGAGTCTCAGCCTCCTCACCCACCAATCAAAGCTGATCCCGACAATGGAACTGTGGGGAGAACTAAATGACGTAAGGCCTGCAAACCTTCAGCTACTAAGTGGTGGCTACGAACAGCACAGGTTCCAACATGGCGAATGGGACCAAAGACGACTGGTTCAGCCCAGCCCAGGGGCCGGCTGGGAACGGGGGCCTGGGCGGAGGAGAGAGACCCACCGTGTGCGGATGCAGGAGGCCTCGACGGCGTTGATGAGCAGGGAGCGGAAGCCCCCGCTCTCCAGGAAGTGCAGGGCATGGATGGTGGCGCCCCCGGGGGAGCAGACATTGTCCTTGAGCTGGCCTGGGTGCTGCTCCGAGTCCAACAGCATCTTGGCAGCGCCCTGGAGCACAAGCGGGAAGTGAGAGGAACACACCTTCCCCAGGCCTTGCCCCAGCTTCCGCACCAAGCCCTGCCCCAACTCACTGACCCACACGACACCCCCCGCCCCCAGGCCACGCCCTGGCTCAGAACACGCAGAGGGAAGGTACTAACCAGCAAGGCCTGGGCCCCCAGCCGGATCGCCAGGCGCCGCGGGAGGCCCATCTTCACCCCACCGTCAGCGAGCGCGTCCAGGGCCATGAACGCCTGTGGAGACACTCGGTGAGTCTCGGGGCAGCAGGCACTCAAGGGCACCCCCGAGGGCCTGCTTTCCCCGATGACTGGAGCTAGAGCCCAGGACCAGTGTCCCCCACCAGCTCCCCAGAGGTGGGGGCCCCCCGGCCCCCGCAGCCTGCCAGCCCAGCCTGCTCCGAGTCCCCAGGAGGCTGAGGAAGCCGATGTGAGGGAGTGAGGGCTCACGTAGGCGGGCCCGCTGCCGCTGAGCCCCGTCACGGCGTCAATCAGGTCTTCCTCCACCTCCGTGCAGAAGCCCACGCTACTCATGAGCTGCTCCAGGAGCTGCCCGTCCTCCACCAGGGCGTGCGTGCCCGTGGCGTACACCGTGGCGCCCTCCCGCACCACCACGGGCGTGTTGGTCATGCAGCGGATCACCTTGGGGGCCGGCTGGAAGGCCGTCAGCTTCTGCAGGGAGGAAGAGGGCGAGGGAGTTGCTAGGGCACGGCTCCTGCGAGCGGCCCCCCGCCCCTCCCACCGCGCCCGGGAGCTGAGCCCGGCACCTTCTCCACGGAGCTAATGGTGACGCCGGCGGCACAGGAGACCACGATGTGCCTGGCCTGGACGTCGGCCCCGATCTCGTCCAGGATGAAGGGGATGATGTGCGGCTTCACGGCCAGGAATAGGACGTCGCTATGCCTGACCGTCTCCTTGTTGCTCCGGGTCAGGTTCACCCCCAACTTCTGCGGGAGGAAACTGCCTGCTCACAGTGCGGGTGAGGGCGGCCTCGCCGGGCACAGGCCCTCCCAGGGAGCAGCTGAACCCCTGCGGAGACGCCTATGCCAGCCGCAGCTGGGAATGCCCTGCCTTGTCCCTTAGGGTCTGCCCCTAACCCAGCCGTGGGCAAACTACGGCCCGCGGGCCAGATCCAGCCCATTTGAAATGAAAAAAACTAAAAAAAAAAAAAAAAAAAAAGACCGTACCCTTTTATGTAATGATGTTTACTTTGAATTTATATTAGTTCACACAAACACTCCATCCATGCTTTTGTTCCGGCCCTCCGGTCCAGTTTAAGAACTCATTGTGGCCCTCGAGTCAAAAAGTTTGCCCACCCCTGGCCTAACCCCACTGGCACATGCTACTACTGGGCAAGGGAGCACAGGTGCAGAGCATGGACCCGCGTCTCCATGGCAACCAGGAACCGGCTGTCCCACATCCCCACCGGCGTCTGCCAGGCCAGGCACCCCTGTGCCAGGTAAGAAATCTCCAGGGCTGGGAAGTGACACAGGCCCTAACCCATCTGGCGTCCGTGCGGTCCAGGGCGGGCTGCAGGCACCCCTCCCTGCGGGACTCCGGTGCTGGGAGCACCAGCCATCCTCCGCACAGACGCTGCCTGTCATCTGCCTCCTTGGTCCTCCCCTCCCACACGGCCCAGGTGTGGGCTGAAGACTGGGAATGCTCTTTGCAGAGAGAGAGGAACAGCTACCATGCCTGGCTCCTTCCTGCCTCACTAACTCAGCAAAGTGGCTACTGCGCTCTCCATTTTTATAGGGACAACTGAGGCTCAAAGTGCCCTAAGGACACGCAGACAGTCCATGAAGACAAACCCATATTTGCTGGGAACCTCCTACGAGCCAGATGCTTTCCATGCGCAAATATTTCAATTAATCTAACCGCCCCAGTGCTTGCATTTGAATCCCCGTCTGTTGGCCTGGGGGGAGGCGGAGGATCCTGATGCTACAGATGTGGGGGGTTGGGGGGTAGTCAGGCGGCTGATGACCAGCTCGGGGGCTCCAGCGACTCAGGCCACCCTCCTGGGCCTCCCCCCTCGGCCGCACCTACCCTGAGCGCGGACACCGTGGGCAGGTCCATGTCCGGGGAGCTGGCGATGATCTTGTGAGCCGACAGGATGCCTGCAGCAGACGGGGCTCTTCAGCTGGGGGGCCGTGGCCCCGTGCTCCCCGCGGGGAGGCAGAACCCAAACCCACTAGGCTCCCGGGTGGCACTTTCCAGGAACCAGGAGAAAGCGATCTGTGTGCAAAACGGGCCAGCAGAGGGCGCCCCTAGGCCACGCTTTCCCAACAGCCAGCAGTTGTGGCTTTCAGCCCTGCCTGGGAAAATGTCTAGGAAGCTGTAGAGCAGCGGTTCTCAACCTGTGGGTCGCGACCCCTTTGGCGGTCGAACGACCCTTTCACAGGGGTCGCCTAAGACCATCCTGCATATCAGATATTTACATGACGATTCATAACAGTAGCAACATGACAGTGATGAAGTAGCAACGAAAATAATGTTATGGTTGGGGGTCACCACATGAGGAACTGTATTTAAAGGGCCAGAAGGTTGAGAACCACTGTTCTAAAGTGTGATAGCCAACAATTTCAACACTTGCTCCCCGTACCTGCCCCAACAGTTACAGGAGTGACCACATTACTGTAGTACTGATGACCAGATTTTCTTATTTGATCGCAAGTCGAATTGAAAAGAGTAAACACGTCGACAACAATGACAAGATTTCGGCTTCCATTCTAAGCGGACGGGCACCTGGAATCTGAATGCATGTCAGTCCTAGCTTCCTGTCCTTCTGAACTGAGACCTTGACCATGTCTTCTTGTAGCTCTTTCCTTCGTTTTCTCATCACGTTAACCTTGTCCCTCTAGAACGTTCTGTTTCCTCAACAACGGGCAGGCTTCTTGGTAAAATATAAAAACACAGAATAAAATGCGTTTTCTTTCTTTCTTGCAAAATGCCCTCCGTATCTGAGACGAGAACGCACAACCCATACTTGAGCCTCGGTTTGAAGCCCGGAGTGGCAGCTGGATCTCTAGCCCATACCAGAGCTCAGCCCAGCTCCTGGGAGAGGGCAACAATGGCAAATGGGCGTTTCCGCTCATAGATTACAGAACCTACACAGGTAAGTGCTTAGGATATAGTGCAGCGGATAATACGAAGGAGAGAGAAGCCTGGACAGGCTGCCCGGTGACCAGGGAGTCTTGTTCCTGGGGAGCGAATATTAGGAGGTGAGCTGAATGGTCAGAGGAAGCGAATTCAGAGAGCACAGAGCATCTGCCCATCAGCAACCCCCGTCTCTCCTGGTACCTGGGACACTTCTGAAGCGCCCACGTCAAGCCCCACGGTGGCCGTGCCCAGCGCCCTACGGCTCCAGCCGCCTTGGCACGAGCGCCCCGTCCGAGGCGCAGCTGCACTTCTGCACCCGCATGTCGGGCAGGCTGACCACCTGGGCGCGGAGCCTGCCGCCCTCCTTGATGCCGACGATCATGGGCAGCGAGGTGGTCTCCGAGGCGATGCACTGCCTCGGCCCCAGGAACGGCCACTTGAAGGTCAGGGCCTGCGGGGGCTGCTGGCAGGTGCCCACGCACTCATAGGCCAGGAAGCCCGGGGGCTCCAGCACCCAGTGCTCGGCCCACTTCATCCCCTGCAGGTCAATGTACATCTCCTGGCGGCAGCAGCGGGTCCCCTTGGTCACTGGGGCCTCGGGGTCACAGTTGCCCTGAGCTCTGTGGGGGGCAAGGAGAGGCGGGGGCAGAGGTCAGTTGGGAGGACTGAGGTCAGGGGACCCAGGGCGGGGCCCGGTGGGGCATCTGGGAGGGAGACGTGCGATGCATCTCCCGTGATGTTAAAAAAGCTGCATGTGTGTGATAAATGGTGAATGAATAAACATCCAAAACATAAATGAGTTCCTGTTTGTTAAAGGTCTCCTAGTATTCCAGGCACTGAACGAGGGACTTCACATGTCATCTCAGCTGGCACCTGCCTGTATCCTGACATACACCTCAGTGAGGGTCCAGCGTTATCCCTATGACCCTGAGGACGCGGGGACCCAAAGGTGTGAAGCGACATGCCAGAGGCCCTGCAGCCATGGCAGGAAGAGCTCCATGGAACGCAGGCTGTGTGATTCCTCAGGCCTGGGACTCCATGAAGAATCCAGGGTGTCAGGGGAAAGCTGTTCAACTTAGCAGCAGCTCATGCTAATAGTTTTCAAAGACTTAATTATGGGTGCCTGGCTGGGTGTCCACCCAGGAACCAAAAGGTCACTGGTTCAATTCCCAGTCAGGGCACATACCCAGGTTGTGGGCTTGATCCCCAGTAGGGGGCATGCAGGAGGTGGCTAATGGATGATGTTTCTCTCTCATCATTGATCTTTCTATCTCTCTCTCCCTCTCCTTTCCTCTCTCTCTAAAAATCAATAAAAACATATTTAACAAAAAAGAATTAATCATGGAAAAGGGTAAAATGAAATTAGATGATTGGAATAATGTGTGTCAATGACAACATAAAAACCCATTGAAAATATCTGAAGATGTTTTTCAATAAAATGTTTGAATAAAAAGTTTCACCATTAGAAACGGACATGCAGTGGGGATGGCTGGCCTCCTGGGCTGTCTGCTCACCCGCCCGGTGACCCCACTCCTCCCCGCAGGACCTACCCGAAGTCCCCGAGGTCCAGGGTGTGCAGCTCCAGCTGGGGCTCGCCCTGCGCGCCGTCCCAAGGCCCCTGGGAGGCAAAGCGGACCAGCCTGTGGGCGCTGGAGGCCAGCGGGCCCAGGTGCTCCCGCTGCACTGACACCTGCAGCAGCAGCGGCTCCTGGGGCCGGCTCAGCTGCTGCCAGAAGTTCACGGCCTCGGTCACGTCGAAGGCCTTCCAGCCGCTCTCGTGGATGGACACCAGCCTGCGACACAGGCGGGACCCGGGCTCTGAGTAGTGGGGCCCGGGAAGCCCCTCCCACCGCCTCCCATCCCTCTCCCCGAGATAGACCCCCTGCTCGCCCCCTCCTGTCCTCCCCTTTTCCTCTACCCTCTCCCCCCAGCACCCCCGGGCAACCTCCCCACCTGGAGTCAATGAGGGAGGTGCGGTTGGAGCCATCAGCACGGACGTGCAGCCACTCGATGGTGACCCGGGCCAGGTCGCTGCGAGGGGACAGCCTCTCGTGCCTGCGGAGCGCGGCCTCGGGGACCGGCTCCTGGAAGAGGCGCAGCACAGCCTGCACCAGCTCGCTGTTGGGGGGCAGCCGCCGCTCCATGCTGAGCACCAGCAGGTGCGTGGAGGCCTCGGACACCAGGAACCTGCCGGCCACCTCTGGGGACAACAGCAGGATCAGTGTGGCCTCTCCAGCCAAGGGGGCAGCTCTGAGGGGGGCAGGGCTGGGCCTGGGTTTCCCCAGAAACGCACAGGGAGAACCTGGGGCCTGGGAAATGGGGGGCCAGGTGCGAAAGAGAGCACCTCCACCTTCAAAAACTCCCGGCCCTGCTGGTGTGGCTCGGTGGTTGCCCACTGACCCATGATCCAGGAGGTCAGGGTTCGACTCCCGGTCAGGGCACATGCCTGGGTTGCGGGCTCGGTCCCCAGGGTGGGGCGTGCAGGAGGCAGCCGATGGATGAAGTTTCTCTCTCGTTGATGTTTCTATCTCTCT
>NW_005358689.1:1934929-1938080 GCF_000412655.1 Myotis brandtii
CAGGCTGCCCAGCCTCTGCTCCTCGGTCACGGCCGCCCCGGGGCGGGCCAGGGCCAGCGCCCACAGTGCCCAGCACAGCCACAGGACACTCATGGTGCCACTTGGGAGGAGCAGCAGGGCGGATGTGGCCCCTGAGGAGGCTCCAGGAGGGTCCCAGCTGGGCGTGCTCAGGGCCAGGCTGGGCCAGCTTTATAGCAGCCCTGGGCTGGGCCTGGGTGGTGACAGGGGGGGAGAGAGGGAGGGAGGGAGGAAGGTCACACCCCTCGCCCTCCTGGGAGCTCATCAGCCAGACAGGTCCTTGGGCCTGAGGAGGGGCTGTCTAGAAAGGGCACAAAGGCCGTCTGTACCCCGGCTTGGGCCTCTGGCCGCTGCTGTCTGGCGGCTCGGTGATAACTTTAGTGCCTGCTGAATTCCGCTGGCTCTGGCCAGTCCTCGTCCATGGAAAAGCCGGTCTACACTGTGAAAAGGTGAGGCCCTCGAGCCAGCCCAGCCGCTTAAGTCTCTTTCCTGGAGACCAGCCTGGGTGTCGGGGTGCTCACTGGGAGGGACGCAGGGAACACACCTGCATCCCTGCCCACTCCGGCCAGGCCCATGCACAGAAGACCCCGTCTCTCCCTCCATCTCCAGTTCCCGCAAACCCCTCCTCGCCTCTCCACCCTCTCAGGGGTCCTTGTCCTCCCTGGGACAGAAGGAGGCGCGATGCTGTCGGGACAGGGATCTGGCAGCTCGGCTCCTCGGAAGTGCCAGGGACCGAGATTTCGGCAGCGTCTTTGCGGTCACACAGCCACAGGCACAGCATCTTCTTCTATGCAGGGAGCCTGGCCACAGGCCCCACCACCCACACTCAGTTCAAGCCCATGTCACACCCAGAAAGCGGTCAAGGGACAGGAACCTGGGAAGCAGAGGCCAGAGCTGCCCAGAGTCCTGTCCTGTCCAGAGTCGCGGGTACTGGGCACACGGGGTGGGCGGGAGCCCCCTGTGCCTCCTCAAACACACGGTTTTTTTAACCAATGTTTGCTTTTATATATTGTTTGATTTCAGAGAGGAAGGAAGAGGGAGAGAGAGATAGAAACATCAGTGATGAGAGAGAATCATGGATCGGCTGCTTCCTGCACGCCCCACACTGGGGATCGAGCCCGAAACCCGGGCATGTGCCCTGACCGGGAATCGAACCGTGACCTCCTGGTTCATGGGTCAACGCTCAACCACTGGGCCACGCCGGCCGGGCTCAAACACACATCTTAGACTGACTGGCTGGGTTCAGATAGGCTGCGTGCTGGCTGTTGGACCTGCCAGCAAGTTCCTTAACTGCTCAGGGCTTCGGTGTGCTCGTCTGAAGGAGGGCGATGGTCATGGGGCTGCTGCAGAGGGCTAGTGGGAAGAGTAAATGGATGAGCACGTGTAGGACGCCGAGCCCAGTGCCTGGGGCATAGTAAGCCCATATAAGCGTTCGCTGTCGTCATTACCTGCCCGGCCACCGCATTCTCTGGGCGACACCCAGGGCAGCCCGCTGTGTGCCAGGCCCCGTTCTAGGCTCTGGTCATGGATTCACAGCAGCCTGGGAGGCAGGTGTCAGCACCCACCCTGAACTTGATCTTCCTCCGGATGCAAAGTCAGAAGCGCACCCGGCGAACCTGCCACAACTCACTGAGCAGGTGGAGGGCTCGGCAGGTCACCTGTCCCCCGGGGTCCCTCCTGGCCCAGGGGATGTGCGGACGTGCAGGAGGAAGTCCTTCCCCCGACCCGTGTTCCATCACGTGGGAGGCGAGCGATGATGGTGAAGGAGGACAGGATGCGGGCGAGGGCCTAGGGGCCCGGGAGGCGGGGAGCACCCCTGCTTCCCCTTCCCATTAGGTGTCCTGTGTCACCCCCCTGCCACTGTGCTCCCCACACATCCCAGGCACAGGCAGAGAGAACCTTCTGGTGCTCAAGGGCAGGGTCTCCCCCGCATGAGCCCAGGGACGTCAGACACAAACTGCCACCATGTGCACATGTGCATGTACATTGAGGGGTTTTAATAGTGAGGTGTGGGGGGGGCTTAGAAACTGCGGACGGGGAGGAATAATATTAACACCGATAACAGTCATCGTGGCTAACAGTGCTTACAGTTCTGAGCGTTTTACATCCTTTAACTCTTTATCCTCACCGCTTGCCATTATTGTACCCATTTCCTAGATGAAGAAACTGAGGCATAGAACCTTACCTGACTCGCCCAGGGTCACACAGCTGGGAGGCGCCTGAGCTAGGGCTGTTCGGAGCGGAGGAAACGGGTCCTGTCGAATACCAGGGACAAGGTAAGAGGAATGCTGACAGCTGAGCCCAAGAGGGGGACCTCAGGGGAGACAGAATCGTGACCTCCCCTGCCCCCCTGCCCTTTCCTCTCCCTCCTCTGTTGCCAGGGAATCTGTGTGACTCACAAGGAGGAATTCAGAGCCCATCGTGGGGCTGGGCACATATCTCAGAGTCTGCCTGTTCCGGAACTCCGGGTGCGCCCACACAGGCCCTCCTGCTCGCTCTGTGACAAGTGGAGCCTTCTTCAAAAGGCGGCTGTTGCTTTTCTTTGCAAGTGATGATTGGCAGGGAGAGGACTTACTGGATGCAAACATTTGGGCCTCACGTCAGGCCAAAAGGTGCAGAAGTGTCCCACTGACAGGCGACCCGGGCCCTGGGAGCTGTCCCCGGGCTGGTGTTCCATAAATATGCAAAGCCCGCCACCCCTGGCGCTGCGGGAGAGGAAGCCCTGTGGCTTATCACTGGCCAGGGTGGTGCCGAGGATATGACACCCAGGCTGCCCTCTGCGAGCCACGGCCCCTCGACAGGCCCCAGGGGCTGGACCCCCGCGAGCTCCTGGGGCTGGGAGCCTGGGAGGCTCTGCACTGGCTTCGGCAGGGACCTGCCGTCACCAGGCTGAGGGAGGCTGGGCCCTGGGGCTGCTGCTCCCTGACTAGCATGTGCCCCCACGAGGCTCCCTCCCACCGAGGAGGTGCCCGGGGCTGAGGATCCATGGGAGTCCCCAGTGGCCAGGAGCCCCTCTGCCCTGGGGGTAACTGACCGGCTACATAGAAACCTCATTCTCCAGAGCACAAGGTCAAGGGGAAGGTCCCTCCTCCACTGGAGTCTCTGGTCCCCTGCCCCCTGCCCCCCATCACCC
>NW_005358690.1:0-1092 GCF_000412655.1 Myotis brandtii
TCAGTGCATGGGATGATGCCCAACCAACTGAGCCATACTGGCCAGGGTGAGAATTATTCTTTAAATTGAATAAATTTTGTTAATAAAAAACTTACTACGTTCTTGGTTTTCTCATTTTGGTAAAAACTTCCTCACAGACCCGTGTTAAAACATGCTATGCTCTCTTTTCCAGCTTATCAGCCCAAGCCCAAGGTTTATTTCTCAGACTCTCTTCCTACTCTTTCTCTAACAAGAAAGGCTAAAGGCCATTCTATTGCTCCTGGTGACAATGGCCTGACACGAAAGGCATGGCGTGGGTACAGTCAATCTGTAAATTTTGCTACACAGTTGAGGCTATACAGGAAGACTTCCTGCCCATGCAAAGGACACTGCCAACCTCTCCAACTCTTGAGAGGCCTTTCTAGATGAGCTTTTCAGAGTGCTCAGCACAGCATCTGCATGGATCAGTACTTAATCCTGGTTCTACAGGCTGAAATAAAGAACAATGGAAATGGTAGACATGTGAGTGAATATACAAGACTATCTCTTTTTTCTTTTAATTTCTCTAAATGACAAATGATATTGTGGGGTTTACAACATTAGTTTTTAAAGTGTATGACATCACTGGCACAAAGGATGAGAGGGGACAAAAGGGACTTATACTGCTGCAAGGATCTCGCATTTCATGTGAAGTGGTATAATATTAACGCTATGTAGCCAGTGATAAGAGTGCATATTCCAATCCCTACGGTGACCACTAAAAAAACAGTACAGAAAGCTATACCTAAAAAGCCAATAAAGGGATTAAAATGGAATATAAAAGCAATCAGCTAAACATGGTGACATAATTCTCTATTATGGTGGGTAAAGGCATGTGACCAGAAATGTTTCAGTCTATCACCCTTTTTCTGTATTCAAAGAATATTTTACTCTCATTAAAATGTTTCAGTCTATCACCAATGACATTTAACATTCGTTAGTACCCTTTTTCTGTATTCAAAGAATATTTTACTCTCATTCTGCTCCTTCTCAGTAATTATTGACATGCTACATAATGAGGAGAAATCTAGCCCAGCTAATGACTCCAATGAGGCTAAGCAGATCAGATATTCT
>NW_005358691.1:0-795 GCF_000412655.1 Myotis brandtii
AAGGGCTGGCCACCAGAAAGACCAAGCCTGTGATTAGAGGATCTAGGCTTGGAGCCACAATATCAGCCCTACCTCCGGGGAAGGAGGACTGGAGATTGCGTTCAACCACTTGGCCAATTATTTGACCCATCAGGCCTAGACACAGAAACACTCATTGAAACTCGGGACGCCACTGCTTGGTTGAGCTGCCCTGGTTGGCAATACTCTTTAGGTGTTTTCATGCTTTGATATGGAGCAGTTAACACATCCCTGAGAATGACAGAAGCTTCACATTTGAACCCCTCCTAGACTTGCCCCTATGTGCCTCTCCCCTTGGCTGATTCCAATTTGCATGCTCTTGCTATAATAAAACTGTTATTGATATATAGAGCGTTTTATCGAGTTCTGTGAGTCATTCTAGTGAATTAGCAAACCTGAGGGAGTCCATAGGGGCCCCCAAATTTGTAGTCAACTAGGTTGGCGTGAGTTTGGCCTTGGGGACCCCCTAACTGGTCTAGACTGGTGTGTGAAGTAAGAGTGATACCGTTTTAATAACCAGAAAAGGAGCAAAGGGAAGGCCAGATAACACAGGCTTGCCATTTGTACAGCTTTGCCAGAAAGCTGCAGTTAAACACTCTCCCGGTTTGCTCCTCACAGATCGCTGAGGGAAGGGAATGGACAATAAATGCATGCCCAGTAGGTCTGGATACAAGCCACTGGCCAGGATAGGTGTGGCCACTGCAAGTGCAGGAAGACTTAATATTTAAACTCCTAAAGAGAGGGAGTTTGCTCTCTTGGCCCCCTTACACTCCTGGC
>NW_005358692.1:0-624 GCF_000412655.1 Myotis brandtii
GGCCAGCCCAGGCGAAGCTGGCCTGGGTCCTGGGTGCTGGCAACCGGCCAGAGGAGGGAATTCTAGGTCCTGGGTGCGGGGCAAGTAAGAGGCAGTTAGGGGTGATCAGGCCAGCAGGGGAACAGTTAGGGGCGATCAGGCCAGTAGGGGAGCAGTTAGGGGCAATCAGGCAGAGGGGTTAGGGGCGATTAGGCAGGCAGGCAGGTGAGCGTTTAGGAGCCAATGGTCCTGGATTGCAAGAGGCAGTCGGACATCCCCTAAGAGTTCCCGGATTGGAGAGGGTGCAGGCCAGGCTGAGGGACCTCCCCCCTCCCATGCACAAATTTCATGCACTGAGCCTCTAGTCAAATTATAAAGAATATATATCACAATAAAGTACATTCATTACATGTTAGTTCTAAAATAAAAAAATCTTTATTGACCAGCATTTGATTTCAAGATTCAATATTAATCAAATTATCACTATTCTTTTTCTCTTTACATATACATTTAGAAATCTACTCTTTTTCATTGTTTTTTTCCCAATTGAATTATATTTTAGACCTTTGTAGAAGCAGCTTTATAGTCTTCTAGAGGTAGTCTATTTCGTAGCATGCTAAAGAAATTGCATTTTTCTTACATTGT
>NW_005358693.1:0-845 GCF_000412655.1 Myotis brandtii
CCTGGTGCATGAATTCGTGCATGGGTGGGGCCCCTCAAGGTGGCCTGCAGAGGTTGGGTCCCAGCTCGTGCCCCCAGGCTCACAGCCCCAGTTCATGCCCTCAGCCTCACAGCCCAGCAGCCCTGCCTGGCGCCCCACTGTGGCCTGCCACCGCCTCCTCCCCTGCTCCACCATCTCACCTGCAGGGTGATCAATCAGGGCTGGGCCCCCTTCCTGGCTCCCTAAGTGCCTGGGAGTCAGGCAGCGGCCTCGTCCACTGCACCCTGCCCCACGCTCCTGCCGCTGGTCGCTTTCTGCAGGGCGATTGGCGGGGTGATCCGGCCCCTGCTCACACCTGCCTTGGCCTGATGCTGCCCACTCACCTACGCCACAATCCCGCCGTATTTCCACTCTCATCGGAGCCCATCAGGGCCTGCAGCACCTCCACTGCCACCTGCTGCCAGCGCCACGTTGCCAATGCCTGGCATGTTCCGTGCCACCCCTTGGTGGTCAGCACATGTCATAGTGAGCAGTCAAACTCCTGGTCGAACAATTTGCATATTAGTTTATTATATAGGATTACTAGTGCCCCAGTGCACGGATTTGTGCACATTGAAAGGAAATTAATTAGAAGGTGGCTGGTGGGGTGGGACTGGGCGAGATGGACCGGACATGACCTGGAGCCAACCTCCCATGGTCCCTGCCCGCTGGCTGCACCTGGGGTGGCGCCGCAGCTCAAAGGGTGTTTGTGGAGTGACCAGGGTCCCTCAGGCAGGTGGGGTCCCTTGCCCTGGCCTGCGCGGATCGGGGTGAAACCAGCTCTCTGACGTCTCCTGAGGGGCCCCGGATCGCAAGAGAGCAGTTCT
>NW_005358694.1:0-788 GCF_000412655.1 Myotis brandtii
ATCACCCTAATACAAAAACCAGACAAAGACAACACAAAGAAAGCGAATTACAGGACAATATCCCTCATGACCATAGGTGCCGAAATCCTCAACAAAATTCTAGCAAATCGGATCCAGCAGTACATCAGAAAGATCATACACCATGACCAAGTAAGATTTATCCCAGGGATGTAAGGATGGTACAATATCCGCAAATCAATAAACATGATACATAACATAAACAAATTGAAAGAAAAAAACCACATGGTCATATCAATTGATGCAGAAAAAGCATTTGACAAAATCCAACACCCATTTTTGATAAAAACTCTCAGCAAGGTGGGAGTAGAAGGATCATACCTCAACATAATAAAAGCCATATATGACAGGCCCACAGCCAACATCATACTCAATGGACAAAAACTAACACCATTTCCCCTAAGAACAGGAACAAGACAAGGATGCCCACTCTCACCACTCCTGTTCAACATAGTACTGGAAGTATTAGCCATTGCAATTAGACAAGAAGAAGAAATAAAAGGCATCCAAATTGGAAAAGAGGAAGTAAAACTGTCCTTATTTGCAGACGACATGATATTATACATACAAAACCCTAGAGACTCCATCAAAAAACTACTAGACTTAATACATGAATTTGGCAAAGTAGCAGGATACAAAATTAATGCCAAGAAATCTATGGCATTTCTACACCAATAATTAACTCACAGAAAGAGAAACGAAACAAACAATCCCATTTAGCAGATTGTATCAGAAAAATGAAGATATCTAGGAATAAACTTAACTAAGGA
>NW_005358695.1:0-878 GCF_000412655.1 Myotis brandtii
GCTGATGGCTGTTTTCAGGCTGCTCGCACCCCCTTTATGGTGGGGGTTCCCATTTGGGTGCCTGGCCAGCCTGGATTAGGGAATGATGGCTGTTTTCAGGCTGCCCGCACACTTTTCAGAGTAGGGGTCTCCACTGGGGTGCATAGCCAGCCTCGATGAGGGGCTGAGGGCTGTTTTCAGGGAGGCCAAGCCTGCAACTGAAGCTCCCTGTCACTCCTTTTTTTCTTTTTTCTTTTTTTATTCTGGGATTTATTTTCCTTCTGTAATTGAAACTTTGTTGCGGCTCCAGTTCCTAGGCCGGCTGGCTGAAAGCAGGTACCTGGGTTTTGTTTAGCTACTATAATTGCAACATTGTTGCTTAGACTGGAGCTCAGAGCCTGGCTGCGGCAGGCCGAGAACCTTGGCTTCCTCCATCACTGGAGCAAGCAAGCCTCATGTTCGCTTCAGCTGCCTGGCTGCCAGCCGCCATCTTTGTTGGCAGTTAATTTGCATATCGCCCTGATTAGCCAATGGGAAGCATAGCGGAGGTATGGTTAATTACCATGTTTGTCTATTATTAGATCGGAAGAGTTTTTTCAAAGATGGTGCATTCTTACCTGAGAAGAAATTGTGAGAAGTGTTGCAGTGTAGAGATACGGCCTAAAATTATAAATTTTTTAAAGGCTTTCCCTCTTGGATTCTTCCATTAAATTGCCAAATTCTTGATACTAATATGTAATATGAGACTAACACTATGAGCTAAATATCTACAATCCAAACCCGTCTCTCCTTTTCGGTGTTCCCATGGAAATCATGGGAATCCATAGCTACTGCAGTTAGGGGGCTCGTCACCTGCGACCCTGTGTGCCTATTGCTCTTGCCAGTGGGCGTGGATGCTT
>NW_005358696.1:0-721 GCF_000412655.1 Myotis brandtii
CAGGCCGATAACTAAGGAGGAAATTGAAGCAGTCATCCAAAAACTCCCAGCAAACAAAAGCCTGGGCCAGAAGGCTTCACAGGGGAATTTTACCAAACATTCAAAGAAGAACTAAAACCTATCCTCAGACTATTCCAAAAAATTCCAGAGGAAGGCACACTTCCAAGCTCTTTCTATGAAGCCAGCATTACCCTAATCCCCAAACCAGATAAAGACACTGCAAAGGAAGAGAACTACAGGTCAATATCCCTGATGAAGACAGAAGCTAAAATCCTCAACAAAATTCTAGCAAATCAGATCCAGCATTACATTAGAAAGATCAAACACCATGACTAAGTGGGATTTAATCCAGGGATGCAAGGCTGGTACAATATCTGCAAATCAATAAATGTTATACATCAGATAAACAGATTGAGAGACAAAAATCACATAATCATATCAGTTGATGCAGAAAAAACATTTGACAAAGTCCAACACCCTTTTCTGATAAAAATGCTTAGTAATGTGGGAATAGAAGGATGATACCTCAACATAATAAAAGCCTTATATGACAAACCTACTGCCAACATCATACTCAATGGGCAAAAACTAAAACTATTTCCCCTAAGAACAGGAACAAGACAGGGATGCCCATTTTCACCACTCCTGTTCGACATAATACTGGAAGTGCTAGCCATAGTTATCAGGCAAGAAGAAGAAATAAAAGTCATCCAAATTGGAA
>NW_005358697.1:0-878 GCF_000412655.1 Myotis brandtii
AAGCAAATAAGTACAGAAGCCAAACAGCAGCGTTAGAGTTAAACTACAGTTTCTACCCGAGATGATTGCTACCATACTTCAGGGACCACTGAGTCAACGGAAACACATTATCTGGAGCCGCTGAGCCGTTCAGAGTAATTGTGCGGTCCTGGTCTCCAGGTGCAGAGGAATGAGTTTCAAAAGAGGAGTAAGATCACAATCGATGGGGGTATTCAAACCACAATCAATGGAGTATTCAATCGAATGGGATAACGTATATAAGTTCAGAAAATCAAAATAACTTTTCTATTGTTTTAGCAAGCAGATAATTACAGAAGCCAGATCAGCAGGGTTAAAATATTAAACAGCAATTCCCACCCAAGCCTGGTTGCCACCATGCTTCAAAGGGAGAGGGAGAGAGAGAGAGACGCATCAATGATGAGAGAGAATCTTTGATTGCCTCCTGCACGCCCCACACTGGGGATCGAGCCTGCAACCTGGGCATGTGCCCCGACCAAGGATGGAACTGTGACCTCCTGGTTCCTAGGAGGTCACACCACTGAGCCATGCCGGCCGGGACATCCTGAAATTCTTTTTTTTTTTTAAATATGTTTTTAATGATTTTTTTTTTTTAGAGCGAGAGAGAGGGAGGGAGAGGGATAGAGAAATAGAAACATCCCTACCAGGGATTGAGCCTGCAACCTGGGCATATGCCGTGACCGGGAATCGAACTGATGACCTCTTGGTTTATGGGTCCATGTTCAACGGCTGAGCTCCACAGCAGGCCGGGCCATCCTGAGATTCTTAACACTTTTTTAAAAACATGGGGGCTGTGCATTTTTTCACTCTGCCCTGAGCCCCACACATGGCACAGCTGTTCCCTGACATCACCCCGCCTG
>NW_005358698.1:0-643 GCF_000412655.1 Myotis brandtii
GCAGGGGAGCAGTTAGGGGGTGATCAGCAGGCAGGTGAGTGTTTACGAGCCAGTTGTCCCGGGTTGCGAGAGGGATGTCCAGTAGGATCGGGCCTAAACCGACAGTTGGACGTCCCCCGAGGGGTCCCAGATTGGACAGGATGCAGGCCTTGCTGAGGGACACGCCCCCCCTCCTGTGCACGAATTTCGTGCACTGGGCCTCTAGTATATATATTTTTAAAAAATAAAGAAAAGGTGCCTGTCTTTCTCTCCCCCTCCTCCTTCCTACCCTCCCTAAAACACAAGGGGAATGGCAGGAAGGCTCTCTTACCCTTTGGCACAGCACGGAGGGACCGGGCACCTACCATGCTCAGTGACATAAGCCAGTCAGAGAAAGGCGCGTACGTACAATCCCCCGATCTCCCTCCCCCGTGGAACCTAATGAGCCAAATAAACTGACCGTCTTACTCCTCCCTTTCCAATCCGGATGCCTTTTTGTCTCACCTGATAGGAATCGAAAATGATCGTGCCTGCCAACTGTCACTGGGGGGAAAAAAAATCATTAAAAAAATAAATAAAATAGAAAAGGAGAACGAAAATAAGTAAATAATTAAATAAATAACCCGACCGGCCCGTGTGGCTCAGTGGTTGAGCGTCGACCCAT
>NW_005358699.1:0-851 GCF_000412655.1 Myotis brandtii
GGCTGTGTGACCAGGTCACTTAGCCTCTCTGAGCCTCTGTTTTCTGTAAAAGGAGGGTTAATAGCCCCTGCGTGTCTAGAAATGAGAATTGAATGAGATAATGTGCATGAACATGCCTTATAAACTGTAAAGTTCCATACAAATGTAGGTAACTATTACTATTACCGTTGTTACGTAAGAAACAAAAGACATGCACAGTGGTGTGAGCCATGGAGTAACACAAGCTCCTGGAACAGAGGAGGAGCATTCAAATGCCACTGCTCCTTTCCATTTTGGTGACGTGGAAACCTTCGCCATCAAATTTCGAAATCCTATCTGGCTTTGCCAAGGAACCAAAAATATTCTAGCCACAACTCAGGAGAACCACAAGATAAGGCATTTCCATAATGGGTACTGCTGGGCTTCAATCAACTCTGCTGCTTCGGCCAAAAAACATTGTTTTTAAAAAACACCACACACCACAATTCAGCCCCTCCCCAAAAATACACATCTTTTCTCCTAAAAAAAAAAATACGTGGAAACCAACTTTAACTGAAATCGAACTCTGAGGCATTCATTCTCGGAAGGCAGGCCTTCCCGGGTGAGGGGGGCAGACACAGCATTCTCGTTATGGTCCGCAGGTAGAGCGCGTTCCAGTGGAGGTGGGCGAGGAAGGGAGGCTCCTGGCCCATTCCAAAGGCTGTGAGGACTGAACCTGTGAGCCCAGAGGCAATCGCTGCCGCAAACTCAGAAATTAGCTCTACTAATCCAGCTAAAAAGCTGAACAACAATAAGACTCCCCTTCTGGCTGTTTTAATTAACCAGATACAAAGAAGGCCTCTAGACCAGGGGTGGGCAAACTTTTTGACTCG
>NW_005358700.1:0-741 GCF_000412655.1 Myotis brandtii
GAACTCATACAACTTAACCAAAGGAAGATTAACAGTCTAATATAAAAATGGGCAAAGGACCTAAATAGACACTTTCTGAAGGAGGACATACAGAAGGCAAAGAGACATATGAAAACATGCTCAAAGTCACTAATCACCCTAGAGATACAAATCAAAACAACAATGAGATACCATCTCACACCTGTCAGAATGGCTATCCAACAAATCAACAAATGGCAAGTGCTGGTAAGGATGCAGACTGATGGTGGGAATGCAGACTGATGTAGCCACTGTGGCAAATAGTATGGAGTTTCCTCAAAAAATTAAAAATGGAACTTCCATTTGACCCAGTAATCCCACTTGTAGGAATATATCCCAAGAACTCAGAGACACCAATCAGAAAGGGTATATGCACCCCTATGTTCATATCAGCACAATTTACAATAGCTAAGATTTAGAAACAGCCTAAGTGCCCATCAGCAGGTGAGTGGATTAAAAAACAGTGGTACATCTACACAATGGAATACTATGCTGCTGTAAAAAAGAAGGAACTCTTACCATTTGTAACAGCATGGATGGACCTTGAGAGCATTATGCCAAGTGAAATAAGCCAGTCTGAGAAAGATAAATATCACGTGATCTCACTCATTAGTGGAATATAATGAACAACATAAACTGATGAACAAAAATAGAGCCAGAGGAAAAAAATATTTTAGACTATAATTGAAGTAATCCTGTTATTTGCATATTTTTAATATTTCC
>NW_005358701.1:0-766 GCF_000412655.1 Myotis brandtii
ACTGACTGGCTCACTCAACTTGTGCATGAATCATGCGTGCCTCCCCCGCGCTGTGTATTCCGTGGCCTGTGACCGCCACCCGCCACTTCTTCTAATGCCACTTCTTCAAAATAGACTCGCCCAGGCCGAAAACCGACTTCTGCACATGGGCCACGAAGTTTCAATCGCACTGTATGTGCCCGCCTCGCATGTGGTATTTTGTGGAAGAGCTACACTCAAGGGGCCAAAGAGCCGCATGTGGCTCGCGAGCCGCGGTTTGCCAACCACTGTCCTAGGGCATTGGGAACTAAAGAGAAAATAAACAAATGGGACTATATCAAAATAAAAAGCTTCTGCACAGCAAAAGAAACCATCAACAAAACAACAAGAAAGCCCACTGCTTGGGAGAACATATTTGACAATGTTATCTCCAATAAGGGTTTAATCTCCAAAATTTACAGGAAACTCATACAACATAACAAAAGGAAGATAAACAATCCAATCAAAAAATGGGCAAAGGACCTAAATAGACACTTTTCAAAAGAGGACATAAAGAAAGCCAAGAGACATATGAAAACATGCTCAAAGTCACTAATCATCCGAGAAATGCAAATCAAAACAACAATGAGGTACCATCTCACACCTGTCAGAATGGCTATCATCAACAAATCAACAAAGGACAAGTGCTGGAGAGGATGTGGAGAAAAAGGAGGAACCCTCCACTGCTGGTGGGAATGCAGATTGGTGCAACCACGGTGGAAAACAGTATGGAGTTTCCTCAAAAAAT
>NW_005358702.1:0-737 GCF_000412655.1 Myotis brandtii
TCCATATATATTTGTTGAAGGAAGGAATGAACAAAGTCGGCCAACTCTACACCTGTATTGTGGGAAGAGGGGAATGGAAATTTCCCCCCCAAAACACACACACACACACACACACACACACACACACACACACAAAAACACAGGTGGGAGTGGGGTCGGTCCCTCAGCCAACAACTGGCATGCAGATCTCTCTAGAAGTCAAAATAGTAGACCACCTAGTCACATGCTTTCTGCCCTCCCGCCAACATCCAATATACCTTAGGGACCTTCTTTAACCCTAATATGGACCTCCCTCCTCCCCCCAGCTCGTCTCATTGTCGGCAGACCAGGTTCCAGTCTCCCAAATGGCAGCCCAAGCCCTTGCCCTTCAGCACCCCTGTGTCCATCAGTGTGGTTTCTAAAGCTTCAAGAGTTTATTTTAAACTGAGCAGCTCCCTGTTGCACCCATGAAAAATGGGTGTGTGGGGTTTGGGGTACTGAGAAACCCCGAGACAACATGTAGGAGCTGTAACTCTCAGTCTCTGAACCACACATTACTGCCACGTGATGGGGCCTGACCAAGTCAGTTTGCCTGTTCAGAGAGAGTATTGGTTTCCTGTGGCTGCTGTAACAAATTAACACAAACGGGGTGGTTTCCATCAGCAGCTGTCACAGTTCTGGAGGCCAAAGTCCGGAAGCAGATGCATCCTCCCTCCAGACATCTAGAACCTCATTTGTTCCATGTCTCTTCTAGCTTC
>NW_005358703.1:0-1400 GCF_000412655.1 Myotis brandtii
GTTTTTATCAATTGCAAAGATAAATTCTGGAGCTTAAGTGATGTTACCAGATAAAACCATGTGTGACAAATAATATAATATATTGTTACAATATTTTTTCTAAATTTACAACACAGGAAAAAGGAATAATAATTCAAATTTTACTCTTAAAAAGTTTTTAAAAAATAACACTCATTGATTACTGTTAGGGTAAATAATTATATATGTACTGTATAAAGTTTGCACTATATAATCATTTTAAATAAAAAACTGTTCATATAAATTAATATTTTTGGTGACATTCTCAGGGAATAGATTTTCACCTCTTTTTTATTTTTGGTTCATTTATGACCACTTTTTTTTTTTTTTAACTTTAGTGAAGTCTCACACACATTTCCTGACCCTAAACATATAGAACTTATAAAACTGCTAGCATTGCCCCAGCCAGTGTGACACAGTTGGTTGTCAACCCATGCACCCAGAGGTCACCCATTCAATTCCAGGTCAGGACACATGCCCAGCGGGCTTGATCCCCAGTAGGGGGCATGCAGGAGGCAGTCAGTTGATGGTTCTCTCATTGATGTTTCTCTCCCTCTCCCTCTTCCTTTCCCTCTCTCTCTATAAAAAAATCAACTTAAAACATATTTTTAAAAACTGCTAGCAGATTATACAATCTGTTTATGATTATTTTAAGCATCTTTTTTACTTTTAAAATATTAATTGAAAACATGGCTTGCGTTAACTACAGTTTTTCATTCTATGGACATACTGCACTGTGATTTTATACAAACTGTCTTTTATTTTAAAATATGCAAATAACTTAATTTCTTGATATTATAAGTTACATATCAATAAGCATATTTTACATATATTTATATAACATAAATCTTGGTGTACATTTCAGTATTTCTTTTGCATAAATTTTTATAATAAGATTACTTGGTAACAAAAGGTGAGCATTTATAATATTTTTATGGGAAAATGGTCATTGCTACCATATGCATGCATAAGCATGCCTATTTTCTAGTCAATAATGAATATTATTTTTAAAAATCTTTGCATATTTATTAGTCAATAATAGTTTCTCATTGTTATCTTGAAAAATTCTTAGATGAGTAAAATTGAACCTATTTTTATTGACCTTATGTTTCACCTTTTGTGAATTACCTGATAATGTCATTTACCCACTTTTTCATAGATTCAGATCGATGTATAAGAGATAATTAAATATTAATGTTTTATTTTTGTCACATATTATGAATAAGGTTTTTCATATTTTATTTGCCTTATAACTTACCTTTTTAAGTACAGAAATAAAAAATTGTGATTCCTCCCAAATTGTTCTTTCTCAAGACTGTTTTGGCTTTCTGGGTTTCTTTGCATTCCCATATGAATTTTTTTTTTTTTTTTTTTTTTTTTTT
>NW_005358704.1:0-480 GCF_000412655.1 Myotis brandtii
TGTTATCATTAGTAGTATTACTATCATCATTGTTTTTTGTAAATATTAGAGGCCCAGTGCGCGAAATTCAAGCACAGATAGGGTCCCTAGTGGCTGCTGGCCACCGGCTGGGGCCTCCCTTTGTTCTGTGCCACCCTCTGGTGGTCAGCGCACATCACAATGAGTGGTTGAGCTCCAGGTCGGTCAAACTCCAGCCCAAGGGGACAATTTGCATATTAGGCTTTTATATATATAGATGTTTTTATTGATTTTTAGAGAGAGAGGAAGGAGGAGGGATCGAGAGATAGAAATATCAATGAGAGATAAACATCATCAATCAGCTTGCCTCCTGCACACCCCCTGCTGGGGATCAAGCCCACAACCTAGGCATGTGCTCTGACTGGGAATCAAACCAGTGACTTTTGGTTCATGGGTCAGCACTCAACCACTGAGCAACATTGGCAAGGCTATCATCATTATTAAGTGCAGGCAATAGTATTT
>NW_005358705.1:0-328 GCF_000412655.1 Myotis brandtii
ATATAAAAGGCTAATATGCTGAGTGTCCCTCCAACCATCCAACCCACCGCTATGATGCACATTGACCATCAGGGGGCAGATGATCAACGCAGGAGCTGCCATGATGCACACTGGCCATTTACAGCAAAATAGCACCGCAGATCTGGCATCTACAAAGCAACACTCGGCTTCCCCCAAGTGAGATACAGGCCCCTCCACCACCCTGCATCAATTTCCCACCAAATCGCAGCCAATGCTGCTGAGACCCCATGGTGCAAAATGCAGCCCACAGCCCAGTCCAGTCCGGAAACAGTTGCTGTGGGTGCCGGGTAATGACGTCATGTAGCAA
>NW_005358706.1:0-500 GCF_000412655.1 Myotis brandtii
CACACAGAAAAATTTCAAATAATTTATGTAGATGCTCTACCAGGGGGAGGAGCATAACTCTACTCTGTCAGTGTGGGCTGCACAAAGTTACTTCTCAAAGAGTGCAGTTTGGAAAGGGGGAGAAAGAGAAATATTCCAGTGGATACACATGACCAATGTTCCCTCAGACAGGTAATCAAGGTCAGCATCTACAGTGCTACCTCATGTTGATGGTATGTATCCTTGATGTGCGATACTGAGAATGTCTTCCTCCCCAAGACCCATAACCCTGCTCTAATCATGAGAAAACAGACTAATTCTAATACAAAGATGTTCTATGAAATACCTGACCAGTACTCCTCAAAACTATCAAGTCCAACAAAGACAAGGAAAGGCTGATAAACTGTCATGGCCAAGAGGAGTCTAAGAAAACATGATGACTAAATGTAATACAGTATCCTTTTTTTAAAAAAAAATATTGATTTGAGAGAAAGAGAGAGAGAAAGAGAGAGAGAGAGAGA
>NW_005358707.1:0-877 GCF_000412655.1 Myotis brandtii
AAAAAAGGGATCTGATTGTTGTAGAAAATCCAAAGGTAAGTAACAGCACAGAGGAGGAAACAAGTTCCCATCAGAAATAGAAACTGAAACTCCCTCCACCAGAGAAGAGAAACCACCCACGTTTGGGGTGTTCCTTCCAGTCTTTTCTCCGTGCCTATCTGTGCACGTTTCTTAAAATTATTCCTCTTCTAAGCCTGTTGCACTCATTCATTCATTGGTGCATTCACACACACACACACACACACACACATGCGCACACTCATTCACAGACTCACACACTCATTCAGACACTCTCTCACACACACATTTACACACTCTCTCACACACTCACACACGGCAAAGCTGTCCTGAGCACCTACTGTGCGCCAGGCCCTATCCTGTGCTGGGTGCCTGGTCACTGTGTTACGATGGTAGAGTGGGTTACCCCCGAGCTCCCTCAGTGCGGCCTTCCATCCCCGGCGGTGCTCCCATCTCTCCCTCCTCCCGCCCTTTCTGTACCCTCCTCCCCCATCAGAAGGCCTGTCCCTGCTAATGGGGAGGGTGGCGTGGAGCCTGCGTGCAGCACCGGAACCGAATGTGTTCACACCTGCTTGTTCATTCACTCATTCACTCATCCCCTCAGTCGCATTTCCCTCCACAAACCCTTGAGTCCAGCTGCGCTGCGGATCTGAGGCGACAGGTCCCCAGGGCTGAGGTCTGTAGGCAAAGGCCTTTCTCCAGATGGGTCGTGGGACAAACCTGCCTTGTTCTGGGACAAACCTCCCCTCCCCCTTGTCTCTGTAGCTGGTGGGAATCCGGAGCCACTCCAGAACCCCTGTCAGGTAAGAAAGGCTGCCAGGTCCTGGCTGGGTTGGCTCAGTGGATAGAGCGTCGGCCT
>NW_005358708.1:0-784 GCF_000412655.1 Myotis brandtii
GATAAAGAATGACATAACACAAATAAAGAACACACTGAAAGGAATACACAGCACATTAGGGGAAGCTAATGATAGAATCAGTGAATTAGAAGACAGACTTGAAAATATTCAATCAGAGAACCAAAAAGAAAAAAAAATTAAAAAACATGAGGACAGCTTAAGGGAGCTGTGGGAAAATGTGAAAACCAACAATCCTATATAATAAGAGAAACATGCAAATTAACCGTCCCTTTGCTACTCTCAAGCCACACGCACAAGCCACGCCAACAAGCCAGAGTGTGTATGCAAATTAACGGGACAAAGATGGTGGTTAATTTGCATACGCAGGTGTCAAGCGCCCCAGGAGGTGACGGCGACCATGGACTCCCAGGACCATTGCCAGCCCAAGAATCGAGGCCTACCGCTCCAAGCCACGCCCACAGGCTCCTGGGACCTCCGCTAGCCCTGGGAGGCGAGGCCATAGCCATGCCCGCGGGCTCCCAGAACCTTGCCAGTGGAGAGCAGAGCGGGAGAGGAGTGGGAGGTTTGGAGGACTTGGCAGAGCAGGAGACCACTGGACATAGAGCAGAGCGAGAGAGAGGGCGGCATGGAGGGTGCGGCTCCCTCTATTACCCCAGCTTCCTCATCACAGCTGTGGAAACTGACAGCAGGGAGAAGGGAGTCCCACCCCCACAGAATAAGCCAGAATCAGAATCAGCCTTTGGTCAGACAGCTCTCAGCGGCCTGACATCCAGGACTCTCATTCATTGCATCTCAGACCATGACAGTAGAGAGGTGGGACTAT
>NW_005358709.1:0-589 GCF_000412655.1 Myotis brandtii
TTTTTAAGGGGAGCAATTCGAGAGTGAGTTATTAACAATATATATTTTACATTTCTTATGGTTCTAGCGGCCTCGTATACAGTATCTACATATATAAAAGCCTAATATGCAAATTGTCCCCGTGGGCGTTCGACCAGGAGACCAATCGCTCGCTATGACGTGCGCTTACCACCAGGGGGTGGTGCGAAACGAAGGAAGGCCCCAACCGGCCCTGCTCGCTGGCCAGGCCTAGGGACCCTACACGTCCATGAATTTTGTGCACCAGGCCTCTAGTATAAATATATATTGTGACATATATATGCATTTCAGTTCTCTATTATATGTTTTGAAACTTTATTTGCTATTTTTTCATACCACTTCATATTATTTTTTTAACAATTTCTTAGTGATTTCTTCCTCAGTACTTCAACTGACTTTTCATTCTTTTATTTTTCTCTTTCATGGATGCCATGTTCTTTGGAAACTTGTTTACACCAAGTTAATGGCCTTTTAGGCTTCCTCCACATAAATAGGAGTTCACTTTTTGAATAATGAGAATTATATGTCACGGGAAGGTATCAGGATTTTAGAGATGCTTAGGTGGGGCATG
>NW_005358710.1:0-1332 GCF_000412655.1 Myotis brandtii
TAGCTTAACAGACAGATAGTTTTAAACCTCTGGATAACCCTATATTCCAGATACTTTGTTTTTTTTTTTTTTAAAATAAGCCAAATAATATGTGTGTGTGTGTGTGTGTGTGTGTGTGTGTGTGTGTGTGTGTTCTTTGCATTGCAGTAGAAAAGGCAAATGGAGAGAAAATTGGGAAAAAAGGAGGTGAACCCAAAACATTTTTACTTGATTTTTTAAAAAATCAGGCTTTAGGGGAAAGGCATTATGCTCAAGGATAAAACACGCACCCACAAAATTGATCTAAA
Organism: Myotis brandtii; assembly: GCF_000412655.1. Taxonomy (NCBI): domain Eukaryota; kingdom Metazoa; phylum Chordata; class Mammalia; order Chiroptera; family Vespertilionidae; genus Myotis; species Myotis brandtii. The sequence goes on from NW_005358710.1 coordinate 288, forward strand.
GAAAGATCAAGCCCCATGTCCTTAATTTTATTGGCATTATGCTCTAATCAACCAATGAATTAAGAGATGAAAGGACATTTCAATCAATTGTGGTCACAATGAAGTCAATGCCGTTTTCTGCAGTGGCAGTTTTCTAAAGTCCAAAGAGCATTTTAAAATGATTTTGTTGAGATTACTTATTGGCAATTCTGCCTTGGTATCAGTGGAGGGAGTCATTTAATTCCTGTCCTCTGCGTTCATTCAGATGGTGTCTGGAAGGTAGGAGGAGCTATTTATACACATGTGCACTGGGAGGGAAGAGGCTCCACAACTCACCATCTAACTGCATGCAGAATCCTGGCATCGCTTGCTTTATCCCTCTGCTGCGTACTATACCACCACCCGTCTGGTACCAGGCACACGAAATTATGAATAAACGAACAATTGGCTCAGCGTACACAGTGCATGACAAATGTTTTTTATGAACATTAAATTCATTTTTTTCTAATTTGAGAGAAAATTAACCTCGTTTCTGGCATTAATTTCCACTTGTCTTCCTCCCAGCAGCATGGATTGTCTATTTCTCTGATGCAGAAAAGCATAACTCTCTTGTTTGTCTGTTTTGCAAACTCTGTACATTTCCTAGGGAAACCTTTGCTGTCTTTACCACTCACTTGTACAGATTCCAGTGGGTGATTCAAATCTGTTCAAGTTTCATGCCACTGTCTGTTTCTTGTTCTCCAGGTTCAGGTAAAGTATTACCTCTTCCAGGCGGCCTTTCCTTTGCATGTCCTGCAGTGCCTCAACAAACCGAGTCTGGTATACAGTGGTGCTCACTGACTGCTTAGTGAATAATTGAGAGCTTTCTGGAATGTTAAGATTGATTTTTCTCTCAGTATTTGAAATTTTATACAGTAACCACAGAAATAAGACACGTGGACAAATATTTTCCTTATTTTATTAAATATAGATTTTTTCCCCCCTTACCAAGCAAGGTCTCAGTGCACTAGCCTCAATGCCAATCCTCATCTATGCGAAACTTACTTTTTGTGTCAGGACCAATGCA
>NW_005358711.1:0-2658 GCF_000412655.1 Myotis brandtii
GTTTTGCTGCTGACATAAAGGATTGTCATATTACTTGCATTTTTAAAATATATATTTTTAAAATTTATTTTAGAGAGTAAGGGAGAGGGAGTGAAAGATAGAACTATCGATCATGAGAGAGAATCATTAATTAGCCATTTTGGATGGAGCCTACAACCCAGCAGGTGCCATGACTGAGAAGCAACCATGAGCTACACTGTCTAAGCTCAAATAAAAGACTCTTAAGAAGAAACCCTCAGGTACCTGAGAAGGAAGAGTGATGAAATTCTGTCTTTGGGATTCTCATGGGGCCAATCAATTACAACTAATGGACTTGGCTGAGAAATAGTTAATCTAAAATTTATGTTTATTTTCTTATGTCATTGGAATCCTTCTTTACCAGACAGTTCCCCATGCAAATTTAGAACATTTCTTCTGTATGAAAAGCATGACATAGTGTGTCAACAGCATGCTTTGTTTTTCCGCCATAGTAAAATGTTGTGTAATAAGGATCATTTATTGAAAGGCATGAAAATTTTAAATATAGTAGACTTAAAATCCAGTGACATTTAATAGCTTTAAGAAATAATAGGGTCATGTGCAGATACTAAGAAAAACCTGAACTTCCAAAAAATTCCCAAAAATAAATACAAATTAAGTTACTGACATAGAAAACAACCCATCATTTAGGAGTTCACAGTTTCTATTTTCCTTCATAAAATTTCATTATAAGTTTTCTCAGTGAGTTTTAGAAACCAACAAAAAAGTGAAAATATCTAAAAAAAAAAAGTACACTGCTTTTGATAATTAATACTTGATCTCAGCAAATGTATTCATACATGCATGTGTGTGAAGGGATGGGAAAGGGGGAAGTGTACTCATTCTGGTCCAGTCAATGTAATAGGCTACTCACATTGATTATGATGTTGCAAAGATATGCCCCCTCCCAAACCCACTCCAGGAAGCCCACGTCAGCTCTGGACCTCCTTCAATCTGCGGATATGGAAGGTGGGTGGACCATTCCAAAGGGAGAAAAGTCAACACCTTACATATCATTTAATAGCCTATTTCTTAACACGTTTTCTTAGGACAGAACCCATGTTTCCTTGACATAATCAGGAACTTCTTTTCCATAAGACTGAAGCTCGGTCTTGTGCAACCCAAGTGTTTGCTTTAATAAAGGTCATTTTTTTCTCCAGCATAAATTGTGAAGAAAAATAGATGATGTCATTTTCAAAAAACTACAACCTCTCTATATCTCAATATCACAAATTTAACTTTTTGAAAAATACTTCCTATATATTTCCAGCTAACTTGCTCTACTACATCAAACCCAATAAAGTTCTGATTCCCCCTGGATCTCAAAAATATGGATTGTTCCACTTTTGCACAGTCCCGCCCTAATTAATGTCTTCTCTTCCTTCTTTACTCAGTTTTACTTTCATGGCAATGACTTTAACTAGTTCCATATATACATATACACACACATCTCATCTTTCCTCCTCCTATTTCATCCTGCTCATGTGGCCAAATTACACCCCAGTTAAATCAGACCTTCTGCCTAATCTGTGCCTGTGCTCACATAGTATAACATGGTTATGGGAATAATTCTACAACCATGAAATATGGTCACAATAGTTTTTTATCACAAAACTCAAGACAGCATAAAGTATAAATATCCTTCATACTATATTTCTTAATCCAATGGCTCTTGCTCTCTTCTAGATGATCATGACACTCTTTCATGTCTCCAAACCTCCCCAAAGATCGCGCCTTATTTTCAGTCTCTTCTACTGGCTTTACGACTTGCATTACTGAGGAAAACTGAAGCCTTCTGTTGAGAATTTCCACAGACTACCACTGCCATATGTCCTCAACACAACCTGTATCTATTCTCTGTTACCATAGACACATTAACTCCCATTTCTTCTCACCTCAAGAATATCCTCTCTCTTCTACATGATTACATTTTGCTATCCCTGTATCTTTGCAGTCAGAATACAATCGGCTGTTCTCATCCATATCTTTACATTTTCTTAACTCCATTTTCCCTGCTAGCTAGTGTGCTGTTTCTTCTACATGCAGCAAAATGCCTTAAAAATATTGTCCATGTTTGCTAATTTCTCATTTGCCTATTTCTTCTTGATCCCATTCAATCAAGTTTTCATGTTTACAATCTACTAATTCTTGTTAAGGTCAGTAGTGACACCTATATTATAGGAAATTTAAGAGTGGTTTCTCACATCTCATTGTTTTCTCCCTGTCAGTGGCATTTTTCAGTTTATGACTCCTTTCTTCTTGATGCACTTTTTAAAACTTGGCTTCAGTGATATCACACTCTTTTGTGTTTTTCTACTTTATCATCTCTTGTTCCTTATTGCTTTCTTTTACTGATTTCATTTGTCATTTCTGTGCTGGTACTCTATGTACAGTCCTGTTCTCTTCTCTATTCTATTTCCCTAATTGATGTTATCCAGTCTCATGAATTTTAATTCCATTTTACATCAATGACTCAAATTAGAATCTCCAACCCTTGTTTCTGAATACCAGATTCTTGATATGATATCTACACTCCCATATAGTACTTTCATGCCTTGCTCATATACTTTTGTAGTTCCTCCAAGTGTAGGAAACTATCATTTAGAAAGAGAAAATTTGTCTCTTTGTCAGGTGTTGTAA
>NW_005358712.1:0-663 GCF_000412655.1 Myotis brandtii
ACTTGGGAAAGTAAGAATTATAGGCATGGGGAAGTAGGCATTTTATAGTCATTACAGGTTACTAGTCATGCGGGCTGGGGGGTGGGGCACAGAGGGCAGGCGCCTCAGGGTGCCCTGGGACCAGATTACAGGCGATAGGGGCTGGGGTTTGTAAAGAGCAGGTGCCTCCAGGACTAGATTATTTCATACATGAGGTTGTAAATCTTTCCATAATGACAGGCAGTTCTCAGAAGAAGGATGGACTGCATTCCAATGTGAGCTCCCATGTCCCAGGGCATATAACTCCCAACAAAGTTAGGATGTGCTTTCTAATCAGAACAGAACCATCATGGTTAACAGAGCATGATTAATATTTCTTATAATTGTAGCTGGTCCCCAATATTCTATTTCTGCCCCTAACAGACTGGGTGAGTGAAATGAGCCACAGAATGAGTGCAGTTTAAAAAGAGAAGACTCTGAAGATGGAGTCCAGGGAGATTCCAAAGGTTAGAATTTGGAAGTTAAAGGGGGACCAACAAGATAAATTAGACACAGGAAGAAACACCAGGTGAAAGTATGTCCTGCAAGCCTAATGACAATATGACCCAAGACCGACAGCAAGTGCTGTGTTAAATGGTGATGAGAAAACAAGTAAGAAAAGACCATTGGATTTTGCAAGATAAG
>NW_005358713.1:0-637 GCF_000412655.1 Myotis brandtii
TGTGGCCTTCCCAGAATTCATGAAAAGCACCTGACAAATTTTATCTTGTCAAGCCATAACCCTGCTGGCTTTCCTGCTTAGGGAGTTAAAAAAAAAAAAAAAAAAAGCCTTTTTTTTTCCTTCCCCTTCCTGAACTGGCTGATTTCTTTGTTTAGTGGATGAGAAAGACTCACCATTTCTCTCCCCCTTTCCTGCATTCTCTGGTTAGGGAGGTATTTAACCATCTGCTCTCCTGTCCTTGGCTGGGGAAGATAATGGCTTGTTATCTTCAGGCCAGATGCAAATTTGCCCACACCTTTGGTCTTGTTTTAACTTTCTTGTCTCAGTTTCCCTCTTCCTTCTGCCCTAGAATTTTCCTAGCTTCTTAATATCCTGCGACAGACTTACCATATGATCCAGAACTTCTACTATGGGGTAATATTCAAAATAAGTAAAGGCAGGATTTTGGAGAGATATTTGCTCACCCCTGTTCACTGCAGCATTATTCACAATAGTGAAGAGGTAGCCGCAACCCATTTGTCCATGTCAACGGATGAATAGATTTCGGTTTTTTTTAATGTTGTATTCAGCCTTAGGAAAAAGAAAATCATGTCACATGCTACAATATGGATTAACCAGGAAGACATTGTTTTAAGTG
>NW_005358714.1:0-726 GCF_000412655.1 Myotis brandtii
CCTATCCATACTATGTTGCACATTTACTAAATTTACATTATTTGTGATTAATTCATTATCGCTAAGACTGCCACCAATAAGTTTCATGGTATTATCTACACTAATAAAAGAGAAACATGGTAATTGGCGTACGACTGCTACCCTTCCCATTGGCTAATCAGCATATCCTTATGCAAATTAACTGTCAGCCAAGATGGCGGCCGGCAGCCAGGCAGCTGGAAGCGAACATGAGGCTTCCTTGCTTCAGTGACTGCAGACTCCAACGTTGCCGGCCTCTGAGTTGCAACTCTAAGCAACAATGTACTATGTTGCAAATAAGAAGCTAAACAAAACCCTAGAAACCAGCTTTCAGCCTGCCGGGATCTCAGAGCTGAAGTTATACATTGTTTCGATTATAGAATGGCAAACAAACCAGATACGAAGCCTCAGAGCTAGAGCCAGAGCTAAAGCTGGCCCAGAATAAAATAAAAAAAGAGAAAAAAAAGGAGCGGTTGGGAGCTTCAGTCAACAACCGCCAGCCTGAAAGCAGCCCTCAGCCCCTCACCCAGACTGGCCAGGCACCCCAGTGGGGACCCCCACCCTGAAGGGGGTGTGACCAGCTGCAAACAGCCATCATCCCCTCATCCAGGCTGGCCAGGCACCACCCCGGGGACCCCCACCTTGATCCAGGACAACCTTCAGGGCAAACTAGCCGGCCCCCAGGTCTCTATCCTATATAGTAAAAGG
>NW_005358715.1:0-901 GCF_000412655.1 Myotis brandtii
TCTCTCCCTCTCCCTTCTTCTCTCTATAAAAATCAATAAAAAATATATTTTTTAAAGTCATTCTAAGGACTGCTAGTCCAAGTCACACTGCCAGCACCTGCTTGTACTTGTAGATTTGTAGATAACTTAGGGTTTTCAGAGTCCTGCACATTGCCTCTCGCAGCGATCCTCTCAGTGAGAAGGCAAGATCATGGAGGAAGACTGTGTCTAGTTCCCGAGTTGGAAGGGAAGCTCCCCGAAAAACACGCCTCCCTGTGGGCAGGCCAGCAGCAAGGACTTCACACCAGGCTCCTTGTCATCCGCCCCTTCTCCCCACTTCACGTCTTCCCAGGCTCCCTGAAGAAGCCTCTACACCAGCCAGGCTAGCTTACAGCTGTGGGTACCTCGAACCTAAAGGTTTATGTTGACACTAGACCCGATGCAGGGATTCGTGCACTGGTGGGGTCCTTCGGCCTGGCCTGCGGGGATCAGACCGAAACCGGCTCTCCAACATCTCCTGAGGGGTCCCGAATTGCAGGCCAGGCCGAGGGACCCCACCGGTGCACGATCAGGGCCAGGGAGGGACCGCAGGAGGGCTCCAGGGCATGTCTGGCCAGACTAGCCCAGTCCTGATCTGCTGGATCCCAGCAGCAAGCTAACCTACTGGTTGGAGTGTCTGCCCCCTGGTGGTTAGTGCACATCATAGCAACTGGTGCAACAGTTGAACGGTTGGGCACTTAGCATATTAGGCTTTTATATATAGAGATAATGGACTCTAAGAGTCAGTTTCAGGAAATTGACATCAAAGGGGACCATCAAGCATGTCAAACTCATGGCCTGCAGCCCACATGTGACCCAAACAAATACTTTTGCAGCCCAACCAATTAACGGTATGTAAGACATGTTTTAATAAAAATTTTGT
>NW_005358716.1:0-1410 GCF_000412655.1 Myotis brandtii
TTGGTTTTGGAGTTAGGGTAATGCTGGCTTCGTAGAAGCTTGGAAGTGCTCCTTCCTCTCAAATTTTTGGAATAGTTTGAAGAAGATAGGTTTTATTTCTTTGAATGTTTGATAAAACTCCCCTGTGAAGCTGTCTGGTCCCAGGCTTTTGTTTGTTGGAAGTTTGTTGATTACTGCTTCAATTTCCTCCATAGTTACCGGCCTATTCAGATTTTTTGATTACTCCTGGTTGAGTTTTGGAAGGTCGTATTTTTCTAGGAATATGTCCATTTCTTCTAGGTTGATCAGTTTGTTGGAGTAGAGTTGCTCATAATATTTTTTTTAACAATTCTTCATATTTCTGTGTGGTCTGTTGTTATTTCACCTGTTTCATTTCTGATTTCTGATTTTGTTTATTTGGTTCCTCTCTCTTTGCTTCTTGGTGAGCCTGGCTAGAGGTTCATCAATCTTGTTTATCCTTTCAAGGTACCAGCTCATGGTTTCATTGATCTTTTGTATTTTTTTTTGGTATCTATGTCATTTATTTCCACTTTGATCTTTATTATTTCCTTCCTTTTGCTCACACTGGGCTTTTCTTGCTTCTCTCTTTCTAATTCTTCAAGGTTCAGAGTCAGATGGCTTACTACCAGTTTTTCTTGTGTTTTGAGATTGGCCTGTAATGCTATGAACTTCCCTCTCAGGATTGCTTTTACTGTGTCCCAAAGATATTGGATTGTTGTGTTTTCATTGTTGTTTGTTTCCAGGATGTTTTTTCTTCCTTCTTTGATCTCTTTGGTAACCCAATCATTGTTTAATAGTATGCTACTCAGCCTCCAAGTTTTTGAATATTTGTGATTGTTTTTACTGTAGTTGATTTCTAATTTTATGCCATTGTGATCTGAGAAGATGCTTGATATGATTTCAATTCTCTTGAATTTGGAGAGGCTTTACCTGTATCCTAATATGTGGTCTATCTTTGAAAATGTCCCATGTGTGCTTTAGAAGAATGTATATTCTGTAATTTTGGGGTGGAATGTTCTAAAGATGTCAATTACGTCTATCTGGTCTAGTGAGTCGTATAGGATTGAGTTTCTTTGCTAATTTTTTGTCTAGAGGATTTATCCAGTGATGTTAATGGGGTATTAAAGTCTCCTACTATGATTGTGTTGCTGTCAATCTCTTCCCTGATATCTTCTAGAAGGTTTTTTTTTTATGTATTTGGTTGTTCCTGCATTGGGGCAATAAATGTTTACCAGAGTTATATCCTTTTGTTGTATTGATCCCTTTAGAATCATGAAGTGGCTTTCTTTGTCTCTTGTTATGGTCTTCACTTTGAGGTCTATTTTGTCAGGTATAAGTATTGCTATCCCCTCTTTTTTTTCATTTCCATTTGTCTGATAGATATTTTCCATCCCTTCACTTTCAGTCTGT
>NW_005358717.1:0-522 GCF_000412655.1 Myotis brandtii
TTCATGTCTGAGGGATTTTTGAATCCCGCTCTTAAAATATACACTGTGTTGTCTTTCTCCCAAACACTTCTGAAAACTGGACACTTTGTTGTATTCCCCCTGTTGTTAGGTCCCACTCTTTCTGTCTTCTTCCTCCCTCGCCCAGTGATGTTCCGTCACTCCTCTGCTCTGTTCACCCTGAGTGCCTACTGATAACCAACTGGTTATTTTTTTTTTTAATATATTTGTTTTGTTTTTTTTTACAGAGAGGAAGGGAGAGGGATAGAGAGTCAGAAACATCGATGAGAGAGAAACATCGATCAGCTGCCTCCTGCACACCTCCTACTGGGGATGTGCTCGCAACCAAGGTACATGCCCTTGACCGGAATTGAACCTGGGACCTTTCAGTCTGCAGGCCGACGCTCTATGCACTGAGCCAAACCAGTTAGGGCAGCATTGTTCTCAATAAGAGCTGATCTACTATATACCCTCAAAGAACTTTTATTTTTTGGAACTGGTTTATCTTTTGTTTAAACTGAGTAA
>NW_005358718.1:0-443 GCF_000412655.1 Myotis brandtii
GATTTTTTTATTCTTCCTGATTGAGTTTTGGAAAGTCCCATTTTTCTAGGAATATGTCCATTTCGTCTAGGTTGACAAGTGTGTTGGACTAGAGTTGTTCATAGTATTTTTTAACAATCCTTTGTATTTATGTGGGATCTGTTGTTATTTTGCATCTTTCACTTCTGATTTGTTTACTTGGGTCCTCTCTCTTTGCTTCTTGGTGAGCCTAACTAGAGGTTCAGCAATCTGGTTTATCCTTTCAAAGAACCATCTTTTGGTTTTATTGACCTTTTGTATTGTTTTTTTGGTCTCTATGTCATTTTTCCCACTGTTATCTTTATTATTTCCTTCCTTCTGCTCACTCTGAGCTTTTCTTGTTGCTCTCTTTCTAATTCTTTAAGTTGTAGAGTTAGATAATTACCAGTCTTTCTTTCTTTCTCTCTTTCTTTCTTTCTTTCTTT
>NW_005358719.1:0-567 GCF_000412655.1 Myotis brandtii
AGGAAGGAAGGAAGGAAGGAAGGAAGGAAGTGAGGGAAGGAAGCGCAGAGGTAGGAAGGAAGGAAAAGAAAAAATGATGTCAATACTTCATATTTTATGCCATTAGTTGTCTTAGCTCAAATGACAAATAGGAAAATTATTCAATTTTCCTTAGACAATACCAAAAACAGACACTTGGGGTTTAAATAGTTTTTCCATGATTACATCTTTATTAAAGTAGGAAATTATAAAAGAATAGACTTTTGCTCATCTTTTAGAAGAGTCTGTCTTCATGGTTGAAAGGAAAATCAGTGCTATTGCTAAAATAACTTCATGACATATTAAAGCTGAATTCTGAGTGGGAAATCATTCATATATTTTTTATGTAAGTAACTTTACATGGAACTTGAGTTACTTTTCATTTTGGATTGATTGATCATTTCAGCTAGTGCTCAGAAACTTCTCTCTCTCTCCCTCTCTCTCGTTATGCCTTTATATATTTGCCAGATGTTGTAAAATAAAGAGTTTGCATTTTTGTACAATATTTTAAAATGTTATATACTTATATAAACATAGAAATTATATGAA
>NW_005358720.1:0-771 GCF_000412655.1 Myotis brandtii
TGAGTGAAGAACATGATTCAGAGATCAAACACTGAATAGGGTCTGGCAATGTTTGTTCGGTCAAGGTGGTTAATTTTTTTTTTTTAAGTTGGTTGCCAACATTTTTAAATTCATAACTTTCACATAGAGCCTGATTTCTGGCTTTCCTTGAGAATATTGGAACATTTGGCAACACAAAGCCCAAATTCCATTGTTCTTGTTGGATCTCCTTTAGATGGGCATGAATCTGTATTTACATCAGTATGGCTCTGTTGATATTCACCTTCATTGCCTAATGTCCAGGGTGTTCAAACCGTTGTTTATTTATTCTGTCTGTATCTTTAGTTGTTTTAGGTGGGAGGATACGTCTGGTCTCACGCCACCTTTACCCCAATCAGAAGTGCCAGTGTTTTCCTGAAAAGAATAAATTTGTATTTAAAAAACAACAACAACATCTTACAAGTTAGGCTTATAAGCATTACCTGCTTCTCCCACCCCCTCCCCACCCCATTACCGTCAATTGATAAAACTTTACTACTGTTTTTATGTAATCCATTTCTTATCCCCCAAATAATTTAGCATTAAAATAAAGATAGGTGTCTGCCCAGGCCGATGTGGCTCAGTTGGTTGGAGTGTCATCCCATACACTGAAAGTTTGCGGGTTCGATTTCCGGTCAGGGCACATTCCTAGGTTGTGGGTTCCATCCCTGGTTGGGGTGCATAGGGGAAGGCAAATGATTGATGTTTCTCTCTCCATAACATGTCCTTGGGTGAGGATTAAAAAGAAAAATA
>NW_005358721.1:0-836 GCF_000412655.1 Myotis brandtii
GCAAAAAGGGTAGGTAATTACTATTATTATTTTTGTTGTAAGTGAATCAAAATTACACCTATTTTTTGGTCAGATTGGCAAAAAAAAATATTTTTTGGTGTGCCACAGAATTTTAGTAATTAGTTTATGTGTGCCGTAAGATGAAAAGGTTTGAAAACCACGGTTCTAAATAAATCATAAAACTGATAGGAGTCTGAAGGAGGGTTAGACGCTGGTATTCTATGCTGGAAGCAGAGAATGATGGAGACCATGATAAGGTTCAGAAGCGGTGGAGGAGGTATTTATTGGCAAATGCCACAGTGGTCTCCATGAATGGGCTCTTTTTATGAAAGCCAGAACAAAATACGCCCTGAGCTTTGCTCTAGGCTGAGGATAATATTTCTCTCTCCTGAGCCTTACTCGTTACTGTTCACCTCTGAAGTTTTGTAAATGGACGCATCACCTTTTGGAAAAGGCAAGGACAGTGCGTGTGTGTCTCTATGTGACAGAAGTGTACGTCCCTCTTGGCCTCAGACAGTGAAACAGCGCATGTTTGTACCTCTTTGGCTCTGTAGCCTCTGCTGCGTGTTCTCTCTCAAGCGTGTGCGGGAGGCAGCTGATCGATGTTTCTCTCTCATCGATGTTTCTGGCTCTGTCCCTCTCCCTTCCTCTCTGTGGAAAATCAATAAAATATATTTAAAAAAAAAAAGGCAAGGACAGTGTGTGTGTGTCTCTATGTGACAGAAGTGTACATACCTCTTGGCCTCAGACAGTGAAACAGTGCATGTTTGTACCTCTTTGGCTCTGTAGCCTCTGCTGTGTGTTCTCTCTCAAGCTGCAGACTATTTTCAGCTGCC
>NW_005358722.1:0-729 GCF_000412655.1 Myotis brandtii
GTTGGCTAAGGATGGAGCAGGTGATGTCAGCCTGCACCAGGAAGGCGTGAGAGGGCATGGGAGTTGACCTTGATGGATTAGAAAGGGCACAGTCCTGGGCACCAATTGGGCATCCTGTGATGTCCCAGGGAGGGTGTATCAACTGGAATTCAGGAGCAGAGTAAGTGCAGGTCAGACCAGCTCAGAGCAGGCAGTGTGGCCTGTGGGGTACAGCAAGGTCAGGCCTCCCCGGGGACAGAGCACCCCCACCACTCCACCCCTGGGCCCCTGGCCCCTCACTCCCTGTGTCTCAGCCCTGAGTGCAGCTGGTGTCAGCGACACACTCACTCCAGGCCGGTGAGACGGGGAGACTGACTAATCTGTCAATTTTTTACGTACGTGTTAGGAAACCTACTTTTTTATATAATGGAATTTCAGCTTTATATGGACACCCCTGTGCAGAATTAGTCCATTATATCCAGCTTTTAGTGTATTTACTTGGTTCTATCTTAGGTGTTGTTTGCATATGAGAACAGAATAAGGTCCCGCATTGTGATGTTGGATCTGGTTGGGTCTGGAAGTATCCCCCAAATCACTCCAGCTTTTCCATGCCAGCAAGTGGCTGAGGGGCTGAGCTGCTGGCCTCGGGGGCTCTCCCTCAGTCGGGATGCAGGTCCAGCCTCCACGAGCTGCATCTGGGGGGGTCACTCCTACTCATGTTCCTGCAAAATGGTTTTGGCATCAGAAGCT
>NW_005358723.1:0-735 GCF_000412655.1 Myotis brandtii
GAGAGGTAGACTCAGGGTCTGAATCCACAATTGTCTGTGTGGAAAGCTTCTGTTCAGCTTTGAAAGCTGGGCGTGTGGCAATGAACGACCATCCCAAAAATACTAGATGGTGAAAGAAGGAGGTGGAAATGAGACAAAATGGTATGTGTGCATCTTCAAAGGAAAGTGGATGCTGCTCCAGTCTAGGCACTTCTAGGAGACTTTGACAATTATCGGCAAGCTGCCATTCTGAAATAAGCAAAGGTGAGGAAGGAGTACAGGTAATGCAGAATGGAAACTGCAGTTTGGGCAGGTCAAGGACTTTGACCTAGCAATGCAATGCCATCAGAGTTGGGACGTTCTGGAATTCTCAGAACTTTGCAATTGATTTCTATTGTTTGCTTAGATCCTAAATTTTATCTAGTCTAAAATGTAACTATGCTAGATTATGAGGTGATGGCCTGGGATATTGCTACTAAATCTATCATAAGTATCTTTCCATCCCTGTTTCCGAAGAATTAGTCCATAATCTATATAAAAAAAGCCCAGCAACCATTATGGCGGAATGACCAGACGACCAGAATGACCAGTTGCTATGATGCACACTGACCACCAGGGGGCAGACACTTAAAGCAGGAGCTTCCCCCTGGTGGTCAGTGTGCTCCCACAGCGGGAGTGCTGCTCAGCCAGAAGCCAGGCTCACGGCTGGTAAGTGCAAAGGCAGCGCTAAGGAGCAGCGAGCCAAGTGGTAAGGAG
>NW_005358724.1:0-509 GCF_000412655.1 Myotis brandtii
GCAGGAAGGGGCAGAGGCCAGCCGCTCGCGCTGTGCTTTGGGTCTGGGGCAAGTCACTGAGAACGCTCCATGCTTTGATGCTGTGGATCTGCAAGGTGGGGGGGGGGGGGGGGGGGTTTTCCCCTCTTGGGGTGCTGTGAGAACTCCATGGCAATGTGTGTCTGTGGCAAACAGAGAGCACCCAGCAACTGCAGCTTCAATTACAATAACAGGAATAATGTTACACCCGTCAGCCTTTCCCACCCAAGTGCACCGACAGGCTAAGGCCGGGACCCAGCGGGCAGTGCCCCTGAGGAGGGAAATGTGTCATTGTACTGACTTTTAAGTCATTTACATTTAAATGTAAAAAATGATACTTGGTTCAATTTTGGAAACAACTATTTGAACAACTTGGGTCTGTAAATCTTCCTTTCTATGGTCGGTGGTATTCAACGTATGTTAAAGACAGATCAAGTACCTCTGATGGAAATGGAGCACCTGGCCAGGCCGGTGTGGCTCAGTGGTTGAGC
>NW_005358725.1:0-434 GCF_000412655.1 Myotis brandtii
GAGTTCCATTTTTAGTTTTTTGAGGAAACTCCATACTGTTCTCCACAGTGGCTGCACTGGTCTGCATTCCCACCAGCAGTGCACGAGGGTTCCTTTTTCTCTACATCCTCTCCAGCATTGTCGTTTGTTGATTTGTTGATTTGTTGATGATAGCCATTCTGACAGGTGTGAGATGGTACCTCATTGTCGTTTTGATTTGCATCTCTCAGATGATTAGTGACTTTGAGCATGTTTTCATTGTCTCTTGGCCTTCTTTATGTATTCTTTGAAACATATCAATTGAAGTCCTTTGCCCATTTTTTTTTTATTGGGTGTCTTCCTTTTGTTAAGTTATATGAGTTCCCTGTAAATGTTGGAGATTAAACCTTTATCAGAGATATCGTTGGCAAATATGTTGTCCCATGCAGTGGGGTTTCTTGTTGTTTTGTTGATGG
>NW_005358726.1:0-752 GCF_000412655.1 Myotis brandtii
GAAAGGTTTTTTGCCTGGCCCCCATGCCATCTAAATTTTTATTTCTTGTCTAGTGTATTTGTTTGTGCACGGCCCCTTTTGCGGATCCTGAACCCTAGCCACAAATGAATGTGGCATTCACACTCCACCTTTAGGGTGACTCAGCCAGAGCCTGTGACACAGGGCACCTCTCCAAATGCACTTCTTGTGTCCTCTGTGTGGACAAAAAGGGGGTGCAGTGATAAACCATAAACCCTTCCTTGGGCAGGTCATGGTGGGTAGCAATGGCCCGGGCCATGAGAGGTTTTTAAGCCAGCCCTGGCCATGTTGTTGTTTATCTGGGACCAGTGGTCGCCAAACTGTGGCTCACGAGCTAAACTCGGCTCTTTGGACCCTTGAGTGTGGCTCTTCCTAAGCCTTAGGTGTACCCTAATCCTATCTAATAATAGACAAACATGGTAATAGATAAACGCTTCCCATTGGCTAATCAGGGTGATATGCAAATTAACTGCCAGCCGAGATGGTGGCCGGCAGCCAGGCAGCTGAAGCAAACAGGAGGCTTGCTTGCTCCAGTGATGAAGGAAACCAAGGTTCCCCGCCTGCCGTTGCCAGCCTCTGAGCTGCACTCTAAGAAACAATGTTGCAATTATAGAAGCTAAACAAACCCCAGAAACCTGCTTTCAGCCAGCCGGGCCTCAGAGCTGGAGCTGCAACAGATCTAAGCAGATAAGTTTCATTTTATAATAATAAGGCCACCAACACAAAATAATTAC
>NW_005358727.1:0-541 GCF_000412655.1 Myotis brandtii
GGGTAGTCTCACCCAGTCCCTATCGGAGAAATTGGGGCTGGTTGGCTGGCAGGGAGGGACTGTGGGAAGTTGGCTGGCCTGGGGAGGTTGGCTGTGGGAGCACTCTGACCACCAGGGGGCAGTTCCTGCATTAAGTGTCTGCCCCTTGGTGGTCAGTGCATGTCATAATGACTGGTTGACCGGCTGTTGGGTCGTTGGGTCACTTAGGCTTTTATATATATACTAGAGGCCCGGTGCACAAAAATTTGTGCACTGGGGGGGGGGGGCCCAGCCCCAATTTCTCCGATAGGGACTGGGTGAGACTACCCTGATTGGCCCTGATCACCGGCCAGGCTGAGGGACCCCACCTGTGCACGAATTCGTGCACCGGACCTCTAGAGTGTGTGTGTGTGTGTGTGTGTGTGTGTGTGTGTACATATGTGTGTACATACATATATGCATGTATATGTGTATATGTATGTATTTTTAAAATAACCTAATTAAGAAAACATACCTGTATAACATTCTGGAAGCCAGGTTCAAATTAGAACTGGACTCCTCA
>NW_005358728.1:0-421 GCF_000412655.1 Myotis brandtii
TTCTTGTGTGATAAAGTTGCATAGAACCACACACACAGACACACACAGAGAGACACACCCAGAGACACACACAGAGAGACCCACACAGACACACACACACAGAGACACACACAGACACACACACACAGAGACACACACAGACACACACACACAGAGACACACACAGACACACACACACAGAGACACACACAGACACACACACACAGAGACACACACAGACACACACACACAGAGACACACACAGACACACACACACAGAGACACACACAGACACACACACACAGAGACACACACAGACACACACACACAGAGACACACACAGAAACACACACACAGAGACACACTCAGACACACACAGAGAGTCACACAGACACACACAGAGAGACACAGACACACACAGAGAGACACACAGACACACACA
>NW_005358729.1:0-27163 GCF_000412655.1 Myotis brandtii
AAAGTTTTTCCTGGTTTTAAATAGTTCAAATTTGAAGTTGAGCTTTACAACAGAGAGACTATAATATAAACCTGACCACATACATTGGCCTTTAGCCAGAAAGAGGATACATTGCACAAAATATGTCAAGGTAGTTCCATTGCCTCTAAATAGGTATGCTGTGAGAGACCAGCAAATGATGCAAAGGCAACTTAGAATGGACTATAGAAAAACTAGATTCCCTAGTCGCTACCCCTCTGTTAGGTAGACATTTTTATCCCTAGTTGTAGAGTGTGCATGGCTGTGTATGTGGACCTTGTCATTCTGCCAGCTTTACCAGTAATTTTTTTTTAAATCTTCGTTGCTAACTTTCCAGCCCAAATTGGTGACTGGGAATGCCTGATTCTGTTGATTTCAATAGTGTTACCTCCTCTTCTCCAGTGCACCTCAGTCCTTAAACAGCAGCAGACTGCATTCATTTGTATACTATCTTTAATCCAATATATATATAATTCTATCCTCAAATTTAACATTTGTTGGACATTACATAGAGAATGATTCTGCTTAAGTCAAAACAGCAGTCAAGACAGAAACAATGCTGTATTACAGATCAGATGTGAACAAGATAGTTGATACCAATTTTTTGGAAAGCAACCAACACCTTTTATTTTCAATAATACACCGTATTTTTAAAGAAAGTAAGTCAAACCTTTAGTTTTATAGTTTTTAAAGAACATTTTAAATACTCAAGGGAAATTAACTTATAATGAAATACCACAAAATAATTTCTTAAAAAATAACATCACTTGTGAGTTTAAGTGTAATAAAATACTGCCATTCTAATATATGTATGAACAAGCATCTCAAGAACATCATCATTTTAAGTCATTTCACATTGTTAACACAATATTTTTATAGGTTTGTCTTCATTATTTATAAACTAGAGGCCCAGCGCATGAAATTGTGCGGGTAGGGTCCCTAGGGCCTAGCCTCCTGCGTTCAGGGCCAACTTCTGCCCCGTCACCAGTCCCCAGGCCAAACTCCGCTTCTGCTGTCAGGCCGTTGGGATCACACGCTGCCAGCTTGGGCTGCTCATGACGGGGCGGGTAGGTTGTGGGCACACCCCGCAGCTTCTGTCAGCGCCTCAAGCCCCAGTAGCAGCGGAGGCGGCGCCCACGTGAGCGGCCCCGAGCGGGCAGTGCATTCTATCAACGGCTGGCCAGGCATATGTGCATGGAGGTAAAGTCACCGGCGCCTGCTTTCCCACAGGCTTGAGCCCCGGAGCAGCCAGGATGAGCTGGTGATCCCAACGGCCTGACAGCCAGCTCAATCCTCCCACCACCCACCCCGATTCCCCCGTTCACCATCACTGATCCATCGGAGCCTGCGGGCTGGGGGTAGGGACCAAGAGGTCAGCCGTTCAGCCCACTTGCCAGTCCCCAGTCCTGCCCCACTGCGCTCATGGGCCAGGGTGACCAGTCGTTTGGTTGTCACAGTCATCATGCACACTGGCTTTATATATAAAGAATAGATGGGAAAGTAACAGAGTTTGGTTGGACAAAGACAATGTTTTAAAGACTATTAAATACCTAAAGGTTTTAAATTTTTAAAAGTTACTTATATTTGAAGATATAAAAATATAAAATTGATCTCTACTTAGCCTGTGTACAGCAAGTTATAAATGTATTTTAATCATTAAAGCAAAGTAAGCCAGATTATTTATGTTGTAAGTTCCAAGTTATTTGTCCCACCCAAATTGCCTCGTTCTATCTCATTGATACTGAGTTTGAACAAAATCATTTAGCCAGGCACTAGGCATGTGAAGTCATGTACCATCTGGGACTATCAGAACAAATGTAGAGAGCCAAGCATCACCGGCCAAATATCGGTCCCACTGCCCAGAACCTCTTAACGGTGTCTCCAGGTGACCTCCGAGCTTAACGTGCTCCTCTCTGGCTGAGCCTGCACAGCACAGAGTGAACAAACGATCTGTGATAGAAAAAAAAAGTTGAATTTTAAAACTCTTCAGCAGAGAAGAAGGACATTACCACTTGGAAACTTCGGCAAATCACTTCCCCTTCGGGGGCTGTTTTCTTACCCATAAAATAAGTTGGATTCGATGATAGGTTCATTTTGATCGGAGGGGTATTTCTTCATCACCTATTATATTAGGTGCTAGGAGTGCAAAAAGGAATACGATATGCCTATCCTGGCAGAATATTCAGTCTCAAGGGGAGATTATACATAAGTAGGTAATTTTTAGATAACATAGGGTTAAGGGAAACATATGCCCAGGGCTCTATAGAAACCCAAGGTTTCTCTTATGAATCTTTGCTAGTAATTTTTCTCAATACTTTTTTCTCAATAAGAACAGATATTATTCCCTTACCTCAGGCAGAAGAAGGGATGTTAAAAAGAGTTGGGGGAGGGAGGGGAGGTATGGGACAAGAGCCATGGTTTTTGCTTCCAAAAAGAGACGAGGGAAAAATGGGAAGAGAAGCCAAGAAAGCTCACATTCAAATGACTTAATTATCTCTCAGCTGGCTTGTGCAATGCTGAAGGGATCTTTCTGGCCAACTTGGCCTCTGAGCAGCCAAAGAAATGCTCTGTCTCCTTTCCTAATGACACCAGTTTTACACTGAACAAATGACCAGATCATCTTGGCCATCATTAACATTGTCAAAGAACTGAAAAGGTGTGTTTGACCTTGTCCCAGCCCAAATGGAATGGATGTTACTGATGGTTTTGTATGTTTCATAAATCTTCCCTCTGCCAACCATTTCATCTTTAAAATCCATAAACCCTTCAGGTGGAATTGCTAGTAAAAATGCCAGTTTTGATATGCTGTGATCCTGCTGCATCCGACCCCTTTTCTTTACAAAAGTCCAGATAACTGGAAAGGACTCCCTGGGTAGTTGTGTATGCATATATGTGTTCACTCCTTTGGATTAGTCCCAAGTAGTGATATTCGCGCTTATAATTTATGCTGCCAAGATTCCGGAGGTAAAAATAATATCTAAATAAGAAGATTGGAGGTTTTCCTGAAAATGGATAGAAATACAGTCGTGGTGTTTTCAATAATCATTTTTTCTTTTTTTGCCGTTATGTTGGGTTCACGGCTTCAAAATGGGAAAATAGGTATCTGAGAGTTGAGGACAATAAGTCCTTGCCAAGCAGATGTTGGTAAATTGCCAGCTGAAACAAAGTTGTGATGTTGGTGACAACAGGATTGGTTTCCAGAGGATATTTAGAAAGCAGAGAGTCTGGCTTTGCTATCACTTCCCTCAGGAAGGGCCTGGATGATGAGCCACAGCACATCACCAGTGAGCATCTTGCTTCCAAACATCTGGATGCTACTCTCATCCATTTAAAATGATTTACTCATTGTAGCTTGTTGTTTGTTGAGATTTTAGCCAAGAGAGAAAACACTCAACCACATCTTCTCCAGACATCTATTTCTTAGCTTGCCCTACCACAATATTTTTAAAAGGATCTCACCTTTAAATTCCTATTTCTTCTTACAAACAAATCTAACATGTACATTTCTATTGGTTGTCTTTACGGTGTACCTGTTTTAAAACAAGCGTAAAAGGAAATTCAAGCGAACGTGTCCAAAACAATGAATATTTTTGTCTTTGTTACTTGCAGTTAAGAGCAAAATATATTCTGGACTTGAAGTATACAGAAAATGGATTTATATTTTGCATTATTTTATTGGTATAGAACAGTGGATCTGTTTTTACTTCAGGATCATTTGGGATATTTGTTAGAATAGCTATGTGCAGACTCTAGCCCAAACCTATGAAAGCAGGCGAGACATGAAGAGCTTCTGGGATATTATTTGACCCGGTCCGTGGCTATGTGGTTGTTTAGTTTGTAATGCTTTATAAGTTGTATATTATGTGGTCTATACATCTGTGTGTATATGTTCAATTTTACAATTTTTTCAAGTGGAAGGTAAAAATAAGCAAGAAATATTTCTTATGGAGATCTTCAAAAATGGGCACTACTGACCATGAACAACTCCATTATTTATTACACTCTCTAAACACTAAAGAATATCTTACAGTTAGTAAACACATGTAAGTGGGCTAGTGATCATTGGTGATCAGGGAAATTCAAGTTTAAAACTGTGCTTATGAAATATCAGACTTCCTTGATGTTCTTCCTACTATTCCAGTCATTTTTCTCAGTCTCCTCCACCTCTTATTAAATTTTGTTGAGCTTTAGAGTTTTCCCTGGGTTTCTTCTATTCTAACTCCATAAGCTGTTATAGGAAATCTCACACAGTTCTAGCTGTACTTCAGCGTCCAAGAGATACATCCAAAACAAGAGTCCAATCTGTACTCTTATCTCTCACCTCCAATCTCTTCCACTTCCTGTATCTCCACATCATTGAATTTGTTCATTGATACACTTTTTAAAATATATTTTTATTGATTTCAGAGAGAAAGGAAGAGGGAGAGATAGACACATCAATGATGAGAACGGACCATTGATCAGCTGCCTCCTGCACGCCCCTGCTAGGGACCGAGCCCACAACCTGGGCATGTGCCCTTGACTGGAATCAAACCTGGGACCCTTTAGTCTGCAGGCTGACACTCTATCCACTGAGCAAAACCAGCTAGGATAATAAACTTTTATTGAACACTATACTTGAAGTATATTCTCAGAGTACTTTGCTAGACTCTGAAGATATAGAGATGCATAATACATGTTTACCTTGTCCTAGCCATGTACTTGGAATGTAATAGGTACCCAACAAAAGTTAAATGAATAAATTAATTGGTTACTGTAGCTTCAAGGTTTTTACAATCTAAAGGGTCCACCAGCTCATATTTCAGAACACAGCTCTAATACTTGGGCAAGAATTCTCAATATTTGGTTAAACCAATACCTATGTAAGTAGTATAAAATGACTAAGTCACGTTGAGATCAAATATTACCTCAGTGATATGATCTAACTGTTGATCTAGGTTGTTGACTGTGTTAAGGGAACATAAAATCATATGGCCTTCCCCTCTCTGCTGAACTATCCATGAATAGGAAATAACTCTCCACTTAAATCTTATCTTAATATTCTAAGCAGCCAAGAGATATTTATTAGCAGGCTCTGGAGTCAGCCTGCTGAGTCTGAATCCCAGCTCTGTGCTCACTAGCAAGTGTCCTTGGTAAGTCATCTACACCTGCACCTCATCTCTCACTGAAAGTGTTAGGAGCTGTGATATAACAACACAAGGGTGATCAATACATGTGAGCTATTGTCACTCACCCAGCAAATATATATTAAGAACCTGCTGTTTGATAGGCATTAGGAATACATTAATGAACAAACAAATATGATTGCTGACTTCCTGGAGTTTTCAGTACAAAAAAGAAACAACAGGTAAATAAACAAAATATAAAATACATTCCTTAATAAGGTACTGTTTTTGTTTTAATTGGGGATCTGTTCCATTTCTCTAGAAGTTATATGACTCTCTTCCTTCTATACCTTACAAGGCAGTAACTAATCTGGCAACCAGTGGTGAACGCCCTACTCCCCCTCCCACACACACACACACACACACACACAAAGACATTATGTTTTCTGGTCTATAATTCTGAGCTGTAAATGAAATGACAAGCAACAGATAGTTTCAAAGTTCTGCTTTGAAGCTAAGTTAATGCTGTCCCATTCGACCCGCCAATCTCCTTTTCTACCTTATTTATATTTTCTCTATTGTTGCAAATGACAAATACATAGAAAATAGGAGGAAAAGATGGAAGAAAGATGTTTCTGAGACGGGGAGAGAAGAGAGAAAGACACAGAGAGAGACAGTCTGTCCAGAGTTGAGCTAGAATATTTATAAAACTATGTTTTAATTACTTTAATATATATACCTTACTCTTTCTTTAAAGGAAATCAATTCAAATTACAGTTTCTCTATGCTGGTGAAATAAAAATGTTACTGTCTTAAGACAATAAATACTTCATGGGAAATAAAGAATCAATGTGAATGTGTAAGAGAAAACCAGCGCTGGGCTTTTGATTATCTTGGCTCTCCGGCGTTCATCCTTCACAAAGTGTGTGTGACAGAAAGAAAAGGAACGTTCTCTCACACTGGTCATTAATTATTTATTTTCATGCTTTAATTATTTGTGGAAATTCCTGACAGCTTCTTATTCAGCTGGAGGTACTGACAGTTGAGCTTGTACATTAAGGAAAAGGAGGGCAAAGTACCAACTTGAGAGGAGAAAAAACGAGCCAGCAGCTGAGTGGTTGGGAACTGCATAGCTGCAAATTTAGAAATAATTTGATTTCAGGAGGATGATCACATAGAAAAAAGGGGGCGGGGGGGGGGGGGAAGGATGCTAAGGATGCAATTTGACCTCTTTCTTAGGGGATATTTTGAGGGTGTTTTCTCCTGTTGAAAATAAGGAGCTAAAACTTGCTGGACTGCGGAGTGTTCTTTCACTCAGCTCCAGGTGTCAGATCGTGGCTGTCTGTGACTGTAGGACCTTCCTTCATCCCTGGAGAAAGACAGGACTTGGTTCCTGTGCCAGGATAATAATGATTATCAGGAAAGTTAATCTGGTAGCATAAGGATCTACATCCATTCATGCATTTACATATTCATTCATTCACAAATATACAGAGTGCCAGCACTCCATTCAAATTAAATATTAGGTTGGGAGACCATTTAAGTAGTTCTGTTCGAAAGAATAAACAATTCAATCAGAAAAAAAGAATGGCTCTATTACCTTCCTAATCCATACAAATTTGTTTATTTAAATCCCAAAGTACTTCTGTTTGTTTGTTTGGGTACTGGTTTTAGTTTGGGCTTATTGGGGTTCTTTTCACCTTTGTTGCTGTTTTTCTATCTGTTTTCATTTGTGTGTTTGTTTCTCGGGTATGATCAATGATGTTCACCTATCAGTACACAAAGAGCAATAGAACTCATTGGCTATCCAAGATAAGACATATTTTGAAGACTTTACCCAAGGCTGGCTCTCTTTCTTTCTTTCTTTCTTTCTTTCTTTCTTTCTTTCTTTCTTTCTTTCTTTCTTTCTTTCTTTAATATTTGAAATGTAACTTTCTCCTGATTCTAAGTGAAAAGAGATGGGAATGGCAGTAACAAACAAGGTTTCACCACTGAATATTGTGATGTGACTGCAGCAGTCTTATACTTGAAACTCAATAAAGGAAACCACTGTGTTTCAAAGCAGCTAACTATGCAACTCCACAAAGTGAAGGTGTTTTCTTCACTGCCACGTTCATCCCCAAGTCCATCCGTCTCCTTTAGCATTCCAGAGAGCATGTTCTGCTCAGCTACATAATACAGTGGCAAACCCGCTGTACCACTGACATCAAGGTTTTATATTCTTTTACTTTTTCCAGAACCCAAATGATATCTATTATTCAGGGAGACCTATTCAGTGTCTGCTATAGTTACTTTAAACTCAGTATCGCTACTTTCTTTAAAAGAATAGAAGGGGGATTATTGTTACTCTCCTTCTACAGAATAAAAAAATGGAGGCTCAGGGAGGTTAAAAATCATAGCACGCTATGACTAGTTAACAGAGGAGCAGGGTTTTCATGTGTCTGGCTTAAAAGCTCATGTCTTCAGAGTTTTGCTTATTTTGTTCTTCCTTTCATAAAAATCTGACCTTAACGAGTAGCACAATGACAATTACAATTCCATTAAATTTCTACCAAAATGGGAAATTGCTCTTGGTTTTTCCTTCTTTTATAGCAGCTCCCCAGAGGACCTATTCCAGCAGCTTCTGACAATACAATGAGCACACAAGACAGGCATTATTTGCTCCCCATGCACACATCCTCCAGGATGGGAATTTCCTCATTGCCTTGCACATCACACTCTTTGCTTTGAAGAGAATCCCATTTTCCCACCTGCATCCATCATTCATCTGTCATCCCATTCAACTGGTGAGATTTTTAACTAGATGATTTTTTTTTAATCTTTCTTGGCTAACCCGGTCTCTCAAGGTCTTTGTTTGCTCTGACTACAGTTTTAAAGCACAGCTCATTTTCTTGCTCCCAGTGCCTGCCCTTGGGAATAGCAATTAACACAGGCACCTGTTTTGTTGGGTTTTGCTTTTTACATATTAAAGGGCAGAGGCAACCTGCTTGGGTTGAGCTGTGCTTCCTTTTGATCTGACAGGAGCCACACCACAACATCCATCTGTACAACCTGAGCAATAGTTGGAGGAGGAAGCTTCCAGGTGCTGTTGCTTGTGGTTCGGAGAGGGACTCACACAGCAAGAGCGCGACCTCTGCTCAAATACCTTTAGGAGCAGCAGATGTACTCTGCCAACATCTCCCTTTCCTCTTCTCACACAGGGGCTGAGAGTGCGTCTACGGAGGAACAAAGGCCTGCACTATCACAAAGCATAGCATTGGCTCATTGCATTTCAAAGAGGATATTGCTCTTTCGGTTTTGCTAAGATTACACAAAAATGTAATTACCTCCATACTACTCACCTGGGAACCTAAAAAACGAATGCTGATGCAGCTGCATTGGGGGAGGGAAGCTACGGAATGGTGGAAACACATTTTCCCTGAATCACAACTTCTTTCTGTTTCCACCAGGTATAAATAAAGACCTAGGCAGCATCGGAAAGCGGTGTACATCTTTTGCTCTGTTCTAGAACCCCATAGTTGCTTTATACGGGAGCACAAGTATGTTTATTTTATTTATTTATTGTTTATGTTTTTATTTTTTGTTAATTCTCACCCGAGGATATTTTTTCCATTGGGTTTTAAAGAGAGTGGAAGGGAGGGGGAGAGGGAGAGGGATAGGGAGAGGGGGAGAGAGAGAGAGAGAGAGAGACAGGGCCCAGGATCAAGCCTGCAACTGAGGTACATGCCCTTGACCAGAATCAAACCCAAGACCCTTCAGTCTGTGGGCCAACACTCCCACCACTGAGCAAAACTGGCTAGGTCTGTCTATTTTATTTTACATTTATTTTTGTAACAGCTTGTAATATGTTACATATGCAACCCCATTATACCTGCCAGTTGATCCCCCCCTCCCTACGAAGTATTATCTTCTTGATATCAGCCCCCTCTTGGGGCCACGGAGCTGCCCCTGTTTTCTTCTGGGGCAGAGTAGAGGGAGAACCAGGAGCAGTGGGCAAGGGGAGATCTACAATTCAGCATCACGCTCCTCTTACAGGTACTTACACTTCAATCAGCACTTGCGGAGTTGGAAAGGGTCTTCAGGATGAGGAAGGAGGTGCAGGTTGGAATGAACCAAGGCTGGTCTGTCTTGGGCCTCAGGAGGGGGAGAAGAAGAATGCATTCTGGGAGTTCGTGTGCTTGGGGCATGTCCTTCCCACACTTGTTCTGATGGACGATGTTCTTTGCATCTAGGAGAACCCGGTGATGGACATAGGCCTGGCATTGGTAACAATAGGTAGACAGGTCAAGGTAGCTGAGGACCAATGGGGGTCTTGAGCCTTTTAGATCCTGGAGTTTATGGGAATGGATGTTACCACCACAGACCACATAGCAAGACAGACACACCCATTCTTCTGGAATGCTCTCCGTCCTGACAAGGTTGAGTCATGTGCAGGCCTGCTTCAAGAATGGGGCTTACTGCCACCACATGGGGACCCCAGGGCAGTGGTGTCATATGGTGTCATAGTATAAAACTGGCCTGGTCAGTGTCCCCAAAGGCACGCATCAGCACTAAATCATCCATGTCCTGCCCTCCAGCTGCCTCTCTTAGTAACTTCTCTGCTGGGACCCGAGACTCTAGGGCAGTGGTTCTCAACCTGTGGGTCGCCAACATGTGTGTCGCGACCCCTTTGGGGGTCGAAAGACCCTTTCACAGGGGTCGCCTAAGAGCATCGGAAAACACATATATAATTACATATTGTTTTTGTGATTAATCACTATGCTTTAATTATGTTCCATTTGTAGCAATGAAAATACATCCTGCATATAAGATATTTACATTATGATTCATAACAGTAGCAAAATCACAGTTATGAAGGGAGAGAGATAGAGAGTTAGAAACATCGATGAGAGAGAAACATCGACCAGCTGCCTCCTGCACATCTCCCACTGGGGATGTGCCCGCAACCCAGGTACATGCCCTTGACCGGAATCGAACCTGGGACCCTTCAGTCCGCAGGCCGACGCTCTATCCACTGAGCCAAACCGGTTTTGGCTCTTATCCCCACTATTAAGGTATGCATTGACTTATACAAACAATGAGTATGCAATCCAAGCGTTTTTGCAATTCTAAAAGGCATTGTTCCCTGTGCCTCCTCTTTAGGTTGCAGGTGTCTATGCAAGGAGAGCTTCCTTTTATGATGAGGAAACACTCAAGATATTGAAGCACCTTTAATGCGTGCAAAGCGTTTTTCTATGGAGCAGTTTTTATTACCCTTCCTACAAAACCAGACTACAAGAAGGAAAAGACAAAAGCAGCTGAACTACTTTTCGAACTCTCTCCCCACCCCTGCATTCTTTCCTTTTAAATGTATCCTCTCTGCTGTCCCTGGCCATCTGGAGAACATAAACAACCATTTGAGATCCCAGATGCCCAGCCACTGAGAAGTCCCTAATTGAGTTACACTGCAGTCAGCTGCACAGAACCACACCCAGGGCCCGGCGTGCTCCGCACATGGCTGCAGACACTCACACAGACGCCAAGGTTTCCAACGGGGAGGTGTGCTGCTTCGGGAAGTATCTGTTCTGCCTTCCCTCCAATCCCCCATTTGCTGGCATTTTTCATTGATCTTGAAAGACATGTGGCCAGCATCTGTCTGTGAAGAACTATTTGTCGAAGTGTAAAACATGTATTAAATGTTCTGCTTCGAGAGCTTTCTGCAAAACAAAATACAGGCTATGCCTTTTGGGTGAAATGGTTTCTCTGACCCAAGTTATGAGACAACTTCAAAGATGTTAGGATGAAGGAGACAAGTATCTTGCTCTCACCAAA
This sequence comes from Myotis brandtii, assembly GCF_000412655.1. Taxonomy (NCBI): domain Eukaryota; kingdom Metazoa; phylum Chordata; class Mammalia; order Chiroptera; family Vespertilionidae; genus Myotis; species Myotis brandtii. The sequence goes on from NW_005358729.1 coordinate 10,935, forward strand.
AGTGGAAATCGCCCTTATAACTAAGCCTAACTACTGAAATAATTATTTTCATTTAATAGTGTTCTTCTGTTGTTCACAAAGAGAATGTTAAGCACCAAATCCTTAACATCTCACACTAACCCTCAGGTTTGGGCATTATTAGCCCATTTTAATTTTGAAGAAGTTGAGGTTCAGGGGGGGTAAGTGAGTGATTCCATAATTAAGGTATTCTAAATTCAAATTCACTATTCACTGTTCTTAAATTAAAAATTAAAACCACAGCCCAGCTCATGTGGCTCAGTGGTTGAGCATCAGCCCATGAACCAGGATGTCATGGTTCTATTCCAGGTCAGGGCACAGGCCCAGGTTTCGGGCTTGATTCACAGTAGGGGGCGTGAAGGAGGTAGCCAATCAATGTTTCATCATTGATGTTTCTATCTCCCTCTTCCTTCCTCTTTGTGAAAATCAATAAAAGCATATTTTTTAAAAAATTAAAACCACATGACATTCTTTCAATCATTTGTGTTACTAGAATCACATGGACAACTGAGATATCAATAAAAGCATATTTTTAAAAAAATTAAAACCATATGAAAAAAAAACACACCATATGACATTCTTTCCATCATTTGTGTTACTAGAATCACATGGACAACTGAGATAAATATCAAACTGCTGATAGTATCAATTATAAACAGTCATCCGTCACAAAACCGCTAGGAGATATGGCCCGTGGTACACACTACATTCTTTGTCCCATTGTCTTGTCAATCATTAGTACCTGTGTTATACTATAAAAAAGTAGTGTAACAGGAGTCTGTTAGCAGAAGTGATCTGCAGATTGCTGGTCATCTGTCTGCTCTGACCGTACATCCATTTAATGAAATTACTCTGTAATAAATTCTGTTATATTCTATAGAGTTGCCTGGATTGTTCTTCAGTCTTAAGCTTCAGTCTTGGCCATTATAACTTTGCCCCACTGTTTGACTGAGGATAGTCAGAAGCTTAAGTGGCAAATTGCAGTTTGTATCTTAGGGCGCGGGGGTGTCAAAAGATAAACTGGAGCATATACATTTTTAAGAGTTTATTTGAGAAACATCGATTCCAACTGGCAGTACCAAACTGGAAGTGGTCAGGAGTGCTCACCCATAGGAGCTAAAGGAAAGACAGAGAAGCGTGCAAAGGAAATTATTGGATTGATTGCAGCTTCAAGCCTAGTTGGCTGTTTGTGACTGGTTATCCTCAGGTGTCAATGTCATAGCCTTGAGGCATTTACAGGCTTAGATTTCAGTTTGCTTACAGAGGCCCCCACATTAAAGCCACCCGGTCTATGGCCTCCTTGTTTTAATTCAAGCAAAGTCTTGTTGTACTAAGCCCTTGCCCTGTGTGAGCTCACTCTTATCTGATAGTGTCCGACTTCAGTCAAATTGTAGGACACCCAGAGGAGCTTTGGCATGTGGAGGAGTAGATGGGCAGATGAAGAGACCTCGGTCTTAGAGGCCAAGGGAAAGGAAGGGAAGGGATTTGAGAAGTAGGGTGTGTTCAATAATTGCAGGACGACAAATTGTACAATGAGGCCAGAAGATAGGGTTCGGATGTGTCTGTTCTACGTGGTGACCTTAGTGGGGGTGATTTTAGTTGTGTGGACAGTGGCAGCCGAGATGGCCTCCTTGTTTTAATTCAAGCAAAGTCTTGTTGTACTAAGCCCTTGCCCTGTGTGAGCTCACTCTTATCTGATAGTGTCCGACTTCAGTCAAATTGTAGGACAGCCAGAGGAGCTTTGGCATGTGGAGGAGTAGATGGACAGATGAAGAGACCTCGGTCTTAGAGGCCAAGGGAAGGGAAGGGATTTGAGAAGTAGGGTGTGTTCAATAATTACAGGACGACAAATTGTACAATGAGGCCAGAAGATAGGGTTCGGATGTGTCTGTTCTACGTGGTGACCTTAGTGGGGGTGATTTTAGTTGTGTGGACAGTGGCAGCCGAGGTAACTGGATTCCTACTCAGTTCTGGTTACAGAAAGACTGATAAGACATAATCTATGCTCTTAAGAGGCTTTCTGACTCTGGAGAAAGTAGGAGACCAGAAAGAGTCATTTATTCAACACATTTTATTGAGGGCATTGCTATCCATGTTAAGCTCTGAAGCCGGAATAACGCACCTCGAAGGCACACCAACCCTCGCCTGCATGGAGCTCCACTGCAGTGCAGGAGATATGCACTAAATAAATGGATAATCATATACAGTAATGCCAAATTCGGAACTTGCATCGGGGGAAAAAGGGAACTATAGAAGGGAAGAGATATTGATGGAAGTTACTATTTTAGCTCATATGATAAGGAATCAAAACCCCTAACCAGTTTTGCTCAGTGGATAGAGCGTCAGCCTGTGGATAAAGGGTCCCAGGTTCGATTCCGGTCAAGGGCATGTACCTTGGTTGTGGGCACATCCCTAGTAGGGAGTGTGCAGGAGGCAGCTGATCGATGTTTCTCTCTCATCGATGTTTCTAACTCTCTACCCCTCTCCCTTCCTCTCTGTAAAAAATCAATAAAATATATTTTTTTAAAAAAGCAAAAGGAAGTGTGCAAGCAAATTATATGCATGTCTTGAGGAGTCGTGTCCCAGACGGAGGCAATTTTAAGTACAAAAGCGCTCCCCCCTGCAGGAACTTGCTAAATGTGTTTCAGAAACCTCTGCTATGCTAAAGTAGCTAGAAAAACTGAGCGAAGAGGAAGGTGGCAAGAGACAGTCGAGCGACTATAGCATTTTAGTCAGCTCGGGCTGCTAGAACAACATACCATCGACTGGGTGGCTTAAACAACAGATGTTTATTTCTCACAATTCTGGTGGCCGAGGTCAAGGTGCAGGTAGTTCCTGCCTGATGCGGGCCTACTTCCTGGCTTGCAGACAGCCAACATCTCTCTGTGTCCTCCCATAGTCTTTCCTTGGTACATGCTCATAAGGTTTTCTTTCTTTCTTCTCTCTCTCTCTCTCCCTCTCCCCCTCTCCCTCCCTCCCTCCCTCCTTCTGTCCCTCTTTCCTCTCTTTCTCTTTCGCTATTTATAAGGGCACTAACCACATCCTGTGGGCTCTACCCTTATGACCTAATATAAACCAAATTCTCTTCCAAAGGCCCCATCTGCAATACCATCACAGTGTGGTTAGGGCTTTAACGTATGAATTCTGGGACACGAACATTTAGTCCATAACATGTAGCAATGCAAAGCAGGGCAGAGTGAGTGCTATAGGAGTGTAGGTAAGAGAGGAATCATGGCTAACTGACACCGTGAAGAAGAGTTCAGGAAATAAGTCAGACTTGACCCAAGTTGTATAAGACAGGATTAAGCTATATGTACGGGACCGCCGTGATAAACCATTGGCGAGGATGGGTTATCATGAAGTAAAAGGCAAAAGTGAAAAGGCACGGGAAGCTAACCTGGCTGGCTGGGAGTATCAGAGCAAGGGTGCCTAGGGAAGGAACTTTAGAAGGCTGAATGTGGAAGACCTTGAAAGCCAATCTAATGGGCAGCCATGGAGATTTTTGCATAGTTTTGTTTTAGATAACAAGAAGCTCTGGAATGTGGAAGATAGCAGGGGCATGTGTCTAGGATGCATGGGAAAGAAAACAGGCAGAGGCAGGGAGACAAATTAAATTATTACAATAACCCAGATGAGCTGATAAGGTTGACAACTAGCAACATGTGTCTAGGATGCATGGGAAAGAAAACAGACAGAGGCAGGGAGACAAATTAAATTATTATAATAACCCAGATGAGCTGATAAGGTTGACAACTAGCATCCTTGACACTGGAGTAGAAAGACAACAGACATTATCAAAGTCCAGTGACCAAGCTGAGAGACTTGCCACTGGGAAGGGATAACTAAAAAGATGATGACACTCTTTTTTTTAACAAACTTATTTTTTTAATATAGTGTTATTGATTTCAGAGAGGAAGGGAGAGGGAGAGAGAGATAGAAACATCAATGATGACAGAGAATCATTGATCAGCTGCCTCCTGCACGTCCCTGACTGGGGATCGAGCCCGCAACCCGGGCATGTGCCCTTGAGCAGAATCAAACCCAGGACCCTTCAGTCTGCAGGCCAACGCTCTATCCACTGAGCCACACCAGCTAGGGCTTGATGACACTCTTGACAGAAAACCGCAGAAGAAGAATCAGCAGAGGGAGCAGGTAAGGAGAGGTATTATTGTAACTTGAGGAAAAGTAGGACGTCAAGATGGAGATGTCCTGCAGCAACTGGACATGCAGGGTAGACATTTGAGGGGGAAAGTTAGGGATCACAAGATAGGGTCAAAGTCTGGTCTGATTCACTAACCCCCTCCCCACACATAATAACTGAAATGCTCCAATCCATGACTGTACCATGAATGAAAGGTGATCGCTCTGCAAACTGGTCCTTGATTTGATGGAGGAAGGCAGTAGGCAAAGTACCGAACTTTGTCATGTGATAGCATTTGCTAGAAGGAAAAAGAGGAAGAAAACAAGATGTGCTAAGCTGGCTTTAGAAAAGAACCAAGTGGGTAGGAATTCCCCATGGAAATAGGAGGCTTAGAAGGACCCCGGCTACAACTAGGCCGACAGGGAAAACACACCATTGATGACCTCATTTGGGAAAAGAGGAGGCCCTCCCAGTTCTCTGGCCCAGGTGTAAGGGGTGAGCTTTTCATAAGGAGAGAGTCTCTCAATATTATCAGAAACACTGCGAGCCTTTGCCCTGCCTCCCCCAGGGGCGCAGGGAGAATCCGGCCTGGCCCCTCCACAGCTTTATTTCAGGCTGGAGGGGAGCCAAGGGGCTATTGTTCAAGCTCACGTCTCAGCTGATGACAGACATTCACACATTCTGTGCGAGGCCATCCTGAGGGGCAGCCCTCAGTGAGCGACTTTGGCAGCGATACTCCCTTCCAGCACAAACATGCTTTCCAGAGAGAAGGTTTCTTAAAACAAACAAACCAGCCAGACAGAAAACAGAGCTTTGTTTTTAAGTGTTCACCACAGGAAAGATAACTGCTGAAAAGGTTGAGGATAGTGATAAGCGTCATTTCCTCCGTTAATTATTTTGTCAGATTCAACAAGAAAAACTGCCCTCGCGGGTATAACTCAGTGGATAGAGCATGGGCCTGTGGACTGAAGGGTTCTGGGTTCGATTCCGGTCAAGGGCACGTACCTTGGTTGCAGGCTCGATCCCTGCTTCTGGTCGGGGAGTGTGCAGGAGGCAACCAATGGATGTGTCTCTCTCACATCGATGTTTCTTTCTCTCTGTCTTCTCCCTCTCCCTTTCACTCTCTCTAAAAGAAAAATGAATGGAAAAATATCCTTGGGTGAGGATTAACTAAAAGAAAAACCACCACACTGTCCTGGCATTGCCCTATGAGGGCAGGGGAAAGCCCACCTTGCTCTCCATAAACTATAAGCTCTTTAAAAACTCAGAATGCTGGAACAAAAATTATAAAAATATAAAGAGAGAAACCCCCAGTATCAAACTGTATAAGGAATCTTGAGAGTTCACAACATGTATTTGGGAAGGGAAAAGTAATAGCTGTGTGATCTGTGTGACATGTACTTAAACAGACTTAGCTTTGTAAAGATAAAGTTATCATTACCTGCAGGGTTATAGCAAAAGTAAAATAAAATGTTGTACATTGCCATAGCCACAGGAACACCATCCTTGCCCACCCCATCTGAAGTAGACGGCTAGCCAGTCTGTATAAATCACTCCGGTTCAAATCTTTGCTGAGCATTTATCACTATCCGGCACATTTGCTTATTTACCTCTTTTTTTAAAAAATATATTTTATTGATTTTTTACAGAGAGGAAGGGAGAGAGATAGAGAGTTAGAAACATTGATGAGAGAGAAACATCGATCAGCTGCCTCCTGCACATCTACTGGGGATGTGCCCGCAACCCAGGTACATGCCCTCGACCGGAATCGAACCTGGGACCTTTCAGTCCGCAGGCCGACGCTCTATCCACTGAGCAAAACCAGCTACGGCTATTTACCTCTTTAATATCGGCCTCACCTGAGCATGTCCAATCTCCTAGAGAATAATAACTTTGCGTTGTTTAGATCTCTCTTTCTCATAACTATTAACAGTGTCTTAAAGATAGTAAATGCTCAATAAATACCTCTTGAATAAATTAAAACGGGTTGCCCATTAAATACTAGTTCTCTTTCCCCTCTATCCCAAAGTCGCATGGCAAAAGTGCAGTTTATATGCATAGAAATACATCTAGCCTTTTAAATGGGGATCCTTATAACACTGGGAGATACAGAATGAAGAATACATGAATTATTGCTCTTGCAGCCAACATGGAATTTATTCTGTTATGTTTACATTGTGTATGGCTTGAGTTGCTATAGTAACCCCTCCATTTATATTAAATGAGAAAATACACATACCCAGAGTGATGTTGGCCCATAAAGTAGTTGCATAATACATCTTTGTTTCCTTTCCTTTCCATCATATGTACTTCTGCTGCTCATCATATATTTTGAAATATTAATTAAAAGCTTATAAGAAAAACACTTAGAGGAATCTCAAAAACTCTGTTTCCCACAAAAACTATGTAAGAAGAAGGAGGCAGAACATTCCGGTTGATTTTAGGGTTGCTGCCTGATTTCATTAAGCATGTCCTAATTTCTTTTAACTCCTAGAAAAGTGCTATTGTCATCGTACTTCTTTTTTTTTCTAATGTGCTTTTATTTCTTTCTAAGAAAAGCTCCATAGAATTCTGCCATAGATTTATCTTTAAGTAAATCTTTGAGATGACAGCTCAAAGTGTTTTGAATTCAAAATACTCTAATCTTTCCCCAAACGCTGTTTTGTATGGAGGGAGGAAAACATTAATAGACTCCCAATTCAATAAAATTTGCCAGCACTTTATTCTGTGAGGATAGTTTTACTAAAACTCATTAGCTTTTTTAAATATTATATTTGTTTTGGTTTTCATGTAATGCACTGAACTGTGAGTCAGTCCAAATAAGATTTAATCTAGGACTCCACTTTCTTTGAACATAACTACACTTAATTGCATCTAACAAGTTTGTACTGCCTTTGTCCCATTAAGACAAAAAGTAGAAAAGATAATTTAAAGTAAATCAAGATAATCAAATGTTACATTTGTAATTTCACTTTACATGGTGTTTGGGACTGGGTTTTGTTTTGTTTTGAAACCAGGCTTAGAGGAATGGTGATTTCAAAGGAATATGCTCAGTTTGAGGAACAGTACATAGATTCCTCCAGAGAAAAGAGCCTGACTTTGTCTCAGAGAATGAGCCTTGAGCAAGGAGATAAAAGGAAATCTGTTTCTCTTTTTGGCTCCTTTTAGAAGTAGCTGGAATTGTTTCCTCATCTGTAAAACCTATTTAGACAACCACAAAATTCTCTATATTTTCTGAATGCTTAGTCTATATAGAAAGTTTTATTAAATTAGCCTCAACTGGAATTATAATTTTGATCTGCAACAATTTGTCTAACAGAGTATTACTTTGTGTTATTTCCTTATTGAGAAATGTAGTTTGAAGCATTTAGGTCAGTAAAAGACTTCGGAGCACTCCCAAAGACTTAAGACTGTTTTCTTTAAACAAAGTTAACTCTGTTTTTCTCTTAAGAAACAATTAGAGACTGAGAGATCTGAGAATTTACTTGTTCATTAACCACCATTAGTAATTTTATATCCTGGTTTGGGGCTTTACATTTCTACTTATTAAAAATTAATTTTTCCACTTAAATAGTACTTCATATTTTTAATGATAATTTAAAGTCTTAATGGACTCCATTCTTCCCAATTCTGAATATTTAGAAGAATTCTCCTTTTTAAATGTAATAATACTGCAAAGAACATCTTTCCCCCAAATTTTTATGTTGCATATAGAATGCCTCTGTATGCATGCTTCTATACGAAGACATGTGTGAGAGGCAATTTTGAAGTCTTGTGTAAAAATATTTTTTCACTGCTTCTCTGAGAAATGAAAAACATTAAGAAAAGTATCACATGATCTCACTCATGTGTGGAATCTAATGAACAAAATAAACTGATGAACAAAACACATTCAGAGACATAGAAGCATGGAACAGACTGTCGAATCTCAGAGGGAAGGTGGGGCAGGGTGGGTGGATGGGAAGTGATCAACCAACGACCTTGTATGCATATATGTGTAACCAATGGACACAGACAATAAGGTGGTGAAGACCTGGGGTAGGGAAGAGGAGGCAGGCTAGAAGAGATCAATGGGAGAAAAAGGGGGACATTTGTAATACTTTCAGCAATAAAGATTTTAAAAATAAATAAATAGCCTGGCTGGCATGGCTCAGTGGTGGAATGTCGACCTATGAACCAGGAGGTCACGGTTCAGTTCCCAGTCAGGGCACATGCTCAGTTTGGAGCTCGATCCCCAGTGTGGGGTGTGCAGAAGGCAGCCAGCCAATCAATGATTCTCTCTCATCATTGACATTTCTATTACTCTCTACCTCTCTCTTCCTCTCTGAAATCAATAAAATATTTTTAATACATACATACATACATAAAGGAACACACTAGAAATATAAAAGTGATAGCAAGAATTATAAATATATTTCTCTAGTATAAACATCACTCAGCGGTAGACCCATCACAGGTAAACCATGGTATCACTCAGTCTTATGCTTCACTCAGATGCCCAGAGAGTATAATCCTGCCCACCCCCTTGTCAGAAATATTCTCCCTTGAAGTTCTGGAGATGACAAATAAGTTGGTTCAAAAAATAGTATTTTTGAATGAATAAATTGCCTGAGTAAAGTGAATTAGGCTAGAAGTAAATAATACAGCCTCTAGGGTACTTTTTATAAGTAATTAAGTATGCATGTTCCTGCTTTGTAGAAATAACCTCATGATGTTTATTCACAAAACAATTGCACAAAGTAATAGCTATAGTTTGAGAAAGAATTTTTACACAATTCTTAATTGTTAATAAACGTATAATGGAAATCTATTTGAATAATGGTATCATAAGCAAGACACACAAAAGATCCGGAGGCTACCTACAATATAGCTAATATTTTCCATTCAATGGATAAGCCTTTGTGGGTTTTGCTTGGTCATAGCTCTGAAGACCGTTGTATGACATTAATAACTTCAATAATCATTTCAAAAAATAAAATGTGAGAACTCATATTTTGTCATCTTCTCATTCTGAACACTACCCATTTCTATTGTAGTTAACATTTTTAAGTCAAAGATATTTTTCTGATAATAAAAGTAGTAAAGCCACATTTAAATTTTTTTAAATTACAGGCATGCATAAAGAAGAAAATAATTGGCCACCCATAATAACACTGTGCAGTGATACCCATATAAACATTGTTTCATAATTATTTCTTGTCTTTTTTCTATAGGTTTCTTTTTTTCTATTTGTATGTAGCATATATTCCTCTTATTTTTTAAATCTTTATTGTTGAGAGTATTACAGATGTTCCTCCTTTCCCCTCTTTTGCCAACCTCCACCCAGTCCCGCCCCTTCCTCCCTCTGGCCTTCACCACACTGTTGTCTCTGTCCATGGGCCATGTATATATGTTCTTTGGATAATCCCGTCACCTTCTTTCATCCAATCCTGCTCACCCACCTCCCCTTTGACATCTGTCAGTCTGTTCCTTACATCCATGCTTCTGGTTCTATTTTGTTCGTCAGCTTATTTTGTTCATCATTTTCCACACCTGGAGATTAAAATGATGTTCTTTATGACCCATCCCTGTGGAAGACAGCTATTCCCAGTCACATGTAGCCTCCTGGTCTACCTTCTATAGAGTTATATAGAGCCTGTGACCCAGAACAAATGGAGAAATGCTGTCAGAAGTAAGATACTGCTGGGCTCGTTAGAGATGAGGATTGTGCTAGGAGAGCTGGGTGCCATTTATTTTAATTAGATGTATTAGATGCCCCTTGCAACAATTCCTCATGTTTCTTAACCGCTTCTCTCATCCTGAATACTCACCATCTCTTGAACTTCGGTCAGTGTGCACTTAAAAAAACAAGGAAGCTAATATTCTTAATGTAATAAAAAATTTGGAGCTGCTTTTCTCGAGAAAAGCAGCTCCAAATTTTTTATTACATTAAGAATATTAGCTTCCTTGTTTTTTTAAGTGCACACTGACCGAAGTTCAAGAGATGGTGAGTATTCAGGATGAGAGAAGCGGTTAAGAAACATGAGGAATTGTTGCAAGGGGCATCTAATACATCTAATTAAAATAAATGGCACCCAGCTCTCCTAGCACAATCCTCATCTCTAACGAGCCCAGCAGTATCTTACTTCTGACAGCATTTCTCCATTTGTTCTGGGTCACAGGCTCTATATAACTCTATAGAAGGTAGACCAGGAGGCTACATGTGACTGGGAATAGCTGTCTTTCATATTTTTGGATTCTTTTTTCTTTTTGTTCTTCTGATTGGGTGTTTTTTGATTTCTCATATTCCACATCATTGATTTGATTCTTGTGATCCTCTACACTACTGTTGAATCCTTGTAAGTTATTCTTTATTTCAATTAGTGTACGCTTAATTTCTGACTGGTTCTTTTTCATGTCTTTGACTTCCTCACTAAGATCCTTGAAGTCTCTTGAAGATCCTTGAGTAACCTTATAACCATGGTTTTGAACTCTGTATCCAGAAGTTTGCTTGCTTCCATTTCTTTCATTTGTGACATGTCTCCCTATTTTGGCTGATTCGTTGTGTTTGTTTCTATATATTAGGTATAGCTACCATATCTCCTGGAATTGGTAGAGTGGCCTTATATAGTAGATGTCCTGTAGGGCCCAGTGGCTCAGCCTCCCCAGTCACCTGAGCTGGGCATGCTAGGTGCACCCCTGTGTGGGCTGTGTGCACAGTCTTGTACTTGAACCTTGATTGCTATTGGTGTCACTGGGAGGAGTTGACCTCCAGGCCAATTGGCTGTGAGTACCAGCTGTGGCTACAGTGGGAGGGCTGCTGTGCAGGAGATACCCCTATGGAGCAGGACTTGCTTTAGTGGGGCTTTGGCACTCACTGAGTCTGCCTCTTGAGTGTGTCACTTGAGGATGTGTAAAGTTGTAATCTGCTATGGTCTGAAGCTGTCCACTGGGTACACTGGCTCTAGAGCCTCCAGGGAGGTACAAAGTCAGCCACTTCCTGGGACACCCAGTAGGAGCTATTTGTATTGGGTTTGGAGGTGCCCAAACCAGGCCCAGCTGTGAAGCAAGGCAGGCTCATGCTAGTGCTGGGTCTTGGGCCTTTTATTGGTAGGTTTGGGGCACACTGACCCAGCTACAGTTTGTTTGAGAGATTTTAGCAAAGTCTGAACCCTGAGCCAGGGCAGGCCCTGCATAGGAAAAAGCTGTTGCAAACACATTGAGTGGGGCTGCAAATTGGATGGGGCGGGGTCTCAGGGAATCACCAGGGCGGAGCAAACAGTGTGGGCCACGCTGATATGGCTGCCAGTCAGCCCTGCGACAGGGGGGATCCCAGCACAGGAACAATGACCCCTGCAAGTACCTCCATTTGGGAGAAAGCTGCCCCTGAGTTCCTGCCCTGATGCCAGACAATCTATTTCCTCCCCATATATGTCTGGGTCCAACACCTTCTGGCACTGGAGCTCAGAGGAAGCAAGTCTGAGTAAGTTCATGCACGGCCCTTTAAGAGGGACACATGGGTCTCCAGCAGCCTAGTTCTTACTTCCTGTAGGGACTTCTTTTCCCAGCTCTGGGACCCTGGGCTTGGGGTCTGGGACCCTTGCTTCTCCGGGCAGCCTCCACAGAGGCCATCTCCCTCCCAATTAGAAAAGCGGCACACATGGGGGCCAGACCAGCCCGTTCTGCGCCTCCTACCAGTCTCAGTGTGCTTTCTTCTTTACTTCTCTAGTTGTAGGGCTTCCAGCCAGCCAGCTTTCAGGCAGATCTGAGGATGGTTGTTCTGTATTTTAGTTGTAATTTTGATGTGGTTGTGGGAGGTGGCAAGTACTGGCGTTTACCTATGCTGTCATCTTGGTTCTCCTCTTATTCTTATTTTTTAAATTTATTTTTCTCTTAGTACTTGTAATCACACTACATATAATTTTGTGTGCTATATTTTACTTAACATTACTGATTATTAAAATCATTTTCATGTCATTAAAGCACTTTATTTTTTTTAATATATTTTATTGACTTTTTACGAGAGGAAGGGAGAGGGATAGAGAGTTAGAAACATCGATGAGAGAGAAACATTGATCAGCTGCCTCCTGCACACCTCCTACTGGGGATGTGCCCGCAACCAAGGTACATGCCCTTGACTGGAATCAAACCTGGGACCCTTGAGTCCGCAGGCCGACGCTCTATCCACTGAACCAAACCGGCCAGGGCAAAGCCCTTTATTTTTAATTACTACATAAATATTCTATTGTACAACTGTACCGTAATTTTTTTCTTCTAATTTAGGATATTTACGGAGATTTTATTTTTCATTTTATAAGTAATGCTGCAATAAACATTACAGCTTCTAATTTTTTCTTTGGCATTTCTTATTATTTCCTAATGTTAGATTCCTATAGGTTAAATTAATGGTCACAAAATTTTAAGGCTTCTCAAACAAACTGTTGTATCTACTAATTTACATGATTTAATTTTAATGAAAATATCAAGTATAAAATATATAGTAAAAATAAAAATTATTAAACATTAAGAGTTGCCATTTATTAGTTTACACATTAAGGTATCTCTAGATATCTAATTTATAGGAAATTTAAAATATTTATTGAGTTCTCACCCTAATAAAATGCCTCATGAATGACAGGTCTCATTTTATCAAAACAGTTCCATACCCATGTCCAGCCCAGGTTGACATAATATGTCCAATATGCAAGGCAGTTGCTTAGAGTCCCTTGAAAAACTACAAAAAAATAATGGATGAAGTTTTGACATCTGTCATCATTAAGCTATTGTATTTTTATGAAGGCAGACTTGCTTATCATTTTATAAAAAGATATATCGGACGTATTCAATGATAAGTCAATCATTTCAATGTTTTGTTTGTGAGGGGTTTTTTGTTTTGTGTTTTTTAATGTATTTTTACTGATTTCAGAGAGGAAAGGAGAGGAAGAGAGAGATAGAAATATCAATGATGAGAATAATTGATCATCTGCCTCCTGCACGCCCCCTCCTGGGGATCGAGCCCACAACCCAGGCATGTGCCCTTGATTGGAATCAAACCCAGGACTGAGAACTCGGGACTCTTCAGTCCGTAGGCCAACACTCTATCCACTGAGCCAAACCAGCTAAGGCTGTTTGTTCCAACACCTCCTGGCACTGGGGCTCAGAGGAAGCAGGTCTGAGTAAGTTCGTGCATGGCCCTTTAAGAGGGACACATGGGTCTCCAGCAGCCTAGTTCTTACTTCCTGTAGGGACTTCTTTCCCAGCTCTGGGACCCTGGGCTGGGGGTCTGGGACCCTTGCTCCTCCAGGCAGCCTCCACAGAGGCCATCTCCCTCCCAATTAGAAAAGCGGCCCACATGGGTGCCGGACCAGCCCGTTCTGCGCCTCCTACCAGTCTCATTGTGCTTTCTTCTTTACTTCTCTAGTTGTAGGGCTTCCATCCAGCCAGCTTTCAGGCAGATCTGAGGATGGTTGTTCTGTATTTTAGTTGTAATTTTGATGTGGTTGTGGGAGGTGGCAAGTACTGGCGTTTACCTATGCTGTCATCTTGGTTCTCCTCTTATTCTTATTTTTTAAATTTATTTTTCTCTTAGTACTTGTAATCACACTACATATAATTTTGTGTGCTATATTTTACTTAACATTACTGATTATTAAAATCATTTTCATGTCATTAAAGCACTTTATTTTTTTTAATATATTTTATTGACTTTTTACGAGAGGAAGGGAGAGGGATAGAGAGTTAGAAACATCGATGAGAGAGAAACATTGATCAGCTGCCTCCTGCACACCTCCTACTGGGGATGTGCCCGCAACCAAGGTACATGCCCTTGACTGGAATCAAACCTGGGATTTCCCTGTGTTTCTCTCAAGCAGCGGTAACTGAACACAAGAAGGACAGAACATGAGTGCACATCTATGGAGAAGTGGGCAGCTAAGTCCAGAAGTGGTGCTTGGGAACCTGAGTCATCTGAATATTGATTCATGTCCCAACACAATTTTGCCCAAATAGATGCATTTTTATTCATTTAAGAAAATGAAATGATGCTCATCCCTAAAATGTTATTTTCTAAAGCCATACCCTTTTTTGATTTAAATATGGCATGTTTTAGATTTTTTTCTCCTCATGCTACAAAAACATTTTAGCTTATATATTTTTTTATTTTTTAAATATATTTTTATTGATTTCAGAAAGGAAGGGAGAGGGAGAGAGACAGAAACATCAATGATGAGAGAGAATCATTGATTGGCTGCCTCCTGCACGGCCCCTACTGGGGGTTGAGCCCGCAACCTGGGCATGTGCCCTTGACCAGAATCGAATCTGGGATCCTTCAGTCCACAGGCTGACGCTCTATCCACTGAGCCAAATCAGCTAGGGCTTAGCTTATAATTTTAAAATTTCACTTTTTTTTCCATCAATAATCTCCAGGATTACACTTTAAGTGACTGGGAATCAAGTTGAACCACCTGGGTTCAAAATCTCAAGTACACCATTTTCCAGCTGCTTGGCACGGGACAAGGCACTTACTTGCACTGTACTTCAGTTTTGTCATCTTTAGAACAGAGGTAACCATGGTAGCTACCTCTTAGGATTACTGTGAGGATTAAATGAATTTATATTAGTAAGGTGCTTGGTCCACTTTGTTTATCTCACACACCGTATTCAGTGTCAGCAATCACCAATGCCACCAGACAGTATCAAGTGTAATAGGATCTCAGGAACACAACACATGACCTACATGGAACCTAAAAGGACAAAGATTAAGACCCATAATAATAGGGGTGGCATGTATTAGATATTACATGAATGTTATAATAAAAGAAATTGTAAGGCTGCTAGGGAGAAAGCGTTATTAAAGGGTAGTGTTCTCCGAGTCGTCTCATAGAAAATGTGGGACCCACACCGGACTCTGAAGAAGAGAGAAGGTTTGGCAGAAAAGTGGAAGAACATTTTAGACAGAAGATATTTTGAAAAGCTGTTGATATATTCTGGGAACAATGAGTAGGCCAGCTGAGCTATCACAAAAAAATTGTTTATCTAGAAAGAAACTGGCCTTAAATAGTAAACCACTTGAGAATTTTATTGCCTCCAGCACCTGGGAACCAGTGAAGATTCTGTGCAGAAGGACAAATGAGAATAAAATGTGAAGGATAGTAACCTATTACTAATTTTCAAGATGATTTATATTGTGAAATATTAGAGGCAAAAAATCAAATAAACCTAATCATGAAACTATTGAAATCTTAAACAAACAAAACACAATTCTGGGATATTTCACACTGGTAAAGATCTGTTCATTCATATTCTTTCTCTATGTAATTCTTATTTTTTCATGAACTGTAACTCAGAAATAATCTTACCTTGCTTAGTCAATGAAGTTTAATTTTTATTTTCTCTGTTGAGACTATAGCTCTAAACTTCTCTTTTATGACAGCCCTTATTCAACCAAGAGAGAATAACAACTTAAGGGACTGAATTTGGTAATTCGGATATTTAGTACTATCTTATTTGTAGTTCAAATTTAATAGCACAAATTTAGTCAGTATAGAGTTGCAGGAGGTACTTCCTAGGCTTGTAAAAATGAAGGGTTTGGGGAATAAAGATACAGTGGAGTAATTGGTTAGCAGATGACCCACAGAGATCTTGGAGTTTGATTATGAGTTTTCAGATGCCCTTAGAAATTTTGAAAAATGGCTCGATATTAAAACATAACCAATTGAGAGGGCTTCTTGAAGAGACCATGGAGCATTCATCTTTGCAAATCTTAGAGACAAGTAGCAATTAATTGTCTTTTCCTGATGCAGTGAATTTGGTAGTTGGATATAACCTTCACAACAACTCTAAAAATAAACACTAGCCAATGTACCTGAGTAAAAGATAAATAAATCAGAATAATTATAAACATAAGAATATTAATTATAATATATAAATATGCTCTGCTTCTTTCTATGGGTTATTTTAATGGACTTTTATTTTCATGAGTAAGGGGAATTTTTTTTCTGAAAAATCTATTATCTTAAAAAATGAGATCAATATTAGCCGGTTTGGCTCAGTGGATAGAGCGTTGGCCTGCGGACCAAAGGGTCCCAGGTTT
>NW_005358729.1:27540-47426 GCF_000412655.1 Myotis brandtii
GGGTCCATCAGGCAGGCAGGCAGGTGAGCAGTTAGGAGCCAGTGGTCCTGGATTGTGAGAGGGGATGGGGCCTAAACCGGCAGTCGGACATCCCCCGAGGGGTCCCGGATTGGAGAGGGTGCAGGCTGGGCTGAGGGGAACCACCCCCCTCCCCCGTGCACGAATTTCATGCACCAGGCCTCTAGTAATAATAATAAAATGAGATCAGCGTATAGGAGGTAGAGAGACATGTCATTTTTCAAGTGGAAAAAAAAAAAGCTTTGTAGGTATAATGCATTCTGTAAATGAATTAAATGGCAATTTTATAATTCCTCTGTTATTGTGAGAGTGTGATATTATGAAATATTGCTGCTGAATTACTGGAAAGTCTCTGTAAGCCACTGAACCTCAGTTTCCTAATCTATAAATGATGGTGAAAACAGCAGGAGAGTGATGAGGGCATATTGCACTCAATGCTTATAAGGCTTTTTGCAAAATATGAAATGTTGGTCATTACTTCCCTAGCAAGAACTCACTTGCCATAGAAGTATGTGGCCAGCTGGCTTCGTTCTTTATAAACTGCTCAGGCCGCGTGGCACTCTCTTCTCTGAATGCGTTGGTGTGGGGAGCAGCATCCTCCCTTCAACCAGCAGACGCTGACATCAAACGAATGTTCACCTACGGTGACACTTCTCTTCTAGGGAGAGCACATATTGACCCGGATAATAAGAGTCTCAATTAAACTGAAATTCTCTGAGGATACAATTATGCTTTACTAATAGAGAAGATTCTATGATGGGCTAGGGATGCTGCCATTGATTAAGTCTGGGAGACTCAGTCTCTTCATTTTGCAGTTCCCTTTCCCCAGCGCACAATTTTAGTCACTCTCTGATGCCCCCCAGACTATATAAACTCACACCAAGCCCCAGAGTTCCCTCTTGATGAGGGCCCCCACAGTCCAACCTCGCTCTACATGTTCCGTCTGCCATTTGCTAACATGTTACATGGCCAGCTGAGCCACTGAGCTATAATAAACAGAATGCACTTTAGCATACAGGGATATTTTGCAAGAGATATATTATCAAGTCTTGGAAACTTAAGTGTGTGTCACCATATTGTCTTCCTTATGCTCCTTCTGTTTCTTCATTTCACACATCACTCCATTCTTTGAAGAAATGTTTCCCAATGTGTTAAGAAACTGAGTCATGTCCTATATTCTGTGGGGGGAAAAAAAATTGGGAGGGTGAGAGGAGGTTTGTATCTGCAAAGAGCAACCTTGTTTTCTCTCAGTAAGTTCATGGACCTGGTCTTTTCACATGAGTTAATGGAGAGAAAAGCACTTTGAAAATTCGAAAGCCATACGTGCTATTTCAGGATTCCTTTTCCGTTCTGGGCTACACACGGGTCACATGCCAGTCCCTTTGTACGCAGTGGGCTCATTTTTAGGTGAAGTGGTTTCTCTGAAGATCTCCAGCGGAAGGCATTTCAGCTTTAATAGATCACTTGATGCTTTGAGGAGTCCAGAGGTCCTCGTTTGACCCTAGCAAGAGCCTCGTTCAAACTGCAAGAGCTGGGGATGGCCCACTAATCGGTTGATCAGAAAATCAACATACGTATCTCTATACGTATTAAATACATGTGTTCATTTAAATCAGTGACTTTGCTGGTCATGCAGCAGGCTGGCCTTTGGGGCTGAAATTCTCTCTCACTGAAACAGATTTTTTTTTTAATGGAGTCTCTCTGATCTGAGAAATAGAGAACTGAGCTATAGCTGAAAACTGTTATTGAAGCCGGTTGGTTTTTTTTCCACCTTCATAATTCTAGGATTCTCAGCTACATTCTGTGCTGTTTTAACATATGTTAATCAATGTATTTGTTACCACCCGGCTTGACTTTTTATTGCATTTCTCTGGTGGCTGGCTTATCACCATATATACCATAGTTATTGCAACTTCAATTAATTCTGAACTTCTTTGCAAGGTTATTTACTTGCTTTCAGCAATAAGACAACATGGCATCGCTTTTATTTCTAAGCATGTGGTCAACTACAAATTGGATTCAATAACCTCTTCTTTGCCTTCGCAGTCTGCTTCAGTGGCCCTTCTCAGGAGATCACTGCTATTAGTAGTGGTCACTGACCTACCTATTTGTAAATTTTTAAAAAATGTTAATGAGAGAAATACTCTCCTTATGAGAGTCTGAAAGGCTATAGAAGCAACATTAGAAGTAACACTATAACTGATGAGGGGAATGGATAAAAAGCAGTTTCGACTTGTGTTCATCCATGAGTACAAACAGAGAATCAAACAATCTTGGTTTGGGACCGAGTTTAGGGAAAGAAGAGAAACCTGTTATGTCCAAGGTATGACTTTAGGTCCTTTCATGGTCACCAAAATATTTTTTAAAAATATTTTTATTGATTTCATAGAGGAAGGGAGAGGGAGAGAGGGAGAGAAACATCAGTGATGAGAGAGAATCATTGATTGGCTGCCTCCTGCACACCCTACACTGGGAATCGAGCGTCGAGCGCACCAAGGTACATGCCCTTGACCAGAATTGAACCTGAGACTCTTCAGTCCCCAGGCTGATGCTCTATCCACTGAGCCAAACCGACTAGGGCTAGTCAGCACAATTTTTGAGAGGTAAGAACGATTATCCCTCTATAACAGATAGTCAAACGTAGCCTCAGAGAGAGTAAGGACGGATTTCTCAAGGACGCGCAATAGTAAGTGGCATGCCCAGAAAGGAATCCGGGCTTTCTGACCACAACATCACTACAGAAAGAGCTACAAGCAACAAACAAAATGTTAGGAGTTTATGTGTATGAAGAAATGGGAGTAGCGCATCCAAGAGGTATAAAATTTGAAAAGAAAGAAGCCCCAAAACGCAATTCCTAAGGAAAAGGTGTTAATTAATAGGCAGAATGATTTGTGAAGAGGAATCTAGATGGGCCTAGTCTTTTCCTGTAAGGGGCAAGACAGGAATATGCTTAGCTTTGCATCCCCTACAGTCTCTGCCTTAACTACTCAACTCTGGCTTTCTGGTCAAAAGCAGCCCCAAACATTATGTAAATAAATGGGCATGGCTATGTTCTAAGAAAACTAACTCTCTCTCTCTCCCTCTCTCTCTCTCTCTCTCTCTCTCTTTCACACACACACACACACACACACACACACACACACACACACACACGCACACACATCACAAACACCCAAACAACTATTGATTAGGAAATATATATAAGAGACAAACACTTTTCTAAACAGGAAATATTGATCTGGTAACAGGCAAAGAGACGACTAGATTTGAATCCATATGGTCTGCTAGTGAGGGTCTTACAAAGGCTTCAGCACCCATTGATTAACTGGTTTAATATCCTTTTCTTTAAGAATTTTTATTGACATTTCTTTTTTAGAGAGAGAGAGGAAAACAGAGGGAGAGAGAGAGAGAAATATCAATGTGCGACCAATACACTGATCAGCTGCCTCCTGCACGCCCGGTGACAGGGATCAAGCCTGCAACCCGGGCCTGTGCCCTGACCAGGAACTGAACGGGCAACCTTTCCGTGTGAGGGATGAAGCCCAACCACGGAGCCACACCCGCCATTTCCTACCGTTAAAGCCAGTGTCTCAACATGGATAAGGCCCACCCGGAAGGATCATGTCATTGTTCTGCACGTGCCACAAGGAAGTCGCTGCTGAGTCCCTAGATGACAAATGTGCAACCGGGGCTCTCGCTCTCCCTCTTGGGCAACAAGAAAGCTGCTCCTCCAGATGACAGGGTCCTTCCTCCTTCCTGCAGGTAACTGTCAGGCCGGCAGGGCGTGAGGGGTGCTCCTTCCATCTGCGCCATTTGGATTGTCAGCTGCATTGTTCCGCACAGTGTGCTGTGGATGGTGAAAAGCAACCAGGATGGATGAATTTAAGTAATTGCTCTGACACAGACTGATTATTACAGTAACAACAGTCAGAGAGAGTTAAGGAGTAGCCTCAGCATATGGTCTACACTTGACGTGGGAAGGAGAGTGGGGTAGAGGAAGGAAAAGGCTGTATAATTTTACAAATTGCTTTATGCTTTGCAATGATTAAGTTTTCTGTGCCTTTGCTTGATTTGGAAAATGTCACCCACAGAAGCATGAAAAAAAAATCTAAATATTGTTACAGAGAAAGGAGTTCAAAGAACATATTTAACTGCTGTTCAGATAAACCATGAAATGATTAGGATTTGTAAGACCAAAAATTATTTATTGCCACAGCATATATTGTTCGGTTTTTAACCTTGTGCATTCAGCAAACACCCTTTGTGAAATCTTGGCCACTCACTGATTGGGTAAAACTATTACATTTGTTTTGAAAGATGAATCATTGATATTGGTAGCTTACCTCTAAGCTAATCTGAAATTTCTCTTATAAAAAAACTATAAAAAACCAAATGTACATATTATATAAAATACTATATGTCTAATCTTTAATGTAATAACATGGAGACATCTGTTTTTGTTCATGAGAGAAGAACAAAAGTAATCACACACACACAATACATATTTTTAAAAGCAAATTTAAAATGAGAGACCCATTTACCATTATGGCTACAAATAGAAAAATAAAGCAACTAACTTGGATTATTAATTTTTATACCATTCTTATTTTTAAATTTTTTATAATACTCAAGTGGCACATGAGATTATATGCAGAGCAATGAACTAGAAAGCTCCTTCAAAAAATAATTAAATTGATAGTAATTTTTAAAATTAAATGGTAATATACTCAATAAAATAATTGAATACCAGATAAATAGGAAAGTCTTTGGAATAAAAATTAGGGTAATAATTTAACACTGTGAAAAGTAAGTATGATGAAGTACATTCCAAGGACATTAATTACTTATACGTGTGTGAGCTATTGTTGGGCACATAATGGCTAATTCATTTGCCAGCACAGTCACGCTGTTCCCAGTATTTTAACTTATTACTTTGTAAATATCTCCTGTGATACTCTGAGAAAAAAGGTGCTATTTTAAACCTATTCCTATTTAATATTAATTAGTGTCAATCAAAATAATTTTCACTAATTGTTATTGAAATTGCTGGACTAACTAATATTTTCTAATATCTTTGGTACTGCCTAGCATTTTAGAATTTCCAATAAGGTTATGAATATCACCTTCATTTACAAAAAAGCAAATGAGAAGGTCTATGAATTGGCCACTTTTACAGAAAGGCTTTAGAAGCTATTTTCATGCACTAAGAAATCTGTGAGTCTAGGGACAATCAGAAAAATAGAGGGGCTTTGTTTTTATGATTTGAGTTATGAAACGCAAGTCACATTGCAAGTTGACTATCCAGTTATTGCAAATCAACCTTACTAAATAAAACTTTCTGCTGGGAAAAATGGCAATTATTTAGTTTTTAAACAATCGTTAATAGCTCTTGGTTCTAAATAGCATGGCTACTTAGGATTTGGGATCCTGAAAATCACTTCTCTGCCTGGCAGGCATGGCTCAGTGGTTGATTGTTGACCTATGAACCAGGAGGTCAGGGTTCAATTCGCTGTCAGGGCACATGTTCGGGTTGCGGGCTCCATTCATGCAGCAGGCAGCCAATCGATGATTGTCTCTTATCACTGATGTTTCTATCTCCCTCTCTGAAATCAATAAAAATATTTAAAAAATAAAAATCACTTCTCAAATATGCTTGTCATCCTCCAAACATTAGCAAAATCTAAATGCACAATAATCAAACCAAAATATGCGATTGAAAATAAGCTGCCTACTATATGCTCTATGCACTTTGAGGCCTATTTTGTTGTTGCTCATCTCCCCCGCCCCCCAACATTTCAATTTGGGAGCACCCCATAAAATTAATCTTACAGTGAATAACATATTTTAAGGGGTTCATGACAATTCAGGTCCTTATTAAGAATATCAGTTTTTGTTTTCTCCTCGTGGACATTAATAATATATAATATTATGGTCAGCTCAGCCTTCTTTGTATGTCTGCTTTATGGTCTTCCTCCTCAAATGCTTTCTGATATTATTACATTTTAAGGGAAGATTTTCAGGAGAATCAAATGATCAATCTTAGAAATGTTCACTTGAAGCCAATATGATCTTATTAACCAATGTCACCCCAATAAATTTAATAAAAATAAATAAATAGAAGTGATCGATCTTGTTAAGTCAATACCTTCAATTTTATAGTCAAAATGAATTCTGTAAACTCTACCTAAAACATAGTTGCTTAACTCACAAAATAAAGTGCTAAGGTTTCATGACAATCATCTTCTTTTTTCCCTTATTTTATGTCCTCTTTCCCATCACTTTTTCATTCAGTTCTAATTTCAAAGGCACACATGCTTTATATTCTGACATATATCATACTATCTACTACATAGTACTTGCTCTATAGAGTTGAATGGATAGATTAGTAGAAGGGAGAGTAGATAAATGCAGAGGAGGAAGGAAGGGAGAGACAAAGAAAGGAAGGAAATAGAGAAAGGAAGGGAGGGATACAGGGAAGGAGGGAAGAAAGGGAGAAAGGAACAAAAGAAGGAAAAATTTACAGGCTCCTAACTCCTCTTAAGGAATCATTAGAAGTCTACACAAAATTAACCGAAAATCCTTTTTAAGTTAAGAACCAAATAACAAATCCTGTGATGCAAACTGATATGAATAAAGACAAGGTCAATAGAATAAATAAATTCATTAATTATTTGTTTCCTTCTCTCATTAGAAGTGAACTCTTTGCTCAGTGACTTAACATAGTGCCTGGCACAGAGATAGTTACTCTTTATAGGCTGGTTAAATGAATAACTTCACAAATTATAAAATATGTGGTTCCATCTGAAAAAGGTTTGTCTAGCAATCAAATAAGAGATAAATGCTTTGAATGAACAATCTTTCCGTATTTCCTATGTTTAGCCAGTTCATAAAGCTCTGCTCTCTTGACTTTCCCCGTCCATGCTTTTATGGATGGAGCAGTGCCATACGGAGAGAGGGAGAGAGTCCTTTCAGAGCGAGTCTCAAACATTGCGACATTTTGCTCCCTAGAGCAAACAGACTTCTCTTCCAGCATGACAGGAGACATCCGTTTTAAGAAAATATTTGGGTGAAACATTTCATCTAAGCAATCAATTTAGCTGTGTAGAAATAGCTACCCGCAAATGCATGCATCCATTTATTCTTTTTGGAGACATTTGTCTAACACAGGTTAGCCGGAATAAGGCGATGAGGTAGCATGCACATTTGAATGACAAAGAAAATAGACATCTCGTTTTGTTGAGATTTTCCCATAAGAATAACATTAAAGAAAAAAGCTGTGCTCTCTACTTTTACAGAATGTCAATAGTCTCTCACAAACTTAAGCATTAATCTTATACTATTATGTGTAAGATCAAATAAGAGCAAAATTAAAATATTGAGTTCAAGGGATAAAAGGGAAAATAATGGGAGGACCTGTCCCCCCCCCCCCCTTGGATTTTCTTTAAAAAAAAAATTAATTTTTCAGAAATGGAAGCATTGTCTTCTTAAGAGAACAGGATGCTTAATAGCACATGAAAATACCCTAATTTAGCTAAAATAGAGATGCAAAAGGAAAATGATTGAAAGTCTCTTCCTGGTACAAAAGTGGGGGTGGCGGACAGAAAAACCACACATGGTATATACTAGTTACAAGTTAAGTGCTCTTAACAGATTTATTGCACCATTTTTTTTGTTCGAGTAACCCATTTAAAAATGCGCCCATGCATAGACTGCCCCTGTTATTAATAGTAAATGTAGATTCCAACCTGTCAAGTTTTCCTGGCCTCACTTTTGCATTTTTTTTTTTTTTAGGAAAAAAAAAATTAAAAAGCAAAGGCATTTCCTAGGGCACATGCTGCCAGACACCCGGCATTTATCTTATCTCCGCTGATGACTTTCCTTTTATCCTGAAATGATTTGACAATGACTCTATGATTTCCTGTACAAATTACCCTTTGAAAGTGGCAGTGGAGCTTGGCAGAGATCTTCACTTAATTACTGAGTGGATTATTAGCATACTGCTGCCCCCCCTCCTTCCTTTTTTTTTATATCTTCTAGATTGCGTTGACAGTTCCCTTTCATTGCCTGCTTTAACTCACTGAATACTAAACATTATGCAGATTGCCGCTGAGAAGTACCCAAGCTACTGCAGACCCTCATCTGCTCCAAAACCTTTGCATGGAGAGTAATGGAGTCATGTATAGGTCAGAAACCAATATTGTATCGGGGGAGTGCGTTGGTGGGTTTGCTTTTCTGAATCCTCACCCGAAGATATTTTTCCATTGATTTTAGAGAGTGGAAGAGAGAGGGAAAGACAGAGAGAAACATGGATGTGAGAGAAACATCGATTGGTTGCCTCTTGCACGCGCCCGGACCAGGGCCCTGGCTGGGGAGAAGCCTGCAACCGAGGTATGGGGCCTAGGACCCTTTGGTCCACAGGCCGACACTCTATCCACTGAGGCAACCCGGCTATGGCCATTTGTGAGTTTTCTTAACCTAGATTGGGGTTCTGCAGAGCAGCGCACTAATGTTCAAATGCAAAAATTCCTCTGTGATCATTCCAAAAAGCAATTCACTTTGTTCCTTTCTTTAATATTTTCTGTCTTTAAATAGACCAAGATCTTGAGATTTATTTCTCTTCTACCCATTCCCCTACTTAACTTGGAGGTGGGTAAAGAGTCCCTGTTTTGAGAAATGATAAGTTTCACTCCTTATCTCTCTCTGAAGTCAGGGCTCTGATAAGCTGACCTCCTAGGCTTGTGTAAAGTGTTATTTACTATTAGCCAGAGCAAGACAAATGCGAGTGATGAATTGCAAAGATCTCTTTGGCATTCTCAGAAGGAACCTTCTCTTCGGTCTTGGCTCCCGTCCTTTGGCACAAATTTGCACATATGTCAGGCATTCTTCATCCAGATCCTTATCTTTTCTTTTTTTTTCCTCCTCACTGAACTGCATTCTAAAGCATCTTCCACGTTTCCCAGGGTGTAGTAGGAGCATACACCCCTTCCCATGGCAGCCTTATGGTGTATAGCTTTGCTTCTCTCTCCTTGGGAGGAGAACGCCATACGCGAGTGATGTCAGGTACCGGTGGAAGCGACACCAGAACAAGAGGAGTCAGCAAAGGTGGCGGAACAGCTGGGTGCTGACTATGCCATCTCCATTCTAGAACTCCCAACCACCAGCTTCATTCAACTACTGTTGCATCTGCTATGAAATTTAGGTCTTCCAGGTGGCAGCCCAACATGCTGTCCTGGGCTATCAGGCCATTTAAATGCTTTGAGCTAATGCTGCAGATCCATTTTCTAAACAAGTTAGCAGATAACATATGCATCAATTAAAGTTTTATTGAGTGGTGCCTGCTTACCATACTGAATTTGGATTGGCTGCCATCTGTCTCAAATCCTGTGGTACCATCTCTGTTGCTTGAGAGAGCAATTGTGAGGCTAGACGGTTTTTCTCAACTTCTGAAGAATCTGCTCTCGTTATTTTTACACGCAGGCCCACAAAAGTAGAATTGGTACGAATTAAAAACGCAAGGCAATGAGAAGTTAGGACCGAATGCATGTTTTTGAGTGGTATAGGCCACTACACTAATCCTATAGCTTCCACCCTGGCTATTTTTAACATATAGTTACAGCTGAATATGCTATTTTTCAGATACCTTCTGTTACCATCATGACTAGCTAGCTAATATTAATAATAGGAAGGGAGCAAAGGAGAGACCAGACATATAAGCATGGTCATCTGGGCAGCTTCACCAGAAAGCTGCAACTTTACACTCCCCAGGGAACCACTGGTCCATTCCCTGCAGATCACTGGGGGAAGGTTCTAAAAACGGGCAGATGCCCAACTGGCATGGCTCAGTGGTTGAGCGTCAACCTATGAACCAGGAGGTCATAGTTCAATTCCTGGTCAGGGCACATGCCAGAGTTGCAGGCTCGATCCCCAATGTGGGGTGTGCAGGAGGCAGCCGATCAATGATTCTCTCTCATCATTGATGTTTCTATCTCTCTTTCTCCCACTCCCTTCCTCTCAGAAATCAATATAAATATATTTTTAAAAATTAATTAACCAATTAATTAAAAAAAGGAAAGATGGGCTTGTTACAGGATAGGAGAAGGCCTCATCTCCCCCAGTTGCTTGTGGAAGTAGAGTTCTTGGGGTACTGCTGAAATAAGAATCCCATTAGGGGATGGACTATTGTAGAAACCTTTATTTTGGAGAAATTACACCCCTGAGTTTCCAAAGTCCCGTTTCCCTTAGTCTAATCATAAGAGAAGTGTAGCTGGGACTTCAGTGGAGCTAAAATCAGAGGCAGTGGCCAGAGATTCCCTTCCATATTGAAGCTGAGTCCAATCCAGCATCAGGGTTTGCGTTTCCCACTAGACTCCATTAGTCCATTGTGTGTGGGGTCCACATGACCATGGGCCACAGGATCAAATGCAAGGAAGCCAAAAGTCACAAGTCACCAGCCAAGCAACAAGAGAGAGAACTCCTTTGTGTAAGGGATTATGTATTCCCAAATGTCCGTGCACTTGCAGTGGTCACGCCCATTCTGGCCAACCATCTCCGTCCTCTGTCCCCAGGTATGATTGACAGACAAAGTACCTTCCCTATGTTACCCCAACTTTACTGGGCATGCGTCTATCTTTCCTTTGTTGGATCCCTTCTCCCAATGTTTTGCAGGGAATAGGCTGGGGGTTCCCTGGGGAGTGTAAAGGTACAGCTTCCTGATGAAGCTGCGTAAATGGCATGCTTACACTGTCTGGCCTTCCCCCTTTGCTCCTTTCCTATTATTAATAACTAGCTAATTGCTACGGTGATCAGGCGCACGCACAGTTAAGTTGGGGTGACGTAGGAAAGGTGCCTGCCTATCAGTCTAGGCTGGGGAAGCATGGGTTGGCTGGGAGGGTGGAGCCACAGCAGGCATGCAAAATCCTGACGGATTCATTGGTTCAGCTCCTAGTTAAATTCCCAAACAAAGAATTCTCTCTCCCTTTTTTCTGGCTTTGCTCCTGCTTCCTTGCACTTGCTTCTTCCGTGACCCATGCTAGTCTACCATGTGGCCTAGAAGCTGCATGGACCACGGTCATCTGGACCCCATGCCCTGTGGACTTCAGCTGGGAACACGAGCTAAGCTAGCCAGGTACTGGACTGGAATGGACTTCACTGTGGAGTGAGACTCTGGGTGGTGGCTTTGACTCTAGCCCTGCTGAAGACAAAATGGGACTTTTCCATGGTGGGACCTTGTAGAGGAACTCTCTTAATGTGACCTCATCAATAATGCTTTCCACGATCGCTCATCCTCCCATGGGAACCTTGGGAAATTCTTGTTCCCAAAGCACCCCAAGAAGCCCACTTCCACCAGCAACAGGTGGGGACACGGAGGACACCCCACTGATAGCACTTCTATGGGCAACCTTATGAACCAGAATTAGGACTAGGCAAAGGACATGGGAATTGTTTTACATTTGTAAGAATGAATACATTGGTTCTCATTTTATAGGAAAAATTTACCTGGAAGCACAGGAAAATATTTTAAAATGCATTTACATTTTGCTCACTTCATTGGTAAATCTCTATGGAGTCAAAGCTGTTTCAGATCAATCAGAACTGAACAGAGTTTTGCCTAAATACCTGTGCTATGTGGTGGTTAACTAATACATTGTTAATGTTTGATGTTTTCTCAGACATATTGATCTCTGTACTTTTGACCTTCATGAATGCTGAGAGGGAAAAACATATGATAATGAAATTCAAAAACCTCTTCAAAATTTTAAAACAATTGCCTGAGTATTAGTGTGGTCTTATAAAGTAAGAACTAGAGACCAAATCTATTGACAAACTCTTAGTTGCATAGGCCTTTAATATATTGTTTGACATTTTCCGTGGATACTTTTCTCTACAAGGGAAAAAAAATGGATATATCAGAGCTTATTGATTCTGTCCCTTTTAATTTCCTAGCTGAGTCTTGAAAATAGCTTGTAAGTAAAGAGAGAAGTAGGTATAGTCTCTGTGTTGGCTTCACTCTATCATATGGCAATGATGTTCATTAGGGCTTTCTCACTATTCAGGTCCTGGTAAACAATGTCAGTTTTCATAAGTGACAAATTCATAGCATCATCGGCTTAGCCCTATCTACGTAGAGGAAATGTGATGTGCTTGAATAAAAACACTACCTATGATTCAGCCTCAGAATTGCTATGCACTAGCCAGGAAACTCACTAATCTCTTTTAGTACTTTTTCCAGTTCTGTAAAATGGAGCTAAAAATCTATGCCCACTTCTTCAGGTTATTGTAAAACTAAAAGAGTCTATAAGATCTCTGTAGACAACCACTGGAATATGAAATTTTAAAATAGTTTGCAAATTGTAAAGTACTGTCACAAATCCTACCCACCCTTCAACTAAAGGTCAAATGTCATATCTTTCATGAAGTCTTTAAATAATTAGAGTCCTCCATCCCTTCTATGAACTCAAATAGTAATGTATCTGTATCTGTCTAAAGTCACTCTTCCCGCCCTAATGGGCTTGGCTCAGTGGATAGAGTGTCGGCCTGCGGACTGAAAGGTCCCAGGTTCGATTCCGGTCAAGGGCTTGTACCTTGGTTGCAGGCACATCCCCAGTGGGAGGTGTGCAGGAGGCAGCTGATCGATGTTTCTAACTCTCTATCACTCTCCCTTCCTCTCTGTAAAAAGTCAATAAAATATATATTTAAAGTCACTCTTCCCTATTTCCAATGATCTAAGAGAGGCTATTCACAACAAGCCTCTGAACATTTCCTATTTGACAGCTGCGGTCCATGGAACAGAAGCATCAGCTTCACAAGAAAACATTTTTAGAAATTCCGAATTTCAAGTCCCAGATCTACAAAATCAGAATCGTCATTTAACAAGATCACCTGGTGAGTTGTATGAGCATTAAAGTTTAAGACACGCTGCTCTATGTAATAGCTCAAATTCTCAGGAAATTCCTAATTTTTTTATAATTGAGATATTTACTATATGAAGAGCTTGTAAAAATGTAAAGATTGGTAGCAAAAAACTCATAATTTTAAGAAAAAAACAAATTAAATTTATACTGGGATTCAGATAAATTGTGATTTTTATAAGATTGAATGTTTGGTTCATTTATTCATTATTTATTTAGCAATTATTGAATGCCTACTGTGAACCAAACACTGTAGAAGGCATGGAGGGTTCTCTTTAGAATAAAACATGATGCCCAGTAGGAGAGGGCTTGTAGTCTAGTGGAGGCAGATGGAAGTTTTCTCACTCTGGTCAGGTGTTCCTTCAATAATACCACAGAAATCTTCTTTCAGGGGTATCTGGCCCTTCTTAGTCATAAATCTTCATCTCTCTCTTACATTTCTTCCAGACTCACATTTACTTATATTCACTGCTACGACACTGGAAAAATCTCTGCCAAATGAATTTGGTGAAATCAAGAGCCATTCGTTGGTTACTCATATCTAAGAGAAAAATGGCCAGCACTGTATCATAGTACCAGCAGATACTTCTTGTAGTATGTACTTTTCACCTATTATGTTTCTTCCAGACTCACATTTACTTATATTTACTGCTACGACACTGGAAAATCCCTGCCAAATGAATTTGGTGAAATCAAGAGCCATTCATTGGTTACTCATATCTAAGAGGAAAATATCATAGTACCGGCAGATACTTCTTGTAGTATGTACTTTTCACCTATTATTTGACACATGCCCACCCTAACTTAGAATTAATATTATAATCTATCTATCTATATAAAAGCCTAAGTGACCGTCCGGCCATTCAACCGGTAGCTATGATGAGCACTGACCACCAAGGGGCAGACACTCAATGCACAGGCATGGAAACATGAAACAGACTGATGAATCTCAGAGGGAAGGAGGAAGGGGAAGGGCGGGAAGAGATTAACCAAAGATCTTATATGCATACTAGAGGACCAGTGCACGGATTCGTGCACCAGTCAGGTCCCTTGGACTGGCCTGCAGGGATAGGGCCAAAACTGGCAGTCCGACATCCCCTGAGGGGTCCCAGATTGTGAGAGGGCACAGGACAGGCCGAGGGACCCCACTGGTGCACAAATCTGTGCACCAGGTCTCTAGTTCAACAATAATAACTAACATATATTGAGACCTCACCATATGCCAGGCATGATTGTAAGCATGTCTCATGTATTATCTCCTTTACACATCAAAACTATCACAGGCAGTAAATATCTTTGTTGAATAGATGCACTGGGGC
This sequence comes from Myotis brandtii, assembly GCF_000412655.1. Classification (NCBI taxonomy): domain Eukaryota; kingdom Metazoa; phylum Chordata; class Mammalia; order Chiroptera; family Vespertilionidae; genus Myotis; species Myotis brandtii. The sequence continues at coordinate 41,786 of NW_005358729.1, forward strand.
ACTAAAAAATAAATACATACATACATATATGCATGCATACATACATACATAAAATGATAGTATTACATTAGAATCCTGGGCAGTTTGATGTTAGAAAACTATCCTCAAGAAAATGTTTTTACCTTTTGGGATAATTTCCAACAGGGTAAGTCATTTATAATCATGTATTCCGTTCTTTCTATTCTGAAACTGGCAGACCTCCCACTGATGACAATGGGAGTACTAGACACATTAGTCCCAAGTAGCTCTTCCAAAAGAATTAAGCCACCTGATGAAGATCTTAAGCTTAATTAAAGTACTTTTATTTTCCTGACTGAAAGGTCAGTAGAAGCAAAGAGGAAGTGCAGCTTTAATTATTTATTGACTGAACAGTGTTCTTCCTTCATAAACATTAATTCTCTAATTTTTATGAATATAAATATCTCATAATCATTTTCTTTACTAAACAACATTGGATGAATGCCCACGTTGCTCCCTTGAATTTTTAATAGAATGGTTTCTTAGAGTATGTGCTTCTCACATTTTCTGTTACAGATTCTCATCACTGGGTCATTTGTCTCTAACTAGTCGAAAAGTCTATTTAGACCTCAGTAGCCAATTGGACTTTTATATAAAAGCTTGGTCAGAAGGGTGACTCCAACATCAGTCTAAGAGTTTCTGGCAACCATCACCTTGTTGATTACTAGCTCATTTTTACAATTGCACTTGATTGTTACAAAGACAAAGCCAAGTCTACCGAGGAGTAAATGATCTGACTATAGTGAGTTACAGATCAAAATACCTTCTTTTATGTGTTGTCAGTATGGAACAATTCACTGGTCACTTGGTTTATGCTCTTGTTTCTAAACTACTTGCATTCTTTATTTTGGCTCCTTTCTGCTCCATTTCTCTGGTTATTGATATCCATAGAGAATATAAGTTCAGAAATGATGTTAAAGAACTGAGAGTTGATGCTCTAGCAAAGTTGTATAATGATGACAATAGTGATGGAAAATAAAGCCTAGTGGTTAGCTACACCTTCATTTGACCTATTCTTCATGAGCTGGGGCAATCGAATGCTTCATGCTCTATTTTCAATGTCTCCCCAACTTTAGAACATGCTTAGGACATATTTAGTACTAGCTGTCCATTTGAAATGTAAACATTTCTAAAACCTCGCTATAATACTGCTCACAGGAATGAAAAAGTTTTTCTGAAAGCCTGGATTATGTCATTAAATAGCAAAAGATCTCCTTTTAAGATAGTTGCATCAAAAGTGTTTCGATGGTACATGCCCCAAGGTAATGTTGTACTAGTATATGGAGGCTCCAGGGAATGTCTTTCAACGAGCTGAAGATATCAGTCTATAACCAGTAGTTATTTCCACCCCTTAGCCTAGGCTGACATAGTTTGTCATTGATTGCAAGGTTGCCCTTGGCTCTACAAATAGCTTCGTTCATATCTTTTGTTGCCAGCTTCTTTCATGGCTAAGTAGATCTCTCAACAGTCTACGGGTGTGATAAATCGATTTAAAATATTTGTTGAAGAGTTTCTATTCACGCTTCATGCAATTTCACATTTCGTCAATAATAATTTATTAAGCATGTGATCTAAGACATACTCATGATAAAAGTATCTCAACAATGTCCATTGACTAAAATATATCATCAGAACTTTTTAGGTTAATTAATATTAGAGACTCTCCAGGGCCTGGCAACAATCTCTCTCTCTCTCTCTCTCTCTCTCTCTCTCTCAGCTGTGACTCTAATTCCTTTCTCCCTCCAACTCTCCCCTTCCATCAATCTGAGTTACTTGCTCCCTGTAAGTATTAATAATATTAATAATAAAATAAATACAAGTGAGACCTGAGCCAGTCAGGATATATTAGTGGCTCACTCACATTAACTACTGTTGACCCTGGGAAAGAAGAGAGCTACTAAATGAAGTCCTGGTGGCTAGAATCCTTTCCTAAACACGGCCCTCTCACAGGAACTGCACCTCAAGGGAGAAGCCGCACTGAACTGCCAGCCTCCACTGCGCTCCTGCCATCTGAGCCAGCCCTTGTAAAGGAGATCTTGGAATTATGTTTCAACCAATAACATTGAGACTGTTATCATCCAATCAGAGCTGTGCAGCTAAATCCTAATTAACATCTTCAACCAATCAGAGAAGCTTTATTCTGACCAATCAGAACAGTGCTTTTTGGACCAAACTGTGAGAATTGATACTCCTCATTTGCCTGAGAATGGACAGATAAAGTACCCTAAGCGGAAAATGGGAAGAGGAATAAATGGAAACTAGCTGTGGAATCTGCTTCAGAAATAGCTCCTCCCCTCACAGCTGCAAAATCACATTCACGGGGAAGTATCTGCGAGTCACAAGTAATGTCTGGTGGAAACACCAACTCACTCATGGGAGACAGAGAATGAGAGCGAGAGCTTACTGTTGGTGAGGAACAGCAAATCAACTAGAATAGCCCCTCGCTAAGAAGTATGACAATTGCCCTAACTGGTTTGGCTCAGTGGATAGAGGTGGAAACTAGCTGTAGAATCTGCTTCAGAAATGGCTCCTCCCCTCACAGCTGCAAAATCACATTCACGGGAAAGTATCTGGGAGTCACAAGTAACGTCTGGTGGAAACACCAACTCACTCATCGGAGACAGAGAATGAGAGTGAGAGCTTACTGTTGGTGAGGAACCGCAAATCAACTAGAATAGTCCCTCGCTAAGAAGAATGACAATTGCCCTAACTGGTTTGGCTCAGTGGCTAGAGCATCGGCCTGCAGACTGAAAGGTCCCAGGTTCGATTCCAGTCAAGGGCATGTACCTTGGATGCGGGCACATCCCCAGTGGGAGGTGTGCAGGAGGCAGCTGATCGATGTTTCTCTCCCATCAATGTTTCTAACTCTCTATCCCTCTCCCTTCCTCTCTGTAAAAAAAATCAATAAAATATATATTTAAAAAAAAAAAAAGAAGTACGACAATAAGGAGTGTCAAAATGCAAAGCAGAATAAGCTTTTATATTATTCCACTTGGACATAAAAAGGATTAAGTCATCACTGTTACCTTGTCTCAGTTGTAGGCTCTCCACCTGAAGGATTTTAACTTTTACAAATAAAAGAATAGTTCCACAGAGCGGTCCACCGGAGTGAGGCCTCCCTTCTACACTGCCCCATTTTCTAAACTACTGCGGAATTCAGCAGAAGCCTTTGTCTCCACTGAAAGGTTTGACCTAACGCCAGTAATTTCTCGACTGTCTGAGCAGCAAGCACTTGAAATCAGCATAATTCTATTTCGCATGCAATAAACACTCTCGGTTTAAGAGCTCATAACTTGTGTCTTTATCTAATTTTCTTTGTTGCATTAGTTTTTCTCCATGGTGAGCATAAAATAACATCGTTTTTATGATTCCCTAGAGATTACTCTTTCCCCTTTCTCCTTTAAAAATAATGCTCAAGATGCTTTGTTTATTTTTACTTTTTTTAAAAAAAGAGTAAAACAAAGTTGACTTTCAGAGAAAAAATCTCATCTCCAGCCATTTGGTTTAGAAAAAATGTAGGCAGGTTACAAATGTTTTAAAGTTGGTCTGACGACAGGAAACCAGGTTTTATACTTTGTTTTATTTGCGTCTCTTCTATTTTTCTGTCCTCTGGCCATGCCTGGCATCGGTCTGCCTCAAGTTCTGGTGTCTGGCTTTGATTGGTATTCAAGTGGAGTGGCGAGTTGGTGAGGCGCTGATCCCTGCAGCACGTGGTAATTTTTTGATTCTCTCTCAGCCTCCACCTGTTCCATGGTCCAGTGGAGAACTGCAAATCCTGTCAAGGGAGGGCCACCGACTAAGTCCACCTCCCTGGCTTCAGTCCATCACGTGTGCACTCGGGCTGCGGAGCACCCAGCCAGCTGCAGCCCAACGATCAGCTTATCAGATGATGGATGGCTTCATATCAGGTATTTAAACTGACGAGCTGCCCATCTGGCAAATGATTCGGGAAGTCTGACCTTCCTTGATGAGCGGGGAAAGTGACGATGCCAACAGGGTGACTCCTGCTACTGCCCCAACAGCCACCGTCGAGTCCATCCCACTGGCTTGCTTTTCCACTTCTACTGTCGCTCAGCTTAGTTTAGACCAGTGATGGCGAACCTGTGACACGCGTGTCAGAGGTGACACGCGAACTCATTATTTTGGTTGATTTTTCTTTGTTAAATGGCATTTAAATATATAAAATAAATATCAAAGATATAAGTCTTTGTTTGACTATGGTTGCAAATATCAAAAAAAAATTTCTATATGTGACACGGCACCAGAGTGAAGTTAGGGTTTTTCAAAATGCTGACACGCCGAGCTCAAAAGGTTCGCCATCACTGGTTTAGACCGACTGTCACTAAATTGTCACTAAATGATACCATTAATCTGAATATTTTCCTTTCAAAAAACTTCACAAAATGGATGCCAGGCCTCCAACAGATTCATGATCAGAATTAGAGGGCAAGGCACCAGATGAGGTCCAATCATTTTAGAAGTTGTTTCACATCACATTTCACAGCCTGTCTTGTTAGAAAGTTGCTTATTTTGGAGGGAACTGCATACTTTACCCAAAATCAATCCAAAATCCACTATAGTAAGATGTGCAAAAGTTCGATGTGTTGTGCGTGGATCTGAAGAATCTAAGTCCCTCTGTAATACTAGTTATGAAGTGCTGATTAGTATCTCTTGGATTGTGAACACATGAAGGATGTTCTTAAAATGGCTTTCCCAAACTATCTTCATGATTTGCAATTTAGTAATCTGGTTTAAAAATGTTCAGTGTTTAAGAATCTGTAATTTATGTTGGCCATTTCCCACGGTTGCTCAGTATTACGGTGTCTGTAGGAAGTATGTGTGCTTATGGCTGGATTTATAGAGCACAAGACTAAATGGAAATTCCAATCACTGAAATTGATGTCCCCTCACCCCCTTAGTGTTGCATTGTAAAGACACAGTCTATTTCTAGATAGTATATCATCTCAATCACTCATCATAGCAAATATTAAATAATGGAAGTGCAGCAGAATGCGTGAACACTTGAAAAACAATTTTCCATGCAAAATTTATTTTCATCAACAATCGCAAATAACTGTGAAAACCTCATGAGCCAAGTGCCAATTGTTTTATTTTTAATTTAAAAACATATTGTTGCCCACGTCTTTGTCTACCCCTGTTATAAAGCGCATCATTTTTACAACCATGACAGTGAATAAAACAAATTTAATGTGAAGGACATCACAGCAGGTACGTTTATGATTGAGTATCTTTTCAGTTTGCACCCAGGAAAATTGTCAACTATTCCAGGAATGAGAAATAAAATGCCATGTACTTCATAGTATAACCTCTTTTGTAGCTGTTTGATAATTCATTCTTAAGCAAACCTCGACTGCTTGCTACCTGCTGTATTCATTAGCCTGTCCATGTTCTTATTCCCTATAGAGAATGCGGAACTATAATTGTTAGAAAAATGCTGTGCTGCTATGTGTATTTGCAACTTAATACATGTATATACATTTCCTTCCTGCTTTTATGCAATTGTTTTAGGAAGATGAACAAACATTTTTTTGGCCTAGAAACTAGTTATTAATATTTTCTGGATGCTTTGTAATAGATTCATTTAATTTATTTTTTAATTTAT
>NW_005358729.1:47651-56933 GCF_000412655.1 Myotis brandtii
CTTTCCCTCCGAGATTCCGTACTCTGTTCCATGCTTCCATGTCTTTGGATCCACTCCGTTCGTCAGTTTGCAATAGGTTCATTTTAGATAAATAATGTAGTACATCCTGTGTCATATGTGGTAAATTTTCTCTACTCATCTATTGAGAATAACATACACAAAATTTAATATAGAAATTTTAAGAGCAACAGTTCTCTGTATGTGGCACATTTGCAAATATGGGTATTTCAGGGTGCAAATTAAAATAGTTTGATGCACCATATCACACTTTCTCAATGAAAGGGAAACTTTCCTTGTGCTTACTATAAACACTTCATTTACACATTTATTTGAGATTTTGTTAAATTGGATTATGTAAACACAGGCTGGATAGCAAGTCAGATTTAATACACATGAGTTTTAAAACTGACTTGCATGCTGAACATAAAAAGTATAAAGGACTTCACCAAGATTTATTGATTCATGTCAAGAAATCATTAGTTTTCAAAGTGTGAAAAATGATCATATACTTATGACCTGCCGACTGAAGCTGTTTTGTGAATTAGCAAAAGCTCTGGAGAGGAGCAGCCTAATTGCATTACCATGGAATCAGAGATGGTTGTCAATTCCCCCCATTAAGCTGTTCTCCTTTAGTTTGTTAAAATGAAGGTGCCATACGTTGGATGAATTCACTAATACCCTGATGAATGAGGTATTTTCCCAGTAGTCTCACTACCAGTATAAACAGTGAATTAGGAATGATAGACCATCAATCATATCTCTTTCGAACAGATCTCTGCTATGAGATTATTCATTATATATGAGGGCTACTTAAAAAGTTTTCACACAGGACGCACCAATGTACAGACTTAAATTGTCCATAATCTTCAATGTCTGCTTTGGAAGCAAGAGTCAATTTCCTCATTTACACAATTTTCATTGCCTCTTTTATTTCAATTGGATTATTTCTTTTTTTAATATATTTTTATTGATTTCAAAGAGGAAGGGAGAGGGAGAGATAGAAACCTCAATGATGAGAGAGAATCATTGATCCCTGCCTCCTGCACACCCCCTATTGAGGATCGAGCCTGTAACCTGGGCATGTGCCCTTGATCAGAACCGAACCCGGGACCCTTCAGTCCGCAGGTCAGCGCTCTATCCACTGATCCAAACCAGCTAGGGCTATGTTATTTCTTTAAAAAATATACATGACTTTATTCACCTAATATCATTCCTTAATGATATTTTAATTATAAGATCGGGTTTTATTGTTTGGTAGTCATTTCTTATTTATATGACCGCAGGTTAAAGGTAATACTCTGGGAAATCCACATCCAATACAAGATTCAGGCTTACAGAGTGCATACACACCTCTTATATTTCTGGCATTACAAGTGTAAGACGACCTGGTGATCTGTGCGGTGTTTTCTATGCAGAGCTTCCGAGCTTGCCCTTGGGCACCCACGCAAGGCTCCCCTGGGGTTTTGTCCCTATAATGGAAATTACAAATATGCATCCAAGGGCAAGATTCCTCCTGAATTTATCCTGCTTCAACATGCAAACATAATTCTCATTAAAATTAATAGAAATTGTACACATGCATCTAGCAAAAAATATAGACTCCTAGGTTCAGATCACCTCGTTCTGTTTCATGCCAAAAATGACAAGGTCTCCCCTCAAGATGGGCACACAGCCAAAGGCTGGAGAGTTCAGACGAGCAATCAGAACTTCAAATGCTCACCTACACGATGGGCGGGGCTCTGCAAGATCTTTTTGTCTTTGCCAAAGATTGTACAGGGAACCTCGCTAGACTGTTATTTGTTATGCTTTTAAGCATTACAATTATTTCTATGACTTCTTATGCAGGGAGTTCAGGAAAACTGGGCATTGCTTATCATTGATTCCTGGATTGAAGGTTTTGGATAATTTGTATTTATCAGAATCACTGGACCATAATATTTGTCTATTCTTTTGTTTTGTGATGCTTATTTGACTGGATAAGTGGTATTTAACTCCTGGTGTGTTTTAGGGCCAGAAAAATCATCTCTTTATTCTGGGGAAATGCAGCTTTAATGCACATTGCTAAACTTGTGTAAATTCAACCAAACAACCTTTTCAGACCAACTAAGAACGCATAATTTGGAAAAAAAAGAGTAAATTTACATTCAATTAATTTGATTATTTCAGTTGAATTCACATAAACCAGCCCTTTAAAAAAAGTATAACCCAACCCCTGTGGGGAAAAAATTGTGTCCTATTGGATTAACTATAAAAATTGAATAATTCTAAAAACACTAATATCACCACTCTGAAGCATATCTGAACCAAAATTTCCAATTTTCTCACTATGAAAGCCAGCATACTATAGGAGCAGTATTAGTGCTTTATTTATGTAGCTTCATCAATGTAAACAATGTATTTAAATTTAAGGATTATTTTATCTCCTTAGGAAGCAGAGTATGCCAACGAATTTTGACATCAACCAAATAATCCATATTAACGAAGGATATGTGTTTATAGTGAGTAGACTTGACTAGAAGAAATAATAGGTGCCAGTTGTCACATCTCCATAAAAGAAAAGTTACAGAAAATTAGGACACTCCAATGACTACATAAATAGGTAAATTAAATCCCTTCAATTTTCAGTTACCATCAAATTGGCCAGTTTACTGAATCATAAAATATTTTCACGAAAAACTAATAGGGAGATTAAAAATGGTGGTGGAGTAAGTGGATGCTACACAGACATGCTCCCAGGACCAAACTGGAATTACAACTAAAATACAAAAAAAAACAAAAACAAAGAAAAAACATCCTGAAGACTAGCTGGAGAGAACCCTGCATGGGAGAACATATTTGCCAATGTTACATCCAATAAGGGTTTAGTCTCCAAAATTTATAGGGAACTCATGCAACTTAACAAAAGGAAGATAAACGATCCAATTTAAAAAATGGGCAAAGGACCTACTAAATAGACACTTCTTCAAAGTGGACACACAAATGGCCAAGACACACATGAAAAAATGGTCAAAGTCATTGATCATCAGAGAGATGCAAATTAAAATGACAATGAGGTATCACCTCACACCTGTCAGAATGGCTACCATCAACAAATGACAGGTGCTGTCGAGCATGTGGAGAAAAGGGAGCCCTAATCCATTGCTGGTGGGAGTGCAGGCTGGTGCAGCCATTATGGAACCAATCAGAAAGAACATATGCACCCATATGTTCATAGCAGCACAATTTACAATAGCTAAGATTTGGAAACAGCCTAAGTGCCCATCAGCAGAGGAGTGGCTTAAAAACCTGTGGTCCATCTACACAATAGAATACTACACTGCTGTAAAAAAGAAAGAACTCTTACCCTTTGCAACAGCATGGATGGACCTGGAGAGCATTATGCTAAGTGAAATAAGTCAGTCAGAGGAAGATACGTATCACATGATCTCACTCATTTGTGGAATATAATGAACAACATAATCTGATGTAGAAAAATAGATCCAGAGACATAGAAACATTGAACAAACCATCATCTCAGAGGGAAGGCAGGGGAGGGGAAGAGGAAGGGATAAGAGATCAACCAAAGGACTTGTATGCATGGATATAAGCATAACCAATGGATACAGACAATAGGGGATGAGAGCCTGGGCTAGGGGGTAGGAGTGGGCTGGAAGAGGTCAATGGGGGGAAAAGGAGACATATGTAAAACTTTCAACAGTAAAGAATTGAAAAAAAAGAAAAAAAAGACTGGAAACTGATCTGGTTCATAGCTATTGATTTGGGGTGGTGGGCATATGAGTGTTTTATTGTTCTTTTAACTTTATTTTCTTTCTCAAGCTAAAAACTATATGTTTTTAAGAGAGCTACATAACCAGAACTTCTAACTGAAACTTTGCTGAGTGCAAAAAAAAAAAAATAAACATAGGGTCTTTGGTATATGTGAACTAGGGCAAAAATTGTTCATTAGTTGAAGAGATAGAAACGAACAAGTCAGTCTGGGTTCTGCTATTGAGTCAATTCAACAGTCAGATGTGTGATAAAGCTCTTTTCAGTCTCAGGGTCTTTGCATATGTTGAAATGCATGCTGTGCATTGATGTTATTAAAATAAGAGAGCTATATAACCAGAACTTCTAACTGAAACTTTGCTGAATGTGAAAAAAATAAACAAAGGGTCTTTGGTATATGTGAACTAGGGCAGAAATTGTTCATTAGTTGAAGAGATAGAAGCGAACAAGCCAGTCTGGGTTCTTCTATTGAGTCTATTCAACAGTCAGATGTGTGATAAAGCTCTTTTCAGTCTCAGGGTCTTTGCATATGTTGAAATGCATGCTGTGCATTGCCCCCCTCCCCTTATCCTCTCCCTATAGACATACACCCATACTGCACCCAGCTAACTCTCACTCACCTCCCAGGTCTCAGCTTAGGATTCCCAGAAAAGGATCCCTGACCACACCTCCCCTTTCCAATTAACACCCATCAAGTTAATAACTGAAATTCATTTAGGTTTACAGTTGACACTTGAATAGCACGGCGGTGGGGGGTGCTGTTAAAATCTACATATAACTTTTAACTTTCCCAAAACCTAACTACCAATACCCTACTGTTGACTGGAAGCCTTGCCAATAACATAAAAGTCCATTAATATATATTTTATATGTCATATGTATTAAATACTGTAGCCTTACAATAAAGTAATCTAGAGAAATCATATGGAAGAGAAAATACATATACAGTCCTATACTGTATTTATTGACACTGTGAGTTTACATCATCTGTTTACAGGATGAATTGTCTGTCAGTACCTACATCAATATTGTCTTATACAAAACACGGTACATATTATACATATCCAACACTAGTCATCAAAATACAAAGCAATATAAAAAATAAATTCATATTTATTTATAGGTATAACGACATGTATTGATAATGAATAAGCAGTAATATGATTGCTTTATGGGACCCTAGTATAATCAATATAATTGTTTCACAGTAGTGAGGTAATCTCCAAAATTTTTCACAATATATTGATTTTTAAAAATCCATGTGTAAGTGGACCTGTTGTTCAAACCCATGCTGCTCAAGGGTCAACTGGATTTGTCCACTGCCTTCCTCCCTCACTAGAATCTACACCACGAGAACGTTTTTCCAGTTGCTCTAATCAAAACCCATGAAGTCACACTTGCCTTCCCTTTCTCTCACCTCCCATATACCTGGTACAAATTTCAGCAAGCTCTGTTTGCCCCACCATTAAAATATATCTAGCCCTAACTGGTTTGGCACAGTGGATAGAGCATCGGCCTGCGGACTGAAAGGTCCCAGGTTCGATTCGAGTCAAGGGCATGTACCTTGGTTGCGGGCACATCCCCAGTGGGGAGTGTGCAGGGGGCAGCTGATCGATGTTTCTCTCTGCAGGAGGCAGCTGATTGATGTTTCTCTCCCATCAATGTTTCTAACTCTCTATCCCTCTCCCTTCCTCTCTGTAAAAAAATCATTAAAATATATTTTAAAAATAAATACATAAATAAATAAAATATATCCAGAATCTGGCTCTCCACACCACTTTTAGTTCTATTAAAGCCATCCAAGCCACCAGCTCTGTCCCATGGGAGCCACCTCCCTACTCCCAAGCCTGCCTCTCACTGAATGTCCTCCACCAAGCAGCCAAAGGGAGCCTTTGGAAACAGAAGTCAGAAAAACCACTCCTCCTTTCACAGAATGACAGTAGAGTGCTTACCTTGGCCCACAAAGCCCATTGGGGACTGGTCCCACTACCTCTCAGTCCTTATCTCCTTACCCTGCCCCTTTCTCACCCTTCTTCCTCACCAACCTCTACTGTCCTGCATGCCAGCCCTGTCCTGGCATTTAGCCGTGACCCTCGGCCTCTCTGCAGCCTGAGCCCCTCTTCGAACAGATACTCCCAGCATCCATTCTCCTGCTGCATGCATCTTTATGCCCAAGAGGCATGTATCAGACACCGTTCCCACAGTCCCTTCACCCTGCTGTATTTGTCTTCAAAGTTCTTACCGCTGTATGGCCTATTTTATAATTGGTTGGTAATTGGCCTATTGTCAGTCTTTGCTAATTGGAGTCCATCAATTTCATGGGGCAAAGACATAGTACACTTAGTAAATACTTGTTGAAATGCCTTTTTACTTGAATGAGGAAAAATATCTTGTCTGTTTTAGTAGAAATCAGACCTATCAGAAGAGTGCTTAGAACATACCAGACCCTTAATAAATATCTTTGAGTAAATGAAGCCACTGTCAAAATAGATTATAAATGACAAAGGGAGCTCTTCTCTGCACTGGGATTAGCTGCCAACGATGGTCAGTCATTCTGATAGTAAAAAATGTAGAAAGACGATGAGAAAGGCACAGAGGGAGTTAGGTGGCATTAGAGAAGAAATATAAAAATATGAAATTATCTAGGGAGAGGCAAACTGTGCAGAAAACTTAAGAAGAAAACTAAAATTTATTGTTACAATAGTACTGACTGTATTACACACAGCATTAGACCCATAACAACATAGTATATTATTCTTAATTATCTTAGTTGTTTATGACATAGATCTGACAGTTCCCATTTTACCAAAAAAAGAAATGGACTCAGACAAGTTAACTAATTAAAGGATGGTCACAAATCTAACAAGTAGAGCCTATCTGACCAGCAGGGTATTGAAAACCAGCCTTGGCAACTGCTCTCTGCACAAGTTTCATTCTTATTAAAAGTGCTTTTCTCCTCCACTACATTGTATGCTACACAAGCACACAATAAATATTTGTTGAATGAATGAAAGATCACTTCACAGAAATGCTTTAAAGCTAGATAAAAACCCAGTAGGAAAAAATATATATGTAGGTTGGTAGTGATTTTTAGTTTTTATTTTTTTCAAAATCAAAATATACTTGGTAGGAAAATAAGAAAACATTGCTTGCCAAAAGATTACTTGAGAATGTGGTCTACTCATCTTCCAGTGCATTAAGCCAACCTAAACAGAAAGGTGTTTTCAGCTTTGAAGAGTTGTTCTTCAGTAGGCAGAATCATAAATGGCCTAATGTGTCCTCTAGCTCCATAATTAACAGAACAATTATTGATCAGCACAAAGCACTGGAGATGTGATTTGTGTGAGAGCTTAGCTTTTTGAGAGCTTAAGTCATTATAGTCAGTATTAAAAAAATAAATTTCTAGTAAATGTGGTATAATTAATGCACCCATTTTATTTGCACATGAACCTAAATATCTCCTTCGTGCTAAATATCTCCTTCATGTGGGAGAATATGCAAATGTATTACACTGACAGGATAAAAAATAAATAGGAATTTTATTTTCCCTGTAATATTCCTTCTTATTTTTAATTTACTCAGACTTTTCATATATTGTGCAAGTTTAAAGTATTTCTCAACTTTTACTTGCAATTTACAAAGAAGAGTCCAGGTAGAGCATTTGGATAATAATCATAATCCCCTGAAGGTACATGCACTAGTGCTGGGGTGTGTTGCCCTCTTGGTTCCCCAGCCTTCTCTGCTCTGCTCTGTATCCCTACAGTGGTTCTCAACCTTCCTAATGCCGCGACCCTTTAATACAGTTCCTCCTGTTGTGATGACCCCCAACCATAAAATTATTTTCGTTGCTACTTCATCACTGTAATTTTGCTACTGTTATGAATCGTAATGTAAATAGCTGATATGCTATATGTGTTTTCCGATGGTCTTAGGTGACCCCTGTGAAAGGGTCGTTCAACCCCCAAAGGGGTCGCAACCCACAGGTTGAGAACCGCTGCCCTAGAATATCACCTGTAGGCTGACCTTGGCCAGCAGGTTTCCTACTGGGCTTGGACAATGGGGGGTACTAGTGGGAGGATGGTAGGAAAAAAAGAAGCAGACTATATCACTCAACGCTCTCTGCCCAGGAACTTCGGGTCTATAGCAACACTTACCACTCTTTGTACCTCCATTCGCCTACAGAAGAGATCTGCCAGGTGACCTTGACCCCTAAGCTCTGAGAACACCACCTCCCTTTGAGCACTAGTCCAAGGGTAATCGTTGACTTCTGGCTGTTAGTAATCTCTGGGATGCCTCAGTATCATCACTTGTTGTCTTCACAAGCTCTTCCGTTTCCTGTCTAGTCAATTCTTATATTAAATTTCCTCTGATTTAAATATTTAAAGCAGTTAGTGTCTCTCTGATTAGAACCAACTGACACAATATACATGTTCCTTAAGGGGCAGGACCAAGTTACAGCCTAGCACATAGGAAGAAACCAGGTACTTACTAAGTAACCATTGCAAATGTGTTGAGCAAATGCATCCTCTAGTCTGACAGTTCTCAAACTTCATCAAGTATCAGAACTATCTGTAGGGCTTGTTTTAACTCAGATTGCTATCTCCCCTCCCTGCCCCCCTGCCCCACATCCAACCTTCCCCAGGTTTCTTATTTAGTAGGACTAGGATGAGACTCCAAATTTTGCATCTCTGACACATTCTCAGGTGATGCTGATATGGCTAGTCCAGGAGCCATACTTTAAGAACTGCTGTTTTTTTTAAAAAAATAGAACTGCTGTTTTAGGCCTTGATACAATCCACCATGAATATACACACTGGAGTAAATATCTAGATCAATGAGCACTAACATTTCATATTTAAAGTATTTAAAGGCAACCAGGCAGGGACAAAAATTATGTGGTTATACTAGTTGCTATGACAGCAAGAAAAGTATAGTATCTTTGTAAGCTTTTACCATAAATGGCTATTACTAGACAATTAAGTCCTTTTAAAAATCTTTTTTTTTTTTTAATCAATGAATATGGCCTGACCGGCATGGTTCAGTGGTTGAAAGTCGAGCTATGAACCAGGATGTCACAGTTCGATTCTCAGTCAGGCCACATGCCTGGATTGCAGGCTTGATCCCCAGGGAGGGATGTACAAGAGACAGGCTATCAATGATTCTCTCTCATCATTGATGTTTATCTCTCTCTCCCTCTCCCTTCCTCTCTGAAATCAATAAAAATATATTTTAAAAAATAAAATCAGTGAACATGGTGAAAATACAGGTGGTGAAATAATTGGATGTTAGAAGCAAGTGCACAGATATTTTATTTTTAAATATATGTTTATTGATTTCAGAGAGGAAGTGAGAGGGAGAGAGAGATAGAAACATCAGTGATGAGAGAATCATTGATCGGCTGCCTCCTGCACGCCCCCTACTGAGGATAGAGCCCGCAACCCAGGCATGTGCCCTTGACCGAAATCGAACCCAGGACCCTTCAGTCCGCAGGCTGACGCTCTATCCACTGAGCCAAAC
>NW_005358729.1:70983-72400 GCF_000412655.1 Myotis brandtii
ATGGGGGAAAAGGAGACATATGTAAAACTTTCAACAATAAAGAATTTTTAAAAAGAAAAGAAAAGAAAAAAAAAAGACTGGAAACTGATCTGGTTCATACTTATTGATTTTGGGTGGTGGGCATATGAGTGTTTTATTGTTCTTTTAACTTTATTTTCTTTCTCAAGCTAAAAACTATAATGTTATTAAAATAAGAGAGCTATATAACCAGAACTTCTAACTGAAACTTTGCTGAATGTGAAAAAAATAAACAAAGGGTCTTTGGTATATGTGAACTAGGGCAGAAATTGTTCATTAGTTGAAGAGATAGAAGCGAACAAGCCAGTCTGGGTTCTTCTATTGAGTCTATTCAACAGTCAGATGTGTGATAAAGCTCTTTTCAGTCTCAGGGTCTTTGCATATGTTGAAATGCATGCTGTGCATTGCCCCCCTCCCCTTATCCTCTCCCTATAGACATACACCCATACTGCACCCAGCTAACTCTCACTCACCTTCCAGGTCTCAGCTTAGGATTCCCAGAAAAGGATCCCTGACCACATCTCCCCTTTCCAATTAGCACCCATCAAGTTAATAACTGCAATTCATTTAGGTTTACAGTTGACACTTGAATAGCATGGCAGTGGGGGGTGCTGTTAAAATCTACATATAACTTTTAACTTCCCCAAAACCTAACTACCAATACCCTACTGTTGACTGGAAGCCTTGCCAATAACATAAAAGTCCATTAATATATATTTTATATGTCATATGTATTAAATACTGTAGCCTTACAATAAAGTAATCTAGAGAAATCATATGGAAGAGAAAATACATATACAGTCCTATACTGTATTTATTGACACTGTGAGTTTACATCATCTGTTTACAGGATGAATTGTCTGTCAGTAACTACATCAATATTGTCTTATACAAAACACGGTACATATTATACATATCCAACACTAGTCATCAAAATACAAAGCAATATAAAAAATAAATTCATATTTATTTATAGGTATAACGACATGTATTGATAATGAATAAGCAGTAATATGATTGCTTTATGGGACCCTAGTATAATCAAAATAATTGTTTCACAGTAGTGAGGTAATCTCCAAAATTTTTCACAATATATTGATTTTTAAAAATCCATGTGTAAGTGGACCTGTTGTTCAAACCCATGCTGCTCAAGGGTCAACTGGATTTGTTCACTGCCTTCCTCCCTCACTAGAATCTACACCACGAGAACGTTTTTCCAGTTGCTCTAATCAAAACCCATGAAGTCACACTTGCCTTCCCTTTCTCTCACCTCCCATATACCTGGTACAAATTTCAGCAAGCTCTGTTTGCCCCACCATTAAAATATATCTAGCCCTAACTGGTTTGGCACAGTGGATAGAGCATCGGCCTGCGGACTGAAAGGTCCCAGGTTCGATTC
>NW_005358729.1:73147-100118 GCF_000412655.1 Myotis brandtii
CTTGTCTGTTTTAGTAGAAATCAGACCTATCAGAAGAGTGCTTAGAACATACCAGACCCTTAATAAATATCTTTGAGTAAATGAAGCCACTGTCAAAATAGATTATAAATGACAAAGGGAGCTCTTCTCTGCACTGGGATTAGCTGCCAACGATGGTCAGTCATTCTGATAGTAAAAAATGTAGAAAGACGATGAGAAAGGCACAGAGGGAGTTAGGTGGCATTAGAGAAGAAATATAAAAATATGAAATTATCTAGGGAGAGGCAAACTGTGCAGAAAACTTAAGAAGAAAACTAAAATTTATTGTTACAATAGTACTGACTGTATTACACACAGCATTAGACCCATAACAACATAGTATATTATTCTTAATTATCTTAGTTGTTTATGACATAGATCTGACAGTTCCCATTTTACCAAAAAAAGAAATGGACTCAGACAAGTTAACTAATTAAAGGATGGTCACAAATCTAAGAAGTAGAGCCTATCTGACCAGCAGGGTATTGAAAACCAGCCTTGGCGACTGCTCTCTGCACAAGTTTCATTCTTATTAAAAGTGTTTTTTCTCCTCCACTACATTGTATGCTACACAAGCACACAATAAATATTTGTTGAATGAATGAAAGATCACTTCACGGAAATGCTTTAAAGCTAGATAAAAACCCAGTCGGAAAAAATATATATGTAGGTTGGTAGTGATTTTTAGTTTTTATTTTTTTCAAAATCAAAATATACTTGGTAGGAAAATAAGAAAACATTGCTTGCCAAAAGATTACTTGAGAATGTGGTCTACTCATCTTCCAGTGCATTAAGCCAACCTAAACAGAAAGGTGTTTTCAGCTTTGAAGAGTTGTTCTTCAGTAGGCAGAATCATAAATGGCCTAATGTGTCCTCTAGCTCCATAATTAACAGAACAATTATTGATCAGCACAAAGCACTGGAGATGTGATTTGTGTGAGAGCTTAGCTTTTTGAGAGCTTAAGTCATTATAGTCAGTATTAAAAAAATAAATTTCTAGTAAATGTGGTATAATTAATGCACCCATTTTATTTGCACATGAACCTAAATATCTCCTTCGTGCTAAATATCTCCTTCATGTGGGAGAATATGCAAATGTATTACACTGACAGGATAAAAAATAAATAGGAATTTTATTTTCCCTGTAATATTCCTTCTTATTTTTAATTTACTCAGACTTTTCATATATTGTGCAAGTTTAAAGTATTTCTCAACTTTTACTTGCAATTTACAAAGAAGAGTCCAGGTAGAGCATTTGGATAATAATCATAATCCCCTGAAGGTACATGCACTAGTGCTGGGGTGTGTTGCCCTCTTGACTCCCCAGCCTTCTCTGCTCTGCTCTGTATCCCTACAGTGGTTCTCAACCTTCCTAATGCCGCGACCCTTTAATACAGTTCCTCCTGTTGTGATGACCCCCAACCATAAAATTATTTTCGTTGCTACTTCATCACTGTAATTTTGCTACTGTTATGAATCGTAATGTAAATAGCTGATATGCTATATGTGTTTTCCGATGGTCTTAGGTGACCCCTGTGAAAGGGTCGTTCAACCCCCAAAGGGGTCACGACCCACAGGTTGAGAACCGCTGCCCTAGAATATCACCTGTAGGCTGACCTTGGCCAGCAGGTTTCCTACTGGGCTTGGACAATGGGGGGTACTAGTGGGAGGATGGTAGGAAAAAAAGAAGCAGACTATATCACTCAACGCTCTCTGCCCAGGAACTTCGGGTCTATAGCAACACTTACCACTCTTTGTACCTCCATTCGCCTACAGAAGAGATCTGCCAGGTGACCTTGACCCCTAAGCTCTGAGAACACCACCTCCCTTTGAGCACTAGTCCAAGGGTAATCGTTGACTTCTGGCTGTTAGTAATCTCTGGGATGCCTCAGTATCATCACTTGTTGTCTTCACAAGCTCTTCCGTTTCCTGTCTAGTCAATTCTTATATTAAATTTCCTCTGATTTAAATATTTAAAGCAGTTAGTGTCTCTCTGATTAGAACCAACTGACACAATATACATGTTCCTTAAGGGGCAGGACCAAGTTACAGCCTAGAACATAGGAAGAAACCAGGTACTTACTAAGTAACCATTGCAAATGTGTTGAGCAAATGCATCCTCTAGTCTGACAGTTCTCAAACTCCATCAAGTATCAGAACTATCTGTAGGGCTTGTTTTAACTCAGATTGCTATCTCCCCTCCCTGCCCCCCTGCCCCACATCCAACCTTCCCCAGGTTTCTTATTTAGTAGGACTAGGATGAGACTCCAAATTTTGCATCTCTGACACATTCTCAGGTGATGCTGATATGGCTAGTCCAGGAGCCATACTTTAAGAACTGCTGTTTTTTTTAAAAAAATAGAACTGCTGTTTTAGGCCTTGATACAATCCACCATGAATATACACACTGGAGTAAATATCTAGATCAATGAGCACTAACATTTCATATTTAAAGTATTTAAAGGCAACCAGGCAGGGACAAAAATTATGTGGTTATACTAGTTGCTATGACAGCAAGAAAAGTATAGTATCTTTGTAAGCTTTTACCATAAATGGCTATTACTAGACAATTAAGTCCTTTTAAAAATCTTTTTTTTTTTTTTTAATCAATGAATATGGCCTCACCGGCATGGTTCAGTGGTTGAAAGTCGACCTATGAACCAGGATGTCACAGTTCGATTCTCAGTCAGGCCACATGCCTGGATTGCAGGCTTGATCCCCAGGGAGGGATGTACAAGAGACAGGCTATCAATGATTCTCTCTCATCATTGATGTTTATCTCTCTCTCCCTCTCCCTTCCTCTCTGAAATCAATAAAAATATATTTTAAAAAATAAAATCAGTGAACATGGTGAAAATACAGGTGGTGAAATAATTGGATGTTAGAAGCAAGTGCACAGATATTTTATTTTTAAATATATGTTTATTGATTTCAGAGAGGAAGTGAGAGGGAGAGAGAGATAGAAACATCAGTGATGAGAGAATCATTGATCGGCTGCCTCCTGCACGCCCCCTACTGAGGATAGAGCCCGCAACCCAGGCATGTGCCCTTGACCGAAATCGAACCCAGGACCCTTCAGTCCGCAGGCTGACGCTCTATCCACTGAGCCAAACAGGCCAGGGCTGCACAGATATTTTATAATGAAATACTGAATATATGTTTTAAAGCAGAATATATATATATATTTTTTTTTCTTGGAAGTTTGAAAGATGGGAGGGCTTCTTACTTCCCCAGCTAGAACAGGCTGGGAGATGATCAGCTGTGATTAGAGAGGAAAGAATGCCAAGTTTCCAGTGTGTGCGTGCACATTTCTTTTGCTCATAATTAATAGCCCCTGTGCTTGCTAAGTTTTTGGAAAGCGGCTCGAAGCCTACCCAGGTAATACCTTCTGACAACGTTTTAAAGATCAGTTGTGTCATATGGCTGCCTTTTAGAGAAAAAAAAAATGTCAGAATGCATAGCTGTGCCATATGGCATCTCTGAAGAATCAGCCGCATTGGACAGACATTCATTGGATAAGGTCCCAAAGCACTTGGAAAAGAATGTAGTCTTGTTGCCAAAATGTGGCCTTTGTTAATCTCCTAACTATTATTGTGCAGAAACTAATTCATCTGTATTAATTATAAGCAAATTTTAATTACATCAGTAAAAGCCCATTATACCGATATCTGATGCCAGACAAGCCGTGTTAACTCTTTATAAGTCTCCAAAGCAAATACCAGGTTTGGGAACATAGGTGTTTTGTACTAGGCAGGGACTTTCCTAGCCAAGTGTAAAAATGCAGTTTTGACATTTAGGTTTCCAGTGTTTTTAGAAATCCCATAATGGTTTGCTTTTCACAGATGATATCAAAAGGCAGCCGATGCACGTACATTGTTCCAGGCAAATTAGTCCTAATGAGAGAGCTTAATTGCACATTGTATTCTTTTGCCTAAGATGTGAAAGTTAAGAAAAAAGAAAAAGAAAAGAAGAAGCAGCAGCAGTTTGCATTGTAGAGCAATGATTTGCGGTGACACAAAGCAATTTGGCAATATATAACCTAATTCTGCTAAAACAGTCATCAACCAGGCACTTGCGATGGCGCTCTGGACAATTTGAGACCAAATGTATACTGTGCATCGAAGTATAATATCCTTAAAAACATGAAAAACCATATCGCGAGTGTACTTTATGGCAGCAGCTTGGCCAAGAAAGCTGGCTGGCCTCTCCCACATGGAGACGATCTGGTTTGCATCTAACACATGGTGCTTACAGTGTGTGCAGCCGTCGGGGTTGGATGGCGTCCAGCAAGAGGCTCATCTGTGTTGGAATCATCTTTGAATTCAGTTTTACTAGCGTGTAGTTTTATTTTATTAGGCCAACCATCAAAAGTTTCTCTCCCTCCTGAAAACCTTTTTTTTTTTTTTGACTCCTTGAACCTAAAAAGTTAAATGGTTTTAAACAAATGGAACCACAGCCTGCCCTCCACTAGACTTTGAAGCTCCTCATCTAAAGCTTGGATTATTTTCCCTCTTTTTATACAGCAGAATCATTTTATTTTTATCATTATAATGGGTAACTTCTAGAAAGCACTCTCTTCTGTACGTTTTCATTGATGGAGACATGGCAAATAGCTTCAAACTATGTCATGAACATAATATGGGTTTAGAACTGACTGAGGAAATAGAAGTTGATGCACATTTAAGTGAAACAAGTTATCTCAATATTTGAATTTTTTTGTCTAGGAATTAGATATATTGAATAACTGAGGACTTGTCAAAATTTTTCTTCTACTCAGAAGGCCATGATTATAAACATCTGCCATTATACATATTTCATCTATAGTTTAAAGTCATAGAATTTTACAGTTTGGATCTGGAAAGCACCATAGAAGTTTTTTTAGGTGATCTCCCTCACTTTACAGATAAGGAAACGAAGGCACAAAATAAAATGGCTTGTTTAAGGTCACAGAACAAGATAGTAGCCAAGCAGTGATATATTTTTTGTCTCCCCATCCCATATCATTTCCATAATACTGCACAGTCTCATTCCAGTTATTAATGATCAACGGAGAATAGTTTTACCTTGAGCAATAAAAGCAAAGTGAAATAATGATCATAAACTGCAGAGAGTCCATAGATATAAATTAACTGCATTTTTTCCTGCCACTGTAGAGATTGATTTCATTTATTTGATAAATGTTAACTGTTAACACTGTTAGTTACCTAACATCTGTTTGGGAAGATGTTGAGGAGGGATGAATGAAGTTTGCATGGGAGAAATGGAGGCATGATATTATGTGTCGCAGGGCATATGATTCTCTAAAAAGTTTATCATTAGGTCAGAATTACTTTCTTTCTCCTCAAATTGATACAAAAAAAAAAAAGTATTGCCCTGGCTGGATAGCTCAGTTGGCTAGATCATCTGAATACACCAAGATTGCAGGTTGGATCCTTAGTTAGAGCACATACAATTATCAACCAATGAATGCATAAATAAGTGGAAGAACCAATCAATGTTTCTCTCTCTCTTTCTCTCTCTCTCCCTCTAAAATCAATCAATCAATTTTTAAAAAATATATTTTTATTGATTTCAGAGAGGAAGGGAGAAGGAGAGAGAGATAGAAACATCAATGATGAGAGGGAATCATTGATTGGTTGCCTCCTGCACACCCCTACTGGGGATCAAGCCCACAACCTGGGCATATGCCCTAACCAGGAATCCAACTATGACTCTGTGGTTGAGCCATGCTGGCTGGGCCAATCAAGTTGTGTTTTTTTTTAATTCAAGCTAAAATGCATAAATGAAACTTATCAGTTCTACGCCATCATTATTATAGTTATGAAAATAGAAAATTGACCCTGGATGGTTTGGCTCAGTGGATTGAGCGATCCATCCAGTGGGCCGGCGGACTGAAGGGTCCCCGGTTTGATTCCAGTCAAGGGCACATGCCTGGGTTGTGGGCTCAATCCCCAGTAGGAGGCAGCCAATCGATTCCCTATCATCATTGATGTTTCTCTCTCTCTCTCCCTCTCCCTCTCTGAAATCAATAAAAATATATTTTTAAAAAGTAAAGACAGAATATTTGCCAAAAACAGGCCCCTTGAATTTAATTCCTTAAAAGCACAGTTCCCACTGATCAGTATTCTTCCTATCCCATAGGAAAAGTTTTCTTGTTAATCAACTGACATCTGAAATATGTGAAAATCAACGATAGAAAAATGTGACTTATGCCTTGAGAATAACTTTAGTTTTATTTCACATGTTGCTCACAATATCCCCTCCCCTCATCCACCATCTCCCTCCTCTTTGGTCTGTCCCACATGGCGACTTACAATTGGACCTTGGAAAGTTGAGAGCTAAGCCAAAAGCAGCAAGAAAACACTGTGAAACTGGCAGGATTCGTTGTGGAAGGAGCCAGAGCATCTGCTTGCGAGCGGGGCTATGAAACAACCACAAGGGGAAGGAAGGCTATTTGGGCCATGAGCAGCCAAGGAGCAAAAGCCACAGGAACCAGATTAAAAGTCTGAAAAGACTTGGAACCCTCGGTAAAGGATCAGTTGAAACAGTGGTAACGTCAGGGTTGGCATATGGAACCATTTGAGGGGTGATGGTAGTCAACCAATGAAATCCTACACAGACTTTGGGGTAAGAATGGCTAGAAACAAGGAAAGCAGGGGTCTGAAGCACCTATCCTAGGACCTGTGGGAGGAATAAACAGAGGTAACCAGAGGCAACAAAGCCGATGAATCTGTCACATATTTTTTAATATATTTTTATTGATTTCAGAGAGGAAGGGAGAAGGAGAGAAAGAGCTAGAAACATCAATGATGAGAGGGAATCATTGGCTGCCTCCTGCACACCCCTACTTGGGATCAAAGCAGCGCCCCAGGCATGTGCCCTTGACTGGAATCCAACCCAGGACCTTCAGTCTGCAGGTGACGCTCTATCCACTGAGCCAAACAGGCTAGGGCCGAATATGTTATTAATGTAGAGATTGTATAAAGAGGATCCTGCATCAATAGCCATGGATACCAATCTAAGTAAGACTAGAGGCCTGTTGCACGAAGAGATTCGTGCAATAGGCCTTCCCTTCTCCTGGCTGCAGGCACCAGTTTTCCTCCGGCATCCGGGACCCAGGCCTTCGCTCTGGCTGGAGCCGCCTTCCATCCTCCGTCTTCCCGGCCCTGGCCGGAACCGCCTTCTGTCTTCCATCTTCACTGCTCCGGCTCACCTTCAGTCTTCGCTCCGCCACTTGGAGCCTACGTATGCAAATTAACCACCATCTTTGTTGGTGGTTAATTTGCATATCGCGCTGATTAGCCAATGGGAGGCATAGCGAAGGTTCGGTCAATTACCCTGTTCGTCTATTATTAGATAGTATGTAGATCTTTGCCCTAGCTGGTTTGGCTCAGTGGATAGAGCATTGGCCTGCAGACTAGAGGGTCCTGGGTTCCAATTCCAGTCAAGGGCACATGCTTGGGGTGTGGGCTCGATCCTCAGTAGGGGGCATGGAGGAGGCAGCCGATCAATGATTCTTGCTCATCATTGATGTTTCTATCTCTATCTCCCTCTCCCTTCCTCTCTGAAATCAATAAAAACATATTTTTAAAAAATGATATAAAGCTTTCTTTTTATGTCAAACTGTTAAATGTCCTCAGTGTCCTTAAATAAGTCATTTTCAGGGGTCTGCTATGCTTCTGTTTCTTCTGACTTAGCTTCTTCTTTGTACTCAAATATGAAGTATATTCAATATAACACCTCACTAACCCTAAAAGCAACTTTGCCTTGTTCTGTAATGATTTTCATAGATCACATTCACATGTCATTTCCCTGTGTATTCATGAAAGGAGTGGAAACATCACCATTGATGTTTCCATCTCTCTTTCCCTCTCCCTTCCTCTCTGAAAAAAATAAAAACATCCTGTCTTCTTTTGGAGACTAGCTGTTTCTCACTGGGTATAGCCTCAGGTTGGAAGTACTATGCTCTCACCTAGTCAAGAGATAGACATGCAACCTAAGCACACACACCTCTTCATTTGCATGGGCAGGTATTTGAGTAGAGTAATATGAGGAGAGAGGGGAAAACACATTTGGAGCATGTTCATTACTGCAGCAGCAGCCTTTTAAGACTCTCACTTGTGTCCTGCTCTTGCCCCTCAAGTATTGACTGGATACTTGTCATTTTCTTTGAGTGGTTCTTCAACTTTCCCTTCAATTCTTTGAGATGCATTATTACATTCCAGTAAGTAAATTTCTCAAGATGGAAGCAGGATCCAGGCCCGGTCTATTTTTTTTTTTTTTAAATATGTTTTTATTGAATTTAGAAAGAGAGGTGAAGGGAGAGGGGAAGAAAGAGAGAAATATTGATGTGAGAAAGATACATTGATCGGTTTCCTACTATGTGCCCTCTACTAGGGATCGAGCCAACAACCTAAGCATGTGCCCTGACTGGGAATCAAACAGGCCACCTTATGGTGCACGGGATGATGCTCAACCACCTGGCCACACCAGGCAGGGCGTGCCCAGTCTATTTAATTCCAATATACTACATGGTCCCCTTCTATAGTCAGGTAGAAATTGATCACCAAAATTATTTAGTATATTTTTAAGTAGCTCAATTGCTTAGAAAATTTGGTTATTATCTACCTCATACCTGTAGTGTTTGTTTCAGAAATACTTTTTTTAAAAAATATGTCTTTATTGGTTTGAGAGAGAAAGGAAATATATGATGTGAGAGAGAGACATTGATTGGTTGCCTCCCATAGGCACCCGGACTCGGATTGAACCCACGACCTGGACCTGTGCCCTGACCAGGAATTGAATCGGCACCTTTTCAGTGCACAGGATGACATTCAACCAACTGAGCCACACTGGTCAGAAATTCTTCAGTTTCTATCAACACCCTAATGACTAATTCTCTTATTTCCCATAGGTGAGTTCATTCTCTCTGATTTGGTCTTCTTGTACCCCTAGTCTAACTGGTGAAGAGGAAGGTAACAACACATTATTTGGTACAAAATCAAATAATATCGTTGATAGAACAAAATAATGAAAAACAACAGCCTCCTATTTTGATAAATCTAAAAAAGAACAATATATCATTCTATAATTCTCTAGAGAGAAAAAATATAGATTTAAAATTTTTTTTTAGTAATGCTTGAATTGTTGAAAAGAAAGGAGAAATCCTAAGTCTTTCTCAAAGAGTTTGGACCTTCCCTTTAACTTAAGTAGATATTAAGTACATATGTGAGATGATGGATAAATCCTCCATTTCTTTACTGCACTAAAATTGGTACATAAGCCATGCCATTTCCTTCTTAAATTTCAGGATTTATTAAAGATAGTCACAAATATAAGACCTCTCTCTCTCTTTCAGCTCAATCCCTTCACCACCATTCTTCCTGTCCCCCACATATGGCCCTTTTTTTTTTTTCAAGATTCAGAAGCTGAGAAATTCTGAATAAATATTTACTATTTAAAAAAATAATAATGTCTTGTGGGTTTGTATTTATGAATGTGTTCATGTATATATAGTGTATGTGTATGTACACACATATATATATATATATTATATCTTTATCTATATATTAAAACTCAAAAGCAATAGCATATAATGCAGTTAAATAAGGTTTCTCAGATATTTGACTTATTTGAGAAGAGGTAAGTCAATCAAGGATAATGTGTAATTTCCAGAAAAATAAATCTTAAGATGATAAATGAGTATATAAACTATCAACTAGTAGTGGAAAAATTTTAAAAAAGAGTCAAAGTTTAAGAATATTATTAATCAGAGTAGTGTAACCACTGTAACAGGTCACCTCCAAATCTCAGTAATTTCGCAAGAAATAAAAAACCTCAGTAATTTAACACTCAATATTTTAACTCTAATGATACCGTCCAATGAAATTAATGGGGTTAGGAGTGGGGATATTGGGTGATGCTCCTTATATTCATGAAAGGAGCCAGATTGCTCCCATCAATGCTACTTCAACCTGTAACCTCCAAAGTTACCACAGAAACAAAACAAACAAATAAAAATACCAGATGCTGAAGCCCGGGAGATTTGTATAATTCAGCTCTGGGAGTGATGTATATCATTCCTACTCATATTTCATTAACCAGAACTCAGTCCCAGACCCCCTACCTATCTACAGGGGCCTGGGAAATGTTGTTTAGTTGTGTGTCTGGGAAGAATGTAAAAACTATTTTTTAATCTTCGCCCGAGGATATTTTTCTATTGATTTTTAGAGAGAGTGGAAGAGAGAGGGAAAGACAGAGAGGAATATCGATGTGAGAGAAACACATCGATTGGTTGCCTCTTGCAGGCGCCCCGACCAGGGCCTGGCCAGGGAGGAACCTACAACCGAAGTATGTGCCCTTAACCAGAACCAAACCCGGAACCCTTCGGTCTGCAGGCTGATGCTCTGTGACTGAGCCAACCAGGCTAAGCTAAAACAATTTTTTTAGCACATGATATTGTATTTGCTGCCAAAGACTAGGTGAGGCCATGAGGGATAATGGTTATGAAAAACTCGTAAGGTGAATTTAAATACTCTCAAGTCAATTTTGAAAATGTAATCACCACTTTCTAAAATTGTGTTTTTACAATCATTACAATAATGTAATCTTTTTTTAAATATGTTTATTTCTAAGTGCTAGCATGTATATTTTCAAGAGTCTATATGCTAGGTAACATCTCAGAATATATTTGAGGCTCTTACATTTTTCCCTAGAAAAGGCACTTTAACTAGAATAGTAAAATAGCACCAAATACAAGTATTTGTTACTTGAAGGAAAATAAATAACATCATAGTGGTTGAAAAGTATAAAAATAGAAAAAAAAAACAATTGTGTTAAAAGTATATACACAAATAGGATATATATCCTCTATGTTTCTTACCTATACCTACCTCATACAGTTATCGGAGAATATCCAGGGGCCCTAAAGCCTTATATTTGTGAATGAATGAGCCTACCCCAGGGGAAAATAATAGACTCTTTATGTACGTGTCTCACACAGTTAGAGAGAACAAAAGGAGATTGAGGAAATCAGAAAGGCTTTCCCTACCCGCAAAGTAGGTGTTTTGAAGGGCGGATTCCCTCCTTAAGCTAAGGCTTAAGCCTTGAAACATATTCATGTTGGGTGGGATGTGCTGGCTTGTGCCCTACCCAGAGGTGTGGTGACCGTGAAAAGTCAAGATAATGCTCACATTTGCATTACTTTGCTATTTTTTCCTAAACACCTGGGCAGAGATGATTTGGACCTTTGTTCCTTTCTTTTCTTTCTTTTCTCATTCATTCTTTACTTCTTTTTTCTCTCCCTTTTTCAATCTTTTAGAAATCTCTTTCATTGAAAGCGTAAATAATTTTAAGAACTTTTAAGTTAGATGTCCTCTTCCTTAAGAAGGCCATTCCTTCCCTGGAATAACCTTGAGATGTGTTATTGGTTGGTTGGTTGGTTTGTTTTCTGCCAAGGTTAGCAGCCACGGAGTTAGAAATTGTTTTAGCAGCATTCTGTCAACTCCCATTTAAGGAAGTAGAGACAGTTTTCAGGGATCCAAGTGTTGAGATTCCCGACCCCACAGAGAGAGCTCGGATTGCAGCAGACTGCCAAGGCCTTTTGCTGTTTGATTCCAGGCAGGCTAGCTCATAGAACTCGGTATCAGTGGGATGATCTCGGAGATTCTTTCGACTATTTTTCTCCTGAGAAGTTTAGGAGAAGAGAAACACTGCTTTTTACCAACCCTGATCCCAGAGACTTCAACTGTAACTTCTAGAGGGTAGGGGAAGCCCTGGAGACTACACTAGACTTACGTTAGCCCAGACCACCAGGGTTCAAATCCTGCTTCTGTGATTTATGTGATGTGAGTGCTGTAGGTAGTTTAGACAAGAGCAGAGAAAGAAGGATGGGCCAGGTACAGAAGGTGCCTAGCAACAGACAATCAATTGTAGGGTAGGAGCTTACTCCCAGGGTACCTTTTCCTACCCCAGCACATTGCTGATCATGAGGTTTGGACCCCCTGGCCTTTCCTCCCTAGAGATCACATCTAGGCCTCCAGTTGTATTTCAGCCCCAGGCCCAGATAAGCAACAAAACCAGCCATGGCTGACCAGTTGATCAGTGGAGACCCACAACGCTGAATGGACACACTGGAAAGCTACTGAATATTTTATTGATATCTTCCCCTGGAACCTCCCTATGGACCAGGACCCAGTGTGCTCTCCCTCCCAGAAGCACCCTGACCTCTCCCTCTCCCTCTCCTCTTCCCCCTCCCCTTCCCAGGCACATTACCATTAGCCTCTTCACTCCCAAGCTCCAAGGGCCCTCCTGTTACCTCTATAACTTGTTTCCTAAGCCCATTTCTTCTAGGAATTACTTTTTCTACCTCTGTCATTTACCCAATAAATGTGCTCTTACAGTTTGGGTCCTGCTCTGAATTCCTTCCTAGCCAGAACCCAAGTACCAAGGTTGCTGACCCCAGTTTTGGTCTGACCCCACCAGTTCCTGCACCTACAACATGAGAAGGCTTGGGCAAGTGACTCCAGCTCTGGGCTGTTTCCTGGGGACATATTAGTACCTCTCTTGCACTGTTGTTTTAGGAGTGGAGGATGGGGGAGGTAATACCTGGAAAGTGCTACATAGAACTGAGCTTGGCATGTAGCATGAAGTATGATGGGACGGGGCATTCACCACCTTTGCGAATATTCCTGTTCTCTAGAAAAGTATTGAGGTCGGATTGTGGGTTTCAAGAGGCCTTTGTGACTTAGGCGAGAGAAACCTCAGTGACACCAGTGTGGATGAAAGTAAGGACTAGATTCTCTAAATCTAGTTCAGTGGGGGCTCAGAGGCTTCTACAGAACCCAGGGTGTAAAGAAAAAGACCACCCTCAATTGGACTTCCCATTGACATGCAGGGATAGGGACTAGAAATCAGATATAATTTGATTTTTTAAAAATGAAGATAAAAAAGAAAATTCATACATAATGTGATTAAGCACATGCATATATTTAGGTATTTTTAGGTATATGCATGTGTAAAAGTGCATGTAATTACATCTCATATGCTAATTAGACTGGACAGCCAAACAACCTTCTGGACATCCTTCCGGATGACCTTCTGGACGAAGCCTGGGCTGCGAGGGCCGAGCCCCTTGCACAAGTTTCGTGCATCAGGCCTCTCTAGTCCTGTCTAATAAAAGACAAACATGCAAATTGACCATACCTTTGCTATGCCCAAAGCCACACTCACCAGCCAGTCAGAGCAACTATATGCAAATTAACCCAACCAAGATGGCGGCCAGCAATCACGGAGCTGGAGCAAGCAGGAGGCTTGGTTGCCCCCGCGATGGAGGAAGCCAAACTTCCTGCCTGTCCTGGCCTCTACTGAAGGAGTGGCTGGGGGCCTGGGTCACCAGGAGCAGGGCGGTAACTAAGCAGCCGGGAGAGGGGCGCCTGTTGGGGTCCAGCCCCAGCAGGTCCAGGGGTTCCCAAAGGTGTGGACGGAGTCGGTGAAGAAGGAATGACAAGGAGACAGGGTTCAGTTGATCAGCATAGCAAGGTTCTCCCTTTATTCTCCTGTTACATCTATATTTATACCATTTGATTTTAATCCTATCCATTCTATCCCAAAGGTTAGGGCGTTTGTTATCTCCATTCCAAGGTCACTACTCTATTGTTCTGTTAAGCTACAAGGAAGTAACTGAAGGAGATTATCCTAAGTAAAGATTATGTAGCTTAAGCGTGATTGTTCGTAGTTAAAATGATTAACTATCCGCCTGGCACTTAGTTAAGGGGTTTTACTGATTCCCTTCCTTAGTCCTGTTAATCTCTAACTCCAGGGAAAAATTCCCACCTGGGGAAACAACCTTTCCTGGAGAGGTGACCTTGGTTAAAACACATAGTGCTAAGAAGGGGAGCAAACATATTAAGAACAGTATGCCATATGTGCCAGGTCCCTTGAAACATATGCTGTGCAGATGTTTCTTCTCTGCAGCAACTGTGTCAAGCAGCAAGGATGGACCGGCTTCCGGCAGGCGCCGGGCTGCTGGGAGCTGGAACTACGCAGCCGGGAGAGGGGTGCTGGGCCACTGCTGGGAGCAGGGTGGGAACTATGCAGCCCAGAGAGGGGCGCTGGGCCACTGGGAGCGGGGCGGGAACTTCCAGGGGTGGGCGTCAGGCAGCCGGGAGTGGGGCGGGAACTTCTGCCGAGTTGCCATGGCAATGCAGCAGAAGTTCCCGCCCTGTAGCTGCTTGCTCATTCACTTACTTGCTCATTCATTCACTCATTCACTTATTATTCACACACTCAGCAAACCCTCTCAGGTCCCTGGCACCAGGCCAGGCACTGAAGGTGAAGCAGGATAAGACAGAGCTATGTCCTCAAGATGTTAGTAATTCAGTAGGGCGAAGCAGGCACATGAACGAGGCAGTTGTACACACAGATGCACTGTACTGGGTTCGGTGAGGGCTGTAACTAACGCCAACTTTGTTCTCTTGATAAAATGGGGCCTTGGGAGCCAGGACGCCCCAAGCCTGTAGGCCTGTGCCTAGGCCCGGAGCGGCCGGGGTCCCGGAACATGACAGAGGGTGCAGGTCAGGCTGAGGGGTCTGGCCCCACCCTTCACACCCCCCCCACCCCCGTGCACGAATTTCGTGCATCGGGCTACTAGTATATATATAAACTGTTATATTCCAAGTGACCATAAATCTATTATATAGCTCTCAATTTCACTTCCTATAATGGCCAGTTAGTAGTATTATTTCTCCAACTGTTAGCACAAAGATATGTATGTTGTATGTGCCATTACGTTTTGGAGTAAATAGCTTACAAAGTGAAAACTGTAACTAAAATATGCCATATAAACTATGTGTAATTTTTCTACAACACTTATGCCTTTTCTAGCTCCCATTTTAAAGCCAACAACAATAATAATATCAGAGCTGTGGCTAAAATATAGAAAAGAACCAGCTCTTAATATAAGCAGAGACAGGTCAAGTCATGAAGATGTTGGAAGGGGAGTGATGACAAATAAAAAGAGTGCTGTATTTCTTGTCGTCCCTACTGAGCAAGGAAGTACAAAGTATTTAGGTTTCTCTTCCCAAAGAAGCAGCAGCAAATTATTCTAAAAATCCACCACCCTTCACACCAAGCCTGGATACTAGCTCACATTTACTTTGGGTTTTTGTTTGTTTGTTTGTTTTAATATACTTTTATTGATTTCAGAGAGGAAGGGAGAGGGAGAGAGAAATAGAAACATCAATGACGAGGGAGAATCATCAATCAGCTGCCTCCTGCACTCCCCACACTGGGGATAGATCCCGAAACCTGGGCATGTGCCCTGAACCAGAATTGAACCGTGACCTCCTGGTACATAGGTCGATGCTCATCCATTGAGCCATGCCGGCCGGGCGCATGTACTTTGGGGAAACATGGAATGAGTGCTCTGTAGATACCCTGAGAGGTAAACACTTCCAGTTGAGGATATGGAAACTTAAAGAAAGTGAAGTAATTGAAGGCCACCTCGCTTACAAGTGGCAGAAAAGCAATTCAGTTCCAGGTCTCTGAGATTGCAAAGCCCGAGAGCTTTCTTAATACTGTGCTGTCTTTACAGAGGTCATAGTGAACCCCAGGATAGAAACTGAAAAACCTTTCAGGAATATTCAGAATTCCTACAGTATTCATTTCATTATTAAATGCCAATGTTAACTTATTTGTTTCCCCTTTCTCAGACCAGGCAAATATCTAGTCAGCTTAAAACAATCCTATATTTTCTGGGGAGATGTTAAGGGCAAAAAGAATATTGGGGACTAGTTATGAGAAATATTAATCATACTCGGTTAACGGTGATTGCCTCCATTCTGGTTAAAGAAAGGACATTCCAACCTGAGTTGTATGCCCCGAGGAACTGGGAGTTAACCTTGGACCTGTAGTCAACGTAGGAATGTGGTCCATTCTCATTCAAGCACTGTCTATTATCATGGAAAGATTAACAACCTTGTTGCCCAAACAATGGAGTCCCACCCCAGCCAGAATTGCCTACTTCCCCATTCCTGTAATCCCTACTTCCCCGTGTAATCTTTGTCCTACCCTATATAAACGGCTGGCTTATTTCGGGCAGCAGAGCCCATGTTTGTGGATGACCTGCTGTCCTCCTATACTGCCAGCAGTATTGGAATAAACACTCACATATAATTTAAAACAACAACAACAGCCCTAACAGGTTTGGCTCAGTGGCTAGAGCGTTAGCCTGTGGACTGAAGGTTCCCAGGTTCAATTCCAGTCAAGGGCATGTACCTTGGTTGCGGGCACGTCCCCGGTGGGGGGGTGTGCAGGAGGCAGCTGATCGATGTTTCTAACTCTCTATCCCTCTCCATTCCTCTCTGTAAAAAATCAATAAACTATATATTTTTAAAAAAACAAACACAACAACAACAACAATCCCATTTTTTCCAAAGCACCTTCATGTTATTTTGGTGTTTTAGAGAGGAGTCTGGGACACTGTGAAGAAGGTCTTCCTTTTGAGGAAAGTTGTGCACATGACCTTGCCACCCTGACCACAGAAGACTGCACCAGGGATGGGATCCTGAGCCAGCCCCCAGCCAGCAAGGTGACCTGGTTCCCAAGTCTAGTCGGTGGTTGACTGATCCCATCAGTCTCTCTGTCTCTCCATTTTAGAAGAGTATAAGTTAGTTCACAGGAGACCAGGAGTTGAAAGACATGAGATTAAGCAGGAACAATGAGTTATTAGAAATCACAGAATGAATGAGCAGAATCTATTGTTATGGATGGAAGTGGGGTTCTTGGGGTACCGCTGGAATAAGCCCCCGAGGAACGATGAAATATGGTAGAAAGCATCATTTCTTGGAATTCCATTCCTGGGTTTCCAAAGTCCCATTTCTCTTAGTCCAGTCACAGAAGAAATGTAATTGGGTTTTAGTAAAGCGAGAAGCAAAGCCAACGTCCACAGTTTGCTTTCCATGTTGGAGCCGGGTCCACGTCAGTCTCAGGCTAGTCCATGGTGTGTGGGGTCTGCATGGCCATGGGCCATGTTGCCAAAAGCAAGGGGAGCCCCAGAATCACACCAGTCCCAAGAACCCCAAGAGCAGTAAGAGCACAGGAGCAGAAGAGAGTGAACTCCTTTGTTCAGGGGATTACATAGCCCAATGTTGAGCCCTTGCAGTGGCTCTGCCCTTTCTGGCCAACCATCTCTGTCCCCAGGTGTGACTGACAGCAAGCACCTCTGAAAGTCCCCCCAACTTTACTGGCCATGCACCTATTTCCACTCTGTCGGACCCCTAGGGAGTGAAAGTTGTAGCTTCCTGGTGAAGCTGCCTACATGACATGCCTATAATATCTGGCCTTCCCTTTGCTCCTTTCCTATTACTAATAAATAGTTCATTATAACAGTATCGATGAGAAGTAGAGAGGACCGAGCAATTAGCTGGTAGTGAAAGGAGCAGTTGCTTAGGGATGGAGAGCACAGGGTCATGATAAGGCCAGCACATTCAGGCAGGGAGCCAATGGGACATTAGGGGTGGCTGCCGAGGAAGCACAAAAAAGATAATCGGGTCACTACAGGTGTAGTCTAGCCCGTAAGGCAGTGGTTCTCAACCTTCTGGCCCTTTAAATACAGTTCCTCATGTTGTGACCCAACCATAAAATTATTTTCGTTGCTACTTCATAACTGTCATGTTGCTATTGTTATGAATCGTCATGTAAATATCTGATATGCAGGGTGGTCTTAGGCGACCCCTGTGAAAAGGTCGTTCGACCGCCAAAGAGGTCGCGACCCACAGGTTGAGAACTGCTGTTGTAAGGCTTGTATGTACCCTGCCAGGTCCCTGCCTTCTGCATGTCCCCTTATATCCTTACAATGAACCCTCATGAGGTAAAGGAAATAACCGAGAGTGTTTCTGTTCTTTGCACCTTCCGGATCAAGCTTAATATGCTGGTTTACAATTTTAGATAAAACACAGGGTCCAATGGACAATTTACCGCCACTCATGAGGGGCATCTAAAGATAGCCGCTGAAACGGCTTCTATCTTCAAATAATTTTCTGGCAAAACTGCGTTTCAAAAACTAGAAATTTAAAACTATATTAGCATAGACAAAGAGAGCTTTCATTGGGTAACTATCAGATTTCGCTATCTAAATGAATTTCCCACTCTATTAAAATAACAATGATTTAAACCTCAAAGCAAACTCAGCCTGGTTGTTTACCCCGCCACCCTAAGTACTTCTGTAAGGAACCTAACTCTTTTGTCAGACACATGTTACTGAGCTTAGGTTGTCTTTGTTCCTTTTTGAAAATCTTGATTCACGGAGCAGGGGAATGCTTTGAATCTGCTTTCTAACACAATACCTGTGTGAAGACATGTTTTATACTGACTGGGCACGAACACGTGGAACACGCAAATGCACGTGAGGATGTTAAGAAGAGGTTGGAGGAAATTGAAATACCAAAAAGCTCCGAGGGAATTGTGGAATATTTATGAAAATATGTGGTGCGTTTTGAAATGCAGATGTCTCTGGAACTGGAAATGCAATCACGGGAATGAAAACTGTCTTTAATAAATCTTCTTAATTAAAATCTATTGTTTAGAAAAAATATAAAACCTCCTCCAATATTAGAAACAGTAGCGAGAGGTGGAAAAGGTATGGATTCATTTAGATTGCAGCAAGCAATTATTATTAAAAGTTCCCGATTATCACCGTGTGTTTTGTTACTGTTGTGATTGTTGTGTTTTTAAATGGGCAGAAGCGGCATTCTGGTAAACTGAACGTAAATTGTTTGCCATTACAGTACCCAATGAGATGAAAACAAAAGAGGCCTGTAGCACAAAAACATGCCCAATTACTGATAGGGAGAGAGCATGTGTTAGAACCACTGTCAAATGACATGAACGTGTTTGTTTTTTTTTGTTGTTTTTCAATTGCAAGGCTTTCCGTGGATGCTCCTCCAGCTCCAAAGACTGGAACCCAATTATAAGAAATCAATCTGGCCTGGCCTTCCCTCAAGGTTCCAATCTCTTCTATGAGACCCGAACAGAATGCGTAGAAAAATAAAAATACCTACATGGTTGCTTTTAGGAAAAATATATGTATTTCTCTCTTCTTAGTCGTTTGCTGTCATTAAATTTTTTTAAAATATTTTATTGATTTTTTACAGAGAGGAAGGGAGAGGGATAGAGAGTTAGAAACATCTATGAGAGAGAAACATCGATCAGCTGCCTCCTGCACACTCCCCACTGGGGATGTGCCCACAACCAAGGTACATGCCCTTGACCGGAATCGAACCCGGGACCCTTCAATCCGAAGGCCGACACTCTATCCACTGAGCCAAACCGGTTAGGTGTCATTAAATTTTAAAGGTGCTATACCTTTCGGTTAAACCAGCACACTATGGCATAATTGTCATAACATGTCAAAAGGGGGAAGTCAACTAATTTCCAGGGCTGAGCCCTGCCCTGTGCCACAGAGTCCATGATGCGATGTCCCAGATTCGGGATCCTCCATTCACCACTGCAAGGGAGTGTGTGTGTGTGTGTGTGTGTGTGTGTGTGTGTGTGTGTGTGTGTGGTTATTCACAGGAAGTTATCATAGTGCTGTAGACAGTTAAACAGACGTAAGCAGAGCCAGGAGGATGGGCAGGTACAGAAGGTCACCAGGGTGGAACGCCCCAGGTGCCCAGCAATGGACAAGCAATTGTAGGATGAGACTTTCCGCCCCAGGCTGACGTTTCCTCCCCTGGCAGATCGCTGGTCCTGAGGTTTGGACCCATGACCTTTCCTCCCTAGAGATCACATCTAGGCCTCAAGTTGTATTTCAGCCCCAGGCCCAGAGAAGCAACAAACCAGCCCCAGCTGACCTCAGGACCAGCTGCATTGAAGAATGGCCCCTGCCCTGGTGCTGGCCGATCAATCAGTGGCGAGCACGACCCTGAGAGGACACACCTGGAAACCTGCTGAATATTCTATCGAGATCTTCCCCTGGTGCCTCCCCGGAAATCTCTGCCCTTAAAACCCTTAGGACGGAGGACCCAGTGCGCTCTCACTCCCAGGAGGACTCCCGCCTTTCCCTCTCCCTCTCCTCCCTCGGGCAGGTTACCATTAGCTTCCTCATTCTCAAGCTCCAAGGGCCCTTCCTTTATCTTCATAGCTTGTTTCCTAAGCCCATTTCTTCTAGGAATTACTTTTTCTACCTCTGTCATTTACCAAGTAAATGTGCTCTTACAGTTGGGTCTTGCTCTGAATTCTTTCCTAGCCAGAAGCCAAGTACCGATGTTGCTGAACCCAGGTGTGGTCTGGCCCCACTGGTCATGCACCTGGTGCCATTACCTGCTGCCTGTCACACCTTGCATTAATCAGTTTACAGTAGCTTTTCTCAGTTACACATTTCAGGAAACAAATAGAGTCCCAGGCAAGGGATGGCTATCACTGACCCCTTAGGGGAGAGTTGTGACCTGACCCTCCTGTATAATCACCCACCCAGGGCTCAACTTTTAAAGATCTTCCACTCCTGATGAGATAAGCAGTTTTGTGACTGGTGATTTTAGTACTCTCTGATAACGGGCTTCCTTTTTGACTGCAGGTGCCTGAACAGCTAGTGGGGATGTTAGGAACCTATCCATATCTGAGTGTGCTTTTCTTCTGTTATAGATTCAGAGCCCCTGTGGGAGCACAGCTGACACCGGGCATTAGATGAAGACATGAGGAGTGGTAGGCACATATAGGAGAGACTTTATTGTAATCCAAGGGGCCATTGCTCCAAGGGCCCTTCCTTTACCTTCATACTACAGGAGCCATCAGACAAAGCAGTTCTTCAAAGTAGCCCCACAAAAGCAGCCACGCAGCAGCTGGTCAGTAGCAACTTCTACACACGCTCAAACAGAAGAGGCCTCGTGCCAATTAGTGATGCTCGTGTACATTAACGTAAACAGGTTACATAAGGGTGCGCTTATGCAGTACGTATATTGCCACTGCTGAGTCATTGCCCTCACATCTGCGTAGAGGCAAAGAGGCCTTTCACCTAATAATACTGCTGCGTCCTCGCCTGCACGCATGCATATGGCACCTTGGCCTTGATCATCTGGCTACTGTGATTAGGGTTCCCATAGCCCCATATGATGTTCTGTGTATTTTCTGAGCACGTAAATGCTGTTGGCTCTTGTGCAAACTGTGAAAATAATGCTCTGGGAAGGATGATGGTAAGGTACGGCGTTCTCCATGCTTCCAATCATCTAAAACCTTGTTTCTGAGCGTGTGGGCCAGCATCACGGGCATTATCTAGTCGCTTGTTAGAAATGCAGCATCTCAGGCCCCAGCCCAGACCCACTGACCCAGATTCTGCAACTTAACACAATCCTCCAGATGCTTAGCATGCACGTTAATGCTTGACATGCATTGCTCTAAAGGAAAATCTATTTGTTCTTCTGTATTAGAAAAATATGAGCATTGAGGACACACGTCTCATTTCTATGAGATGTATTAAAATTGTAAAAAAACTAGATGTAGGTACACATCTTTGTTGTAAAAATATTAGGGAACATTTACATAAATCATTTCTATGAGATGTATTAAAATTGTAAAAAACTAGATGTAGGTACACATCTTTGTTGTAAAAATATTAGGGAACATTTACATAAAAATAAAAATTTGAGCATTGAGGACACACATCAGTCTACAAGTGATTATTTTTCCTAGAAAACGTGACAAATCAAAATTTCCTGTCTTGTAGAATTTTTTCCCAACTCAGGAGATTGGACTAAATTGCAACCCATGTAGGCAATTTGGATGGTCCCCATAACAGGTCCTGTGGTTTATAGGTGCCTAAGTTAAGGGTACGTTGGTCAAAGGATGTCCTCAAAGAAACATCCTCCTGAGATGACCTCTGCGGGGGGAATTTAGGAATGAGAATCCCCTTAGTCTCAGGCAGTGGAGGCACCGTTAGTGTCTGCCACTGAGACACCAGGGTCTCTCAGTTGGTGGCCAGGCCTACTGAGAAGAAAGCCAGAACTGTGCAAAGCAGCTCGATGCCAAGCATGGTTATGCGCAGTCTAGATTGGCTACAGATTTGTTGCCCCAAATTTTTTCTCTTCCACAGCCAGGCTATGAGCCAGGTGGCTGCTGTGTTTTTGTTTTGTTTCATTTTTTTCCCCTGAGGGGTAGATGCACTTCAGTGATGTAGTGAGTCCCACATGAAAAGTCTTATGAGTTAATATGGGATTCATCAGACTAGAGGTTCCATAGAGTAAATTGATATTTTTAAAGGATTAGAGACAATGAAATGATTAAAATACTGGATCATATGCATCTTTTAAAGGGTGGATTCAGTGTGAACATGGTTACATTTATTCTGCATAACTAAGGCATGAATTTCCAAATAAAAGTGATTACTAGGGGAGTATAATCACCATTAAACAATATGGATTATAGAAACCATCGATGAGATAATAATGAAAGGAAATAATAAGAACATGCTCCAAATTAAACAGCTTATGAATTTTTACTGCATATTGATGAGTGTACTGAAGAATACACAGTTCAACTACTGTAGATGATTAGAAGGAAAGAATTACTTATCTCTAAGATCCCCCTAGGTTCAAGTTTCATTCCATAGTGTTTTTTAAGAAAAAAATTTAGCTTATTAAATAAACGGAAATTTCAGAAACATTATAGTCTATCGTAGAATCTAAAATAATCTTATAAACAGTTAAAACAAAACCACATAAGAATGTATATATTTTTTTCACATCAAATTAACCATTATTTCAAGCAGGAGGTCACGGTTCAATTCCTGGTCAGGGCACATGCCCAGGTTGCAGGCTCCATCCCCAGTGGGGGGTGTGCAGGAGGCAGCCAGTCAATGATTCTCTCTCATCATTGATGTTTCCATCTTGCTCTTCCTCTCCCTTCCTCTCTGAAAAAATCAATAAAAATATATTTTAAAAAATACAGTGTAAAAGGAAAAATAACCTCTGGGCACATTCAATAGAAAATGAAAATATAGAATTTCAGTGAGGGAAGAGTGTTATATGATTTTATTCTGATTTATAGTATTTAAATAATCAACTTTCAAAAATAGAGGTGGGAAATAGTCAATTGAAATTAGAAACATGAATAATATTTTTATTTGGCATCATTATTTTTCATGGATTAGCTATAAACCATCACAGGAGATAATTTATAGAATACAGAGAGTTTTGCATATAAAAACACTTTTATATGTATGGCATGCAATCATGTGTGTGTTTTCTATTTTTCAATAAACACATTCCTGCAGTTTAATGTGTTAATGTCTGACAAATAGAAATATATAAATACTTAAGAAGTAAAACTCTTCATTTGAAGAAACATTACTATGAATTATTTTGTAAAACATTGCAAACTTTAACAACAATTCATTTTGCAAATTAAATAAGTAACTGAAATTCTGCGACTTTGGCTTTTTGGATGCAGACTGGATTTAAAGTACTACAGAAAAACACACATGATTATCTGAACACCTAGAGATCATAAATGAAAATTAAACTCATTGTCTGCAGGCTTGAAGATAAATCAGACCAATCTGATCAAATTATTGGCACAGATAGCGAGAGCCATTTTTAGTTTAACTTATACATTTTTTCATTTAAAATCTGTTTATTATTTTATTTTAAAAGTCTCTAAGAGATAATGCATTATACCATACCTTGAATGTGTACTAAATATATGTGAAAATTGCTGGTAAGGGTTTGTTACAGTTTAACATTATATTACTTTATTTTTCAATTTAATGGTTTCATTAGGGTGAGTAGATGCCTATTTTTTTCTACTATAGAATAAAATAAAAAGGTCTCTGTAATTTATTCCTTTACTTGTTGTCTGAATCCTTAAGCAAGTTAAATAACAAAATTGCAAAGATTTGGAATAAAACTTGTTCTTGCAAAGCTCCAAAAGTAAACTACATAAAATTACCCAGCAAAAGGGAGAGAAATTGCAAATAGTGGGGAAGTTCTAAATTTATGAAAACATAATTATTGTTTGCCATTCTTTTTGTTTTCCATCCTTTTTTTTTCACAAATAAAACAAATAATATTTTTGGTTAAAAATAAGTAACCTGGTTATTAAGGATTTTCATCAACCTACGTGAACAGGACAACTTTTTCAAGGTATAGAAAATCACAGCTTGGGAGTCACTTAAACTTTAAGATCTGGAAGAAGGAATTTTAAAAGTGCTAATTAAGTACCTATTAATATTTTGGATAGGGATTCCTTTTGGTGAGAGGTCAATCACACTTCTCCAAAGAGGTAATAAACACTCATCTAAAATTTGTATTGAATGATCTCTGCTTTTTTAAAGGATTGGTTTAAGGGGGAAAAAGAAACCATTCTTAGGCAACATTACTGAAAAAGTAAACCTGTAAGTTGAAAGACCCTGGTACCTTCACAATAATGAAAAACTTAATGATGTAGAAAAAAAAAGTTTTCTAACTTGTGAGGAAAAGAAAATTGCTGGTAAGGGTTTATTACAGTTTAACATTGTATTACTTTATTTTTCAATTTAATGGTTTCATTAGGGTGAGTAGGTGCCTATTTTTTTCTAAACAACCTCCCCTTTTTACAATTTATTTTTAAGATTATTATTACTTTTTTTGGCTCAGCAAACTAAGTAGTCTTGAAACTACGGAAACCTGATCTCTCTTGTGAGTGGCAGATAAAATAACTTAATACTGACCCCTGTCTCCTTAAGATTAGTTTTATAAAAAGTATCTATTAATAGTTTATTGTGTTATGAATGTTATGTGGTGTGTATTTCCCACCCCAAGGCTATGATATCCAAATATTTCGTGGACTTGTGCTGTTTTCAGGTAATTCACACCCTCCCACAACACATATCAATGAGCTCCTCCCTTTTCATTTAATGTTTTATTTTCCTAGACTTTGCAGTTCAAGATTCACCTCATGCTTCAGTTGGTCCATATACATAGTTATTATTTGTATAAAGAAGTTAGAACATAATACAAGAAAAAAACCCTACAGAAAACTACATTCTATGTTTTGTGGAACACAGGCCTTTAAAGGAAGTGGAAATAAGCGGAGTCAAGTTCTTTAACTGCTGTTATTAAAATAAAAAAATTAAAATCTGAGCCCTGCCAGGTAGCTCAGTTGGTTAGTATGTCATCCTGATAAGGCAAAGTTGTGGGTTTGATTCCAAGTCTGGGCACATACAAGAGTCAACCAATGAATGCATAAATAAGTGGAACAACAAACTGATCTCTCTCTCTCTCTCCCTCTCTCTCCTAAATAGAATCAATTTTTAAAAAAAGTCTCAGATTTAGTGACATATTCTACCTGATGTAAAGCCAAATTGAGTAGAAAACATTACCATATTTTTAAAAAAGAAAGTATAACTAGAACAATGAGTATTATTTTTTCCAGAAGTATGACTGGCAAAAGGGAAGATCCTGGAAGATTTGTAGAATCTTATAAAATACATGCCTTGTTGTTGTGAATATAGCCTGAAAGTGTTAAACTGTTTTGATTTTCCCCAAGTTACATAACATTGATTTTGAAGTTTAATGTTTCTAATATAATTACATTGGTGCAATTTACAAGAAAAATGTGGCAGGATATGTATATTTTGTTTCTCCCCCTGTTTATTACATCCTAAAATTTGTTGACTTACTTTAATTCTACATTTTAAAATGATTTTAGAAGTAACACTATTTCAAAAGAATCATTCCTGATTCAGATATCAGTTTATTAATTTTAAGTAAGGATAAATGTGTAGTTCCAGAATCCAAATTATTCGTTTTCAATTTGGGGGACAGAGAAAATAGTACAAGTAAATGGATAGTAAAATATAAAAATATTTTTCTCTGAAAAAAAAATAAGGTGCTTTGACACAATTTCCTACACAATGGAGTTACAGTAGTGTACATACAATTTTATGTTTGAAGATTATTAATACTAAGATTTGCAAGGATAGAAAAAAATGAGCTGTACATGCAGAAACTACTACAGAATGTACAACTTGATAAGATTTGAGATTCAAATGAACTGCATCATAATATCAAATACCAAGACTTAACATTACAATTCATTAATCCAATCCATTATAATTCATTAGTCAAATGTCCCAAGGAGAGGGAAGAATGTACAATGAGTATTTTCTGGAAATGAATTGCTAAAAATTAGTGGAGTATGAAAAGACTTCAGAATTGGAAGCTCCAGCTGGGGTTAAAAGGATGGGGGAAGGGATATGAAATATTTGAAGAGCCATTTTTAAAATTAAAATCCAGGACCGTCTCATCGGTTCCCACTGTATAAGGCCAACTCTGACTCTGCCTGAAGTATTTTTCCCTTTGTAAAGACGAGATTTGGAAACATGTACACAGGATATTTTGCACTGATTGAGGCCAGTTGGGAAAAAAACAGGGTTTAGAGCAGGATTTCAAATTGTTGTACTAAATATAATAACGTTTGTAGCAGTGGCACCATTCCATCATTTTCAAAGATGCCATTTTTCTCATTGCAAGCCATGATCTGATCATAGTTGACTTACATGTTAATATTTTCATTATCATTTAAGTACTTTTCTTTTTTTTTACTCTGTCTAAACAAATGATCAGTCCTGTTCACTCTGAGATTATTTACTCTGGAAATATCTGGAATTCTTTCACCCTATCTTGTCCTCTGGGGACGCCCCCCTTCTGAAGTATTGATATTCACGTGTGGGGGAGGGGAACACATCCCACAAAAAAAAAACGTCAGCTAGCAAGAGGCCTCTCTTCGTGGTAGTCTAGGGGAGAAGTAGAAAACAAAGGGGGAAAAAAATAACTGTTTTCTCCAAGGCTATTATCTAATGCGAAAGCAAATAGTCTAAATCAGCTAACAGAAGGGGATTAGAGAGGAGATCTGAGCGAGCCTGGCTGCCCAGCAGAGCTGCCTCTCCAGCCAGGGCCACCGGCAGGGCGGCCGGGAGCGCTCC
>NW_005358729.1:101111-101672 GCF_000412655.1 Myotis brandtii
CGGGTCGGACTACGCGGCGGGGGCAAGAGGAACAGCGCCGGGCACTCGGTCTGCGATGACACTGAACTTCACGGGGCAGCCAAGGATGCAATGTGCACTCTCGGGTTTCCCGACGGCCTTTCAGAAAGAATTTTGCTTCTCTCTCCGCGGTCACTCACGCTGTGTGAGCAGGAAGATGACCTGTGGTCCCCCCAGCCCCCCAGCGCCGACCAAACAACTGGACAGGGCGCCCACGGTGCGTTTTGGCAGGTGGCCCTAAACCCGCATCGTGGTTGTTTTTTTTTTTTTTTTTTTGCTTGTTTGTTTGTTTTTACATCTGGGAAGGGAAAGGCTCGTTCAGACGGTGGAAAACTTGGCTCCAGGAGCAGGAGAGCGAATCTTAACTTTGAGACCCGGCTGCGACTAGGGTCGTGGTCCTGGCAGCGGCACGGAGGCGCCTGCGCTGGTCGGG
Organism: Myotis brandtii; assembly: GCF_000412655.1. NCBI lineage: Eukaryota > Metazoa > Chordata > Mammalia > Chiroptera > Vespertilionidae > Myotis > Myotis brandtii. Next base: position 101,563 of record NW_005358729.1, read on the forward strand.
GAACTTCACCTTGTTGCTCCCAGGCTTTTAGGGTCGTGAGCCCTTCGGGGTGCGGAAGGCGGCTCGGACCCGAGCACCTCCCGACCTGCGGGCTTCCCCGCGGGGCCGGG
>NW_005358729.1:101846-106843 GCF_000412655.1 Myotis brandtii
CACGGCTCCTGAGCCGGAGCCCGAGGTTCTGCAGCTCCCGCCCCGAGGAGCCCGGGCGGGGAGCCTCGTCCGGGGGGATTGTTTTGATTTCCAGAAACCCGTCCGGCTGAGCCGCTGAACCCGGGACCCCCCGCTCCCACTGCGAGCCCGGAGGACCGGGTGGATGGCGCACCCGGGGACCCCTCTCCCGGGCGGACCTGTCGCTGATCCGGACGCCTCAATCCAATGCGGTCATCTCGGCACCGGCGCTTAAATTCTTTTTTTTTTTCTTTTTTCTTGGAAAGGGAGGTCAACCCTTGGGAAAGTTGGAGGACTGTGATGATGGGAAGCAGGATGCGAATCAAGGTGGTTGCTAAAATTACCTGCCCTCCCACCCCACCTCCGCGCGCCTTTCAGTGCGGATTCGGCAACCCAGGAACCTTGCAGTCCTGGTTCGCCTTATTCCTTGCAAAGCATCATGGAGACATCCTTGGAGCATAGCTTTCCTTCAAGATGGGGCACCTCAACTCCCAGCGTGCCCCCAGGGGCCTGGCTGCTGCCTCCTGAGCGAGTCTGTAAAACGCGGCTTTCAGGAACAGCTAGTATCCCCCTTGGCAGACCAGTGCCCCAGGCCAGGGAGAGGCCACCCCAGACCAACTTCTTGTGCTTCATGTTCCTCGGAGCCCCCCTGAATTTTTAACTTCCCTTCCCTTAATTAATCTGCCCGGGGTCTGTATATGAATGGCTGTCCGCAGCTGCTGCAAATTGATTTATCCCCCGATCAAGGTCGGGTTGCTGACCAAAGCATTTTCTTTTCTACCTTCTCCGTGAACTGAAATCTGTTTTACAGGGTTCCCCCCCTCCTGGTCTCCTTTAAAACATCTGTAACGTTTTTAAGTGCGCTCAGTGGCTTTTATCATCATCCCCCCTCCCTTTGCCTAGGACAGAGTGGAACTGGGTCTGTGCCCAGGGAGCCCACACTCACTAGAATACAAATGGACTGGCTTCTCCGTGATAAATGGTTTGTTAGTGCCGGGAGCCTCCTTTTAGTTTATTGCAGCGTTTTGCCTTGGCCGTGTGAGGATTCTGTTGTGCCCAGTTCCTCCCGTCACCCAGTTCCTTAGGAAGCACGTTGACAAACTCCATTGTTTCTTAAACCAGAGTAGCCCCAACCTGGGTGTTTCTGTCAGCTGTGAGGTGTACAAACACAGGCAAATTCACAATTCTCTGATTTCCCTCCCTGCTTCTTTCCCTGTAAAATGTAGTCTAGTTTTCACATCCTGGGGGCTTTCAGATAACATAGATAGGGCTAGCTGATTTTTTTTTTTCCTTCCTTTTATTTTACTGAGTGCTGTTTTTAAAGGGAGGTCTGACAGTCTTACCCACTATTAATCGTGGAACCTCAGTTTGACCCAGGCTGTTTTTGCAGCTAGAATGGATGTTGAGGAAGTTGAAGTCTGTCATTTCTTTTCATGGGCTGCAGTGAGCATTTGGTATTTCCTTGGTTTATTCTTTCAAAAGACAAAATTCCAAAAAAAAGGGAGTCAGGCTTATTTTGAGTGTATGAAAAGTGACTTTAAGATGATGCTAAGGGAACATCTTTATATTCAAAGTCTTTGTTTAAGCATATATTTATTGCAAGTCATTTAAACAGCAGTCACCTTATTTGAAAAGCTAAGTATTGAGTGGGAGAATTTGACTATGTAGTTTCTCCAGTGGCCAGGTTCAGATCTAAAATAATCTGTGGCCCACTAACACCTGCTAATAATTTGATTTTTAAAATGATCCTTAAAGGACCTTTCTAATAAGAAGCATTCTACTTGCCATACAATGCAAACTGTACTATTAATTGCAAGTTGCTGGAAGTAGTAGGATAGTATGTTTTGCAGCTACAGGACAGCAGCTTTTTAATATTTTTACAGTTTTCCCTTTCTAAAGTAAAGTAAAATATTGCTCTTGAAGCTGGTATTTGATGATGAGTTGTCTCATTGAGGATGCTCGTCTAAATATTTGCAGATAAAAGAGCACTTCAAAATTGGCAGAGAACTACACAAATGTAAAGTACCATTATTATTTATTTTATTGTAAAATAGAATCTTAGCAGAAAAACAAAACCCCCCCCCCCCCCCCCCCCCCCCCCCACACACATTGAAAAGGGATCACGAGAAAGCAATGCTTCTAATAGGAATACTGGTCAGTGGTTGTCAGTTTAGGACATTCTTCACTGTCAAATCCTGTTTCTCACTTCTTTGATATGAACATCAGCTGACAGGCACTGAATGCAAAGCCTTCTTCATTGAGGTTTTAGGCAGGCAACATAGCCCTTCATAGTAAAGCAGTCTGAAAAATTGGCACCTGCAGGATTTGCATGTGAAAAAATCGCGTCAGTTGCGTTTTACTGGAGTCTGTTACCGTAAGTTACACAAGTTCAGTGAGAAAAGGTATTTATTTGTTGCTGTTTGGGCATTTGAAATTCTTTGTTTTGCATGCAGCTTATTAACCATATAGTGTTCCATAGACTTTATTGTTAGCAGAAGAAGGAAGAAGTAGTGTCTGGCTTTACAGAAGTTATTTATTATGGAGTGGATTTATTTTTAACCATGTGCTTATTACACAGTACACTCACATCCATAGTTCTTGGCTAAAATGTACCTTAAAATGATGAACTCATACAACTTTTGGAATAATCTATATGAAGTTAAATAAATACATAAGATTAGGTTGACATAAGTATCTTTTGAAAAGAATCTAGCATTTTCAGTTAGATACTTGAATAACAAGTTAAAATCTATAAGAATAAAATGAAATGTTTCATCCTTCGAAACCTCAGGAAAATGTTACGTTTCCTCCCACTTGACTTGTTAAAGTGCTTATCACTAAAATGCCTTTAAAAAATATCATAGTGAACCCTATTTATGCAAAATAACTGTTAAGTCAACGAACACCTTTGTGAACTATTCCTTGGGACATTTTATTCAGCCTAAGTTATTCTCTAAAGAGATACCTTCCAACCCCACTTTTTTTTTTTTTACACCCATTAATATAAGAGTTCCTAAATAATGTTTAAAGAACAGTGAGCATTTTATTAAAGCAAACATTAGTTCAGTTTAATGGAGGTAATTGTGAGTGATAAGACAGAGCAGGTTATCTCTGTGTTGTTTAAACAGAAGGAGCTACTTTGCACCATTTCCAGTAGCCATCTGTGGAAGAGAAGGGTTTGCACCTGTCTGTCCACACTAATTATAGATTAGGGCCAAAGAAATGAAATTCGAGGAGGTTTTCAGCTAATGAAATCCATACTGATTTTATTGTAAATGTGTTTTATGTAAAGAGGGTGATGGTTGAGTTATGAGTGAATAAATCGCTACGTAGCTGCTAGGCACTTGGTTTCGAAGCACAATTCTGCTGCATTAACCTTTGATATTTAAAAAAAAAAAAAGACAAGCCACTTAAAGATGGATGCTAGCCTTTGTTTGACATCCATAGCAGCAATTGAGTGAGGAGCAGGGAGGTTCAGCATGCAAGTTAAAAATGTGCTATGAAGCTGCTTACATGTTAAGAACAGTCTAATATTTTGAAATGAAGATGATGTAGAAGGTTTAGGTTCTGTATTAACTCATGTACATAAAACATCCGAAAATTAGAAAGCCTTTTTTTTTTTCCTGTCGTTCAGTTTCACATAAATGAGGAATTAAAGTAAAATAAGTGAGGAATGCATTCCTCAATAAAAGGTCACATGGATGTCTACCACATCTGTTTATAGTAATTATGAACATAATTAACATAAGAATTACAAATGAAATAATGACAAGCTGAGCAATGAGATATTATGCCGTAATGGTCCTATGCTGGAATTCTCACATTATAGCACACTAGAATTCACATATTCAGAGAAAGAAAGAAAATGCTAGATTTTTATCTGAATTAATGCTTCAAAACTTATCTGCCTGGGGCAGATGGACTTCTTGCTTTTATAGGAAGGCACCCTGTTATTAAGATGAGAACTAGTTGCAATTAAGATTTCTAGTCACCAGCCTGGACTTTAAGACAGCTGTGATTATAGAAACCACTTTCTGTTGGACACTTATTCTGTGATTATAGCCCTTGATTGTTATATTGCTTTTTTAAAAATGGCAAGCTTTGCAGCAAAGTATTTGCTTTGGAAGAGAGTCATGGATTCTTCCCATTTGAGAATTGGTTGATCTTTTCTATAACTGTGAGTCAAAAGTCAATGAACAAACAAGGTAGTAATAGAAATACTGCACCTCTTACAAAATAAGAACATTGGCAAATCGGTTTTTGCACACCTTTCTTCATGTCTTAAGTGTTTAGATGCTTTTAAAAGAAAAATATGTAAGCCTTTTCTGAGTTTGAAAGTACTGCATGGGTGTTTTTTTTTTTTAATAGCATTTTTTCAAAGAACATGTAATGGAAAATTCACTGGACATTTGTAAATTGTATTTTTTTTTCTTCCTGGAGTTGCATTCGATTTACAGGCATTTGCATGTAGTCTGTGTCCAAATTGATCTACTGAAATATAATAAAGGGGAAAGTCTGTGTGGTTGGATTTGGTTACTCTGAATGCAGTTTTGTATAACAAGTAGGGAAAATGTGAGAGGTCACCTTTTATAAGAGCTGAAATGATATCCAGGAATCTGTTATTAAATTTAAAACACGGGAGAATGACAGAGTCTAGCCCATGGAGAGCTGACTCATTAGGTAATGTACCTGCCAGATGATTCACTTCCTACTCTTGCGCCCTCTCTAACTACTGAACCTGCCCACTTTCTGCGGATTTTTGGAGAAGTATCACCTTTTACTCATCTCGGTGATACCACGAGGTTGCCCAGGTTATTGGGTTACTGGAGGGTTGTGGCAGACCCCCTTGTACCTGGCCTTCATTGCAAAGATTTTTCACACACGCCCTTCCCCCAGCTATGCCCAGTTTGTTTCACTGTGCTTTACCTATCAAATTTCCCGTGATTCATTTGTCAGAGGTGGGGGGAGCATGGTGAGGC
>NW_005358729.1:106958-108753 GCF_000412655.1 Myotis brandtii
GGGCTGACCATGCTTCGCCTCATTTTCTCAAGGACTTCTTCAAATTTGTCTCCTCTGTGAGGCCACTCTCTTGCTCATGTATGTTGTTTTTTTCTTTCTCTACTCACTGGCCTTCCTCCTCTCAGCCCTACCATTTCTGTCCCTTTATATGGAGACACCACGCACACCGTGTTTTATAACCCGAAGTGTCACTGTGTGCCATGAGCAGTTATGCAGTTTACTGGCTATTTTATTCTGAACTCACACTTCGTACTGCAGCGAGAGCTTCTAAACACCACCAAATACTCCCCACCCCCCACCAATAAAGTAACCTTTTTCTAATTAATGTATTTTTATGGGTTTCAGAGAGGAAGGGAGAGGGAGAGAGAGATAGAAACATCAATGATGAGACAGAATCGTTGATTGGCTGCCTCCTGCACGCCCCCTACTGGATTGAGCCTGAAACCCGGGCATGTGCCCTTGACCGGAATTGAACCCAGGACCCTTCAGTCCGCAGGTTGACACTCTATCCACTGAGCCACACCCGCTAGGGCTGAAGTAACCTTTTTGCTGCATTCTCTGCACTCCATTAAGGATGTGCTCAGGTGTTCAGATGGTCTGATGGGTGCCTTTACAAGTGAAAAGGGGCTGCTACCGGGCTGACCAGATGTGTCTCCTTCCTCACCCTGATGGGGTGGAGGATGAACTCTGGTCTGATGGGCAAGCCTTGGCCCTGCTTGGTCTCTGACGGGTTCTTGGGCCCTGGGTGGGTGAAGAGCTGGGAGGCAGCTCAGGCAGGGACTCGTTGCCTCCATTTCAAATTCCCACCCCGAGCATCTGTGTTCCGAGATGTACACATAAGGACCCTCCTCCTCAACACAGTATCTGGAGGTGGAGCAGATGTCTCCAGGAGTCACCTGTAGCCACCAATCCTAAGTGCTCCTTCTCATCACAGGAATACTCGCTACATAAGTCCTGTGCTGGGATGCATTAAAGCAGAGAGGTTCAGTGTCTTGCCTGTGTCTGTCCCTGTCATGGGTGTGTGTGTGTGTGTGCGCGCGCGCGCTCGCGCGCATGTAAGTAATTTAGGGGTATTGGGGTCAGCAAAGAAAGAGGCAAGAACTCCCACTTGAGGTTGGTCTGGAAGGCTGTGTAATCGCGCTGAGCACTCAACTAGGTTTGTTTTACAAACTGTGGCTATGTGGATGGAGGTAAGAAGGCAAATATCTCATTGATACACTCACCCTCTGACCTCGACAGAACCTCCAAAATGACCATGGGCTAGCCGAGGAGCAGACATAGAGTGTGCTAGCCTGGACTCCTCCCTTTCTCTCAGGTTAGGGGCAGATTTGGGAATGCAGGAGACCACCCGCTGTTCATTCTCACCGGGCCTTGGGGTACCTCCATCCTACTTACTGCTCCCCCCCCACCCCCCCATCCTGGGGCCTGAAACCCTCCCCTTATTCCTTCAGGGTTTTTTTCTCTCTCCTCCAGTCTGTCTCTCCCCTCTCTCTCCTACTTCTCCTCTCTCTCCTGCTCTGTCTCACATGCACCCTCTGTTTATTTTCCTGCCTCCATCTGGGCCCTGCTGATATTGTAATCACCCCGATGCACGTTGGCTCCTCTCCTCTCCCTCCTGCGCGCACACACTCACTCACACACAATGTGCCATCCTGACAAGCCTTTTACTTCTGATAAGCTCTGATGTGTGTTTAATGAATACAAAGCCACGGTCTGGGTGCCGCCCGGGCTGCGTTGCCTCTCTTGCGCTCCTTTGCCAGAAGGTAATCTCAGTGAACAGGGAGGGGAGGCGAGC
>NW_005358729.1:108801-157976 GCF_000412655.1 Myotis brandtii
TTCTCTTTCCCTCGCTCCCTTTCCTAATGATTCAGAAGTCGATAAGACCAGGAGAAGTGAAGATGTAACATGTTATCTGTCGCTCCTCTTAGCTGGCAGAGAGAATTTACATTTCAAGATTAGCAGAGGGAGAAAGAGAAATCTGCCTTTTGTTGTATGGGTGACGAGGAGACATCAGCCCTGGCCTGGCCGCTATCTCCCATCACCTCTGCTATCCCGACTGGACACGCTGAGGTGAGATTACCAGAGAGCCTTATCTTGAATTGGGTTTAGGTTCGCCAGCCTGAATAGCTTTAAAGAGACTCTATAAAAGGGGGAACAATGGCTTATTTATTGGCTGGACACCGAAGCCTTTAGATGAAGAGGGGAGAGAAAAAGCTTCTTAACAACTTGATTAGTTCATTTTTTATTTTAAGGGGAGACCGTCTTCTAGGGCCAGGGAGGGCCAGAGAACTTGGGCAGGATTTGAATGACTTAAATGTCTGATTTCCTCTTCCCCTCCGCCCCCTGCTTTCTCAGCAACCTCCCCTCCTCCCCCCTTATTTTAACAGGAGTTTCATTTACCCCTTATTTGGAGGATTGGCAAACTGAGGAAAAAAAGGTGCAGGCTTTGGGAATTGATCATTTGTGTCTGATTTTATGTGACTTGGTTTGAAAGAGTGATGAGTCGATGCTAACGTACTCGAGTGAGCGAGAAAAGCTAACAAAGCCCACTTTTAATATGACGTTAGTTGATTTTCTAGTGCGGTTTCCACTTGGTCTAGAGAAAAAAGTCACTCGGAGCCTGTTAGGTAGACTGGGACTTTGGATTTGAACCCTGGACATTTTCCCTTGGAGTTAGTTTTTAAAAAGGAGAATACAAAATGTTTTATTGATTCATGAGTGTGTTTCCTAAAACTGTAATAGCAACTTTGGAAGGTCCTCGAAATGGGTGAACGTGGGGGAAAAAAAAATGATTGTTTTGCCTCTTACCCCTTGTCAAGATAGGTGTTTTCCTAGATAAATGCAATCCAGTCTCTAAAAGCCTAATTACAATTTGTTTAAAGCTAGGGGGCATGTTTTCTTGTTGACAGCACAATCCTTTGGGTAAGACAATAGAGCCCCATTATTTCACTTCCATTGACTGAACATATTGACATTTCAGGTTTGTTGTTGCCTCAGTGAGCATGCTGCAACGCTGCGATTCACAGACCAACTGGCCAGAGTGGCACATACATTACCGTGTGCCACTTCTGCCTTCAGGTTACCTTGTCCCCCAGGCAGAATCCGAAGGGACAGCCTGGAATCTCTCCGAAGGGGTAGAGCTCTGTGGGCTGAGAGACCAAGAGAGAGAGCACGTTGTTGGAGCATCTTCAATGTCACCCAGAACTGGGTGTCGCAGAGAAATGTGTGGAGCCCTTTTATTTAAAAATCTCAGAAGCAGCCTAGATACCAATCTTGCATATTTTCCGTATAATAACCATTTTCAAGATCGGCCTTTACTTTCTCTGGGGGTATGTACAGTGGTCGGTCACATCATGGAGATGTGTACCAGTGTGTGTGTGGGTGACGTGTACCAGTGTGTGTGTGGGTCCAAGTCCAGGACGGCCAGACATCCCAGAACCTGCCAAATCTCTGTCTGATACAAGACTGTGTAAGGCTCCTTCCAAAAGAGGAACTGACTTGATTGCTTGCTTCCTGTTTGCTTTTGGTGGGTGGAAATGGGGCAAAAGTAGGGTTACAGTCCTTATGGAAAATAATGCAATAATTCATTAATAATATTACACGAGTGAACTCTGTGTTCCACATACCCACAACTATACACCTACTTTTGCTCCAACCTGCATGCAGAGGCAGTCATGTGTAAAGATAAATATATGCATATTTGAAGCAGAGGCAGGGAAAATAAATTCGAAGTATTCCTTATTTTCTTAGTGTAATCTACTCTTTTATACACTCTGCTTACTGAGGCTCTGCATAAGAAAACAAAGTATTAGGCAGACATTGAGTCAAAGAAATGTGAATTGTACAAAAAGTGAATATGCAAAAACCTCAAAAAAGACATAACATATTTTTTGAAACCGCAATGGAAATATAAAGCTGTTACTCACAGGCCTTATACACGGCAATTTTTGCCATCAAGTAGGCAACCGATGCCCTTTACAGCGGTTAGAACAAAACTAGTCCTTTATACCATTTTCATGAAAATGTTAGGTTTCTATTTGATCAGCAGGTGCTTTTGAGATGAAAGCCATGTGTAAATTTTCAGAAGGCCAAAAGTGTCAATTCAGAAAAGGAAAGTGATAAGAGAAAATGCAATCAGTTTTCCTGTTTTCAATTTGTGCAGGATTTGAAGAGCTGTTTTGTTAAACTGCTACATCTGCTCCAATATGAATATTGAACTACTTCCACTAAAAATAACAACCTATAATTTGGAAGCCACTGCAGTCTTTTGTTAGTGAGTGGGTTATTAAAAAAAAAAAAACACACGAAAAACCACACACAACAAAACAAAAAACAAAAAAGAGAAAAGAAAAAAAAAGACAATTTTCTTTTTTGACAATCTCTTGCCTAATGTGCATTTTCATTTGTTGGCACTTTTATCCTCAGCAGATAAATGGTATTGTGTAATTAGAACCTCATCTTGTTTGACTGTGAAAGTGGTTTCCATAGGTGAAAATCGGGTATTATAAAAGGGGTTTCATACAAATCAAAATTTATTTTTAAAAAGCCTGTTTAAATACAGTTATTTAAAATGAGATAGTTATTCCTTACGTTTTCTAATAACACGTTTTTTAACTTGCTGCTGACTATTGTAACAAAGTTAACACTGTTCCTTTGCATACTGAGCATCTTGTGATTTATTTCACCTTTAATATACCTGTAAGTGTAAGTTTAAACGAATCAGAGATTTTTTTTTTACCTAACTGAGCTTTCAGAATAATATTTTTCATGCTTAAATAAAATGATTAAATTATGCTTGAGTGCCTGCATACAAAAGCTTTAGCTTCTATGGCACTGCTAATCAAATAAGTTTTATGGACAGGGAAAATACCACATTAGAGAAGAAATTAGATGCATTTCACTGGTGACATTTCTAGAAAAGACATGTTCTTTTTTAAATCATCCAGAATTAATGAGGAAGAAAACTCTAACACATCTTAAATAATCAGTAAAAATAATACTGCATCCCTGTAATGAGAATGGCAGTGCAATCCATTTGAAGCTGGGCATAGAGAATTGAGGCCAGAAGACTGATAAAATTTGGATCAGGTTCAATATTAACTGCATCCACAATTGCAGTTGGGCTGACCTGTGTTTATAGTAATTTGTCCAGGGTGAGATGTGATCACTGCGTAGGATCAGCTAGAGCAGTGGTTCTCAACCTTCCTAATGCCGAGACCCTTTAATACAGTTCCTCATGTTGTGGTGACCCCCCAACCATAAAATTATTTTCGTTGCTGCTTCATCACTGTAATGTTGCTACTGTTATGAATCGTCATGTAAATATCTGATATGCAGGATGTATTTTCATTGTTACAAATTGAACATAATTAAAGCATAGTGACTAATCACAAAAACAATATGTAATTATATATGTGTTTTCCGATGGTCTTAGGCGACCCCTGTGAAAGGGTTGTTCGACCCCCAAAGGGGTCGCGACCCACAGGTTGAGAACCGCTGAGCTAGAGGCTATGTAGTTTGTGGCTTCACACTTGGAATTTCCAGACACTCCCTACACAGATAAATAAACTCAGAATATCTGCAGAATGGGCTAAGGCAGCGGTTCTCAACCTGTGGGTCGCGAACCTATGGGTCGCGACCCCTTTGGGGGTCGAACAACCCTTTCACAGGGGTCGCCTAAGACCATCGGAAAACACATATATAATTACATATTGTTTTTGTGATTAATCACTATGCTTTAATTATGTTCAATTTGTAACAATGAAAATACATCCTAACCACTGGGCTAAGGGGATGACAGACAATGTGACACATTAGCATACTGGATTAACATATGCAGTGCTTCTTCAGAAGAAGTGGTAGTTTAAAGAACAATACAGGGTGGGGCAAAAGTTGGTTTACATGAAAAAGTTTATTCTTATATTATTATTGATTAATTATTGTCTAATTTTCCATAGGAACAGCTGTACACCTACTTTTGCCCCACTCTGTATGGAGTGTGTTCTTGCGATGACATCTAGGTAGCTAACCAAAGAATAATGCTTTGAAGGAATTTCAGATTTGAAGCCACATTGTGGCATATTGCGCTAACACATCTTTCACTGACCTGGGTCGCCATGTGGCTATGTTCCCTGGAAAAGCCCCAAGGACTTTGCCACCCTGAAGAAATGGTGCCGAGTCATGTGTCAGTGTCAGGAAGTGTATTTCACAGGCACAGCCCCATCATTTGGTGTCTCCTCTAATGAGTGGTTTGTGCTGGAGCCATGCTCAGTGTTGAAGCCTTAGGACCTCAGATAGTGTCCACAGGGGAGAACTTCTGGGGACTCTTCAGAATGTTCACACCTCATGACGTGATGTCCAGGCTCTGATTCAGAGACCTACTTTGTTAATGTCCCCCTTCTTTGATAGTTCTAATTGAGATTACCTGTATAATGTTTGTTTGTTTTTTTATCCTCACCAGAGGATATTTTCCCATTGATTTTTAGAGAGAGTGGAAGAGAGGGCAAGACAGAGAGAAATATTGATGTGAGAGAAACACATCGATTTGTTGCCCCCTGCATGTGCCTGGCCGGGGAGGAGCCTGCAACAGAGGTACATGCCCTTGACCGGAATCCAACTTGGGACCCTTTGGTCCGCAGGCTGACGCTCTGAACCAAGCCTGCTAGGGCGTGATGACCTGTGTAATGTAACTCAAGAAGAAATGAAGCAAGCATTTGTTTTTGTAATTTCATTTTGGTCAAGATATCGAAGGGAAAGTTAGTATTTGGGTGAATGGGGCCTTTAGAATATGAATCTTGTTGAACCTGGAGAAAGGGTGTGAATATAAAGTTTTCCCATTATTTGTCTAACAATCTAGGCATTTCTGAGTGCCTTAGGTAATGTGATTGACTAGCTTCATTAATCTTTTATCGCCTGGGGCACATACTACTTCTGAGTGTGCTCCAGGCTTTCAAGGGCTGCCACCTAATTGTTGGTCTTGGGAGAGAAAAGAACTGCCAAATATTAGAGACCTACTATGAGGCTGGAGTTACCCCCCAACTCCCCCACCCCGCAACCAGGTCATCACTGATTTTAAGTAAATGCTTAACCAGCAGTTCACTCTCTTTATTTCAGAGAGCTCCAGCCCTCACTCCAAGACTGGCTGTAGTTGCTCTTCGGACCTGACCTTTTTGCCCCCATGGAGAACTGCAGTTTTCGTGTGTTCCCAAAATTGATTACCTACTTTGTTCCCAAATTTCTTGTTCTTTGAATACCTGGTTGAATATTCTCCTTAACAGCTATGATGTCTATACATCCGTTGTTTTCTCTACCTATGCCCTCACCCCCAACCTAGGAAACAGACTTGGCTACTAGCTGATAGATATCGTTGGATACCCCCACGTGTATGCCAATTTGTGTCCCTCCATATTTCCTAATCTCAGGTTTTTCCATTACTAAGTTCTGTTCCCTTGTCAAATACCACCTTCCCACACTTCACTGAATCTATGAGGAATGAGTTTGTTTCCTTTCTTGATCTGTCATTCAGCACCATGGACCCGTCTTCTGCCCAGTGTCCCAGGACCACAAGCTTGTCTTGATTTCAGCATCACCCAATTAGCTAGGTCCAACTTCTTGGTCACTTTTCAAGATAGAAGGAGAGGGATTCTATACCATTTTGAGTTTGTAACTGTAGTTATACGTATAGTATCAAACACTCTTTGTGTTACAGAAAGATGGACCTGGTATGTGTGCCTTTCTCTGACTAATAGGTGAACTGGGGTTCCCTTTGCAGTTTAGTCACTGACTTTCGCTGTGTGGCCAGAGGTGCATTCTAGCCCTCAGCTTCCCTCTTCAGTAGTGAAATGATGGGCAGACTCAGTGATTAATAGGCTTCTCAACGTTAATATGTATGAGCCTATATAGGATACGGAGTAGGCTTTCAGAAATTTCCCATGGTTAGGCGAATGAAAATAAATCCACATATATATTATTTTAAAATATATTTTTATTGACTTCAGAGAGGAAGGGAGAGGGAGAGAGATATAGAAACATCAATGATGAGAGAGAGTCATTGACTGGCTGCCTCCTGCATGCCCCCTACTGGGGATAGGGCCTCAACCCGGGCATGTGCCCTTGACCAGAATCGAACATGGGACCCTTCAGTCCGCAGGCTGACGTTCTATCCACGGAGCCAAAGCGGCTAGGGCCTTATTTATATTTTTAATTCTTAGTTGGGGGGACACTACTAGTCTCCATATAACTGGGAAATGAAATCAGTGTAGAACATTGCTGTCTTTCTACTGCTCTCCTTTGTAAAGAATGGCATTGGGAGTAGGGAGCCATTTTTTCCGTAGCCATCCTGGACCTTAGATGATTGTCTGAAAGTTTAGCTTGTTACTGTACCTTTTTCAGAGGTGAGTGCTGGAAGAATGAACCTGTTTATGCAATGAGAAGGAGCAAAAGATTTTAGGTTTTTCTCAATAAAATAACTTTTATGCTTTTCCTTCATAGTTGCTGGATAAGATGAATTTGGTGCGTGGGGGCAGGTGTAATGGGTTGGGCTAAAGAATGGTGGTGATGGGTTGTGCTTATCATACATTCACCGTACCCCACAGTCTCACGGTTTGGACTTAAGTCACTTCACTTGGATATTTAGAAAATTACCTCTTTAAATCATTTTTTTGAGAGAATCTGGTAAGTAACAATTTATTTAAATGAATAAGGAACATTATCATTTGGCTAAGAATCAGTTCTTAAATAAGAAAGACTGGAAAATTGCCCTCTTGCATTGTCTGAAGAAAGTCTTCCAACGCTTCTAAAAAGAGTTAAAAGCCCAGTTATTACCAATAACACTTTGATTTTGTACTTTTCTTTAGTTTGTAAAAAATATAGACATTATTAGAATTTTAATCCTAATTTGTGAATTTTAAAAAAAATGAACGTGGGCTGAATTTCTTTGCAATTTAGGAGCTTTTGCATTCTTATATTTGTGATTTGATCAAGTTGAGCACTTTGTCACCATCAGGATGGCAGTAGAAACATGTACTGTTTTTGCCCTAGCTGGTTTGGCTCAGCAGGTAGAGTGTCAGCCTGCAGACCAAAGGATCCAGGTTCGATTCTGGTCAAGGGCACCTACCTTGGTTGCAGGCTCCTCCCTGGCCCTGGTCAGGGCTCATGCAGGAGGCAACCAATCGATGTGTGTATGTGTTTCTCTCACATCGATATTTCTCTGTCATTCCCTCTTTCTTCCCCTTTCCCTAAAAATTAATGGAAAAATATCCTCAGTTGACTATTAACAACAACAAAAGAAACTTCTCCTGTTCTTTAGGAATATCTACACTTAAAGTTATTTTCATCTGTCATTTAGAAATGACAGCCACAAGAATCACTGTTGCTTCATGGGTTGTAGAATATTTTCTCGTTGGCATTCAAAGTTCGGTGGGAGGCCACATGGAACTTGTTTGCCATAAAGGAGAATGACTTCAAATAGTTACGTGGTGAGCTTTTAGTTGGTACCTGAGTTGACTGGATTGACTATTGCATTAGAGAAAATATTACCCTGAGATGTAATGGCAGGTTGTCTAAGGAAGCTCAACAGCCAGGGGCCACTAAAAATAAGAGGCAGTCTTGCCAGAACAGTGGTCAGCTAGAGGTGGCCAAGTCCGTTTGAGCACCAGGAGGGAAAGGCAGCTGTAAGGTGCTGTCACAGAGAGTATTTCAGAGGTCCCTTCTATTGCACCTCGTGCACCTGGTGACCAGGTAAGAGCTCAGAAAGATTTTGAAAAAGTAGGGAGATAATGGTACCAGCAAATGCTGACAGAAAGTCGTAGTGCAGGGAGTTAGCAGCGTTTGCAGAGAGCATTTCAAATGCACATTAGATTTGGCAAGCAGAATATCAAAGATTGGGAAGTCATCCCCCAGTGGATGTTGTAAGCAGGATGTAAGTTGTGCTTTAAATACAAAATCTGAGGAAGTTGGTTGATCTGTTTGGTTAAAACAAGATGTACTATGCTCCCTTCCCTAACCTCAGGATATAGGAAGATGTGAGCCGCAAAGCAGGTTAGGGAAGACTGCTAGTTTATTTTCTGAATCTATGCATATGTTATGTACACAGTGATGAGCAAACACAGCTGGGAAGAACAGCAGATGATAGTGGGACTGGAACTGTGGTGTTTATCAGACTGACATAGTAAACCTTTCCTGTGAAAGTGTCCTTTTTAAGTGAGTGTTAGGATTGGCTAACCTTTATCGTGTGTCAGACAAGTCTTCTTTACTACCCACCCCTTTGCCTACCTGTTACATATTTTCATTCTCATCTCTAGCCAGATTTATTTAGAAACAAGACTCATGGTTTTGACCTTTGGTGGGAAACACGTGTGAACAGTGAATTCTTATCCCTTTGTTTAAATAAGGGTAGGTAGGTCGGTTCAGGTCTAAATGGAAAGTAAATGTGATCCATCTCCATTGTCATGTCCAAGTCAAGCTTTGAGTTGGCTAGAGGGAGCAGATATTAAACATCAAAGGAAAAATATAAATGAAGGACAATAAAATAAGCAAATCACTAAGCTTAATTTGAATATTTTTAAAGAAAGGCATAGTACATCTTGCATTTTGGGTAGCCCTGATAATGACACCTTTTAGAGTATCTGAAAGAAAATTGAAATTTTTAGTCTTGGCTGAAAACCTTTAGCAAATTAATAAATGTTCAATGAATTCCTACTATATGTAAAGCCGTATTTTAGATGGAGACACCGAGCAGGTAGTGGGCTAAGTTCCCACTGAATGGTAAACCCACGCAGGACAAATTAAATATCTACACATGATCATAGGGTTTGATTACTTACCAGTTAAATTATACAGTAAATGAAATTTTAGAGGCTGGAGGGAGTTGGGATTTAAGCTTGTCTTGAGACAGGTAGGATTTATCAAGGCAAAGTTATTGTAGTGGGGTTGTGGGCAGCCTAACTGTTAAACATATTTTATTTATTTATTTTTGTGATCCAGTATTTTTTTAAAATATATTTTTATTGATTTCAGAGAGGAAGGGAGGAGGGACAGAGAGAGAGAGATAAACATCAATGATGAAAGAGAATCATGGATCAGCTGCCTCCTGCATGCCCCCTACTGGGGATCAAGCCCACAATCTGGGCATGTGCTCTTGACCAGAATCAAACCTGGGACCCTTCAGTCTACAGGCTGATGCTCTTTCCACTGAGTCAAACCGGCTAGGGCTGTGATCCAATATTTTAAAAAATATTTTTAACTGAATTTATTGGGGCAACATTGGTTCATAAACCCATACAGATTTCAAGTGTACGACTCAATAAAACATCATCTGAACACTGGGTCATGTGCCCATCACCCCAAGCAAAGTCTCTTTAGGTTCCCATTTGTGGTTTTGTTATAAAATCTGTCAGAATTGAATTTTTAAGTTAATTAACCCATCATCATTTATCCCCTCTCTGCCCTCTTCTGCCTCCATTCATCCCCTCCACCCCCCAAGAATCACCAAACTGTTGCTCATGTCCATGAGTTCTCTCTCTTTTTAAAATTTTTTTCTCAATGTCCCCCAGCATCCCCCACCCCCCACCCCAAGCTGTCCGCCTGTTCTCTATGAGACTGTCTTTGTTTTGCTTGGTGGTTCAATTTGTTCATTAAATTCCACATATGCGTGAGATCATATAGTTCTGGTCTTTCTCTGACTGGCTCATTTTACACAACGGAATCCTACTCTGCCGTAAAAAGGAAGGCATTTTTACCCTTTGCAACAGAATTTCATTTTTGGGAGACTTATGTTTTTCTGTTGTCAATGGTGCTTGATAAAAATTAATCATAGGCCGCTAAAAAGAACAACTTGTGGTGGCATGTCCAAGAAGTTGACAGTGGTAGTTTCTTTGGCAGAAGAAAGTGGGGCCCAGGCCTGAATGATTGTAAGGAGAGTTTTTGTTTACGTCTCTTGGTCCTCTTGAGTCTTTTTGTGCGTCTGGTACCTGTTTCACTTACTGTAAGGCGGGAGACTGCGGCATCAGCCTGCGAAGGGCGGGTTCTGCCCTCCTGGGCACAGGAGGGGGTTGGGGGGAAGGGACAATGTTGCTCTATTACTCTATTAACTGCCAGAGGAGTGGAGTGGAGTGGTGGAAAGACCCAGCACCCAAGTGCTTTACGACCTGTCGTATCTCCTCCTCCCCTCTCCTGCTTCACCTGGAAAGAATCCTCATCTGGGTGGTAATGACATGACTTCCTAAGGTTGTCCTGAGGATCCCACGAGATACGTGTGAAGCGTAACTTTCAGTCAAGACTTACTTGCTTGTTATCAGTGTCCCACGTGGCCTCTTTGGAATTATCCTCCATTCCCTTCATTCAGCAAATACTTAATGCAGAGTCTGGGGACATAGAGATGTTCAAGATAGACAACACTGCCCATTTGCCAGAGTTTTCTCACCTCAGCCTTAATTAAGACCCTTTCCTGAAGGGGTCCCACTACATCCTCCCCCAAGTCTATAATGAAACTACTCTCTGAAGCCTTCATGACCTCTCTTCCTCAGAAACAGGACTTATCAAATAGGACTTATTGCATCCGACGTTTGCTACCACCCATATGATTCAGACTTCTCTTCTGGTTTGTAGGAGTCTAGAACAATTGGGGTACTAGTTGATGTTGTTAAAAATATTTGTTGATCGCTCCTGCCTTGAACTCAAGTTGTTTACCTCGTACTGTTCTGAAATCTTCCATGGCTAAGATGAACATGAAAATTTGCTTCCAAGAACGTGTTTCTTTTTCAGTCTCTTTCCACCTTGGCCCCCTGTCTGTGTTTTCTCTTATAGAATATACAATGTATTGCTGTCATATTTTGGCATGTACCTTTCAGCAACCCAAACAAACAAACAAAAAACACCCCCATGGACAGAATTAGCCCTGGGCACACTGCGAGGCAGTCAGTTCACTTGCAACATCATAAATGCACATCTTAACTAGTTCTGTGTATTTATTTTTTTGCCCTGAAGTGTGCAGGTGAGACTTTGTAAAGTATGATCTCCCTGAAAATTGTAAGCAAAATATTGTGTGCCTTGGACACATTTATGAGTTGGCACTGTCCCTTTGATCAGGGACCCAATGAGACTAAACATCAGCTTTGTGGCTCCCAGTTTTTCCTCTGCCAAAGGCCTCCAGGTCACCCCTTCCCTTCCCTCTTTGACAGACAGATCTGTTTTCTGGGCACCTCCCCAGGTGAGCACTGCCCCTCCAGCACTGTCCTCTACCCCCTGTCTCCACTCCTTCCCCACCCAGCCTTGGCTTTTTGGACCCTGTGTGGGAGTCCCACGTGCTCTGCTGTCTGATGCACTAGTCTTCAAACCAGGGCTGGCCGTGGACAGCCTGACAGGCCATTTCACCCCTAGGTCCTGTGATTCAGGAAGCAGAGTGGGTATATGGTCTCACTGTTAGCATTTCCATTTGAAGAGCTGATTTCAGAAGGGCAGCGGCCTGCAGTTCAGACAGATGTGTAGGGAGAGGGCACATTCGAGGCCTTCATGGAGGCGCACATATTGTCTTACTTAATACTCACCTGGGAATGAGGTCATTTTGTAAATCACCCCTAGAGGATCCTTCAGTTGCCTAAGGTCACCCTGTACCAGTGTGTGTGTTGGGGTGGGGGTGAGTAGGGGGCAAGCTCTGAACCTAGATTTTTTTATTCCCAGCTTCTCTGTTCCAGGGCTCCCTGCTGTTCTCCTGAAAGTCTTGAAATCCTCCCACCTAGGAATTTTCCCCTCCTCAGCCACATGGACTGCAGGTGGGAATAGACTGAAACAGCGGTTCTCAACCTGTGGGTCACGACCCCTTTGGGGGTCGAACAACCCTTTCACAGGGGTCGCCTAAGACCATCGGAAAACACATATATAATTACATATTGTTTTTGTGATTAATCACTATGCTTTAATTATGTTCAATTTGTAACGATGAAAATACATCCTGCATATCAGATATTTACGATTCATAACAGTAGCAACATTACAGTTATGAAGTTGCAACGAAAATAATTTTATGGTTGGGGGTCACCACAACATGAGGAACTGTATTAAAGGGTCGCGGCATTAGGAAGGTTGAGAACCACTGGACTAAAGCCAAATGAAAAGTTATCAGGACTTCTCACTGCACTTATAAAAGTTACTGTTATTGCATTTTTACACGTTTCTGCAGCGGGGGAGGGAAGGAGGAAAGAGAGGGAAGGAAGCGAGGTAGATATCAGCTGAGAAGGAGCAGCAGCAACCAGACCATGTTTACAGTTGGACAATTGTCTGTCTTTTTTGGGGGGAGATGTGTGCCCATCAGTCATGAATGCAGATACTTTCGGAGTCCCATTTTTCTCTCATGTGAAAGATGCCGGCATGGAACAGATGCCTTTATTTAGAGAAACCAGTCTTTGGAAATAATTGGTTCTCTCTCCTCTTATCCCCTCACGATGATCTTCCACAGGTGAAATTAGACGAGGAAAATAAAAATGTATGTCACAGAATATTAGGTTGTAGCTTTTTTTTTTTCTTCTGCAAAATGTTTAGGAGCTGCTGCTTAATCCCTTACATTTTAGTATTGTTGACTGATTTATTTTTATCGCTAACAGTATAGCTGTGACTTTAAGAAAGGAAAAGCTTAGGATTGCACTAGGTCATTTTTGAATAGTGACCTAATGCTTTTATTTTAATGCTTTAGACTATAATAATTAGAATAGGTGCTGCCACCTTTCTACTACTAAATGATAGGAACCAAGCACTTGGATAAAAAGCACTTGAACTAGGGGCACTACGATAGGCCCTTTATAAGTATTTTCTCTTATCTCCCTATCATCCTGGCAAGGTATTATTATCCTACTTTACCGATTTATTTTGAAGGTTAGAGGTGTGAAGTGACATGTCCAAGGTCAAATGGCTGATAAGTGTAAGAGCTGAGATTCCATTCCAGCCAGAGCACGCATGCAGGGGTCTCCGCTGTGGTCAGTGTGGGTAGGCTACAGTCATTGTAGGATCTCTTATTTCTTGAAAATTAAATTGTATATGTAACAGAGGAGATATTTAAATGAGCTTTCCGCTATTTTTAATTGCTTGGTTTGTTAACTTATTGGTTATATGCATCGTCGATTTGACTAAAAATACATCAGATTGGTCACTGTCTTCTTATTCTTTAACATAATATTTGAGGCCCTAGACGATTTGGCTCAGTGGATAGAGTGTTGGTCTGAGAACTGAAGGGTCCCGGGTTCGATTCCAGTCAAGGGCCGTACCTCGGTTGCAGGCTCCCGGCCCTGGTCAGGGGGGCATGTGGGAGGCAACCAATCGATCGGTGTTTCTCTCTGTCTCTCCTTCTTGCTTCCATTCTCTCTAAAAATCAATGAAAAAAATATTCTTGAGTGAGGATTCAAATAATAATAATAATAATAATAATAATAATAATATTTGAGGGATTTTAAAATACCAGTAATGCTTTATTTCAATAAAATGAAGGGGCTTGAAGAAAAATTAAATAGTATTTGGTTATCATTTATCTCTTTGTTCACTCAGTGTATAATGATGAGTAGATAACTTTCTATGAGCCAGGCACTGTGGTAGGCACTTGGTATGAATACTGTGGAATAAACATATCTCCCTTTCTGTGGGCCTTGCAACAGAATGAGTGCATTGAGGTTGGGTCTGAAGATATATAGAGAATGAGATGAAATCTCTTTTCTACAACAGGAAACTCAGTTGGTAAACTCAAATGGGAGAAAAGTCTGTACATAAAAACTACTGGAATGCACCTACACCTCGAAGGTTGTGTGGATATGGACTTATGCTGTGGTTTTACATATATAAAACCTGCACGCCCCCTACTGGGGATGCAGCCCACAACCCGGACATGTGCCCTTGATCAGAATCGAACCCGAGACCCTTCTTGCTCAGTATCCACTGAGCCAAACCAGCTAGGGCTATCTATGCTGTGGTTTTTAATCATGGTCTCCTACTGCTCAGTGTGGGAGGAAGGGCTGGACTCACAGCCCTGGATGAAGCTGGGTAATCCCCATCCTGGCCGATCTATGTGAATAGAATTGGCTCAGATGAACAATATCTGGCAGGTAAAGGTTGCCTGTTCAGCCTGAAATAGACCACAAATGCTCTTACAATTTAAATAAGAGAAGACAATCCTAGGCCCTAGGAGTGGTCAGGGGAAGGTGTGTGAAGGCCACAGGAATGGAATTGGGCCTTTATAGCATTTCATTAGGTGGAATTCATGTTTTATTCTTTTTAAAAAATATATATTTTTATTGATTTCAGTGAGGAAGGGAGAGAGAAAGAGAGATGGAAACTTCAGTGATGAAAGAGAGTCATTGGTTGGCTGCCTCCTACATGCCCCACAGTGGGAATCGGGCCTCAACCCGGGCATGTGCCCTTGACCAGACCCGGGACCCTTCAGTTCTCAGGCCGATGCTCTATCCACTGAGCCAAACCAGCTAGGGCCATGTTTTATTCTTGGTATGTGCCAAGAACATTTCTGAGTGCGGAGGATGGAGTAATGAGCAAAGCCGGCAAGACCCTGCTCTCATAGAGCTTACAGTTTAGTGGTGGGGGAGGGAGACAGATAATAAAGACGTTGATAAGAGTATTCTACTTAGCTTTAAACACAGTGATGGCAATAAAAACAATGTCAGAGAGAATGATAGGTGTGCTGTTGCCCCTGGTGAGTCTTTATTTTGGGTCTTTTGAAAAATCATTTCTGGGGAAGTGACCCTTGAGTGAACCCTGAGTGTTAAGCAGGAGCTGGCCATGCAAAAGTCTGCATAAAGGGTCAGTGGACAAAGCCATGAAGATGGAATGATACATTCTGTGGGGGTTTATCCATCAGAGAGCTGCATCCTGGAAGGGCACGTGGATGGGAGGCTGAAAGCTGTAGGTTAATGCCAACGTATGGAGGGTCTTGGGTGTCAGAAAGAATAAGGACTGTGTGGTTCGTTCTTTCCTTTCTTTCCTTTTTTCTTTCTTCCTTTCTTCCTTTCCTTTTCTTCCTTTCCTTTTCTTTTCTTTTCTTTTCTTTCTTTCTTTCTTTCTTCCTTCCTTCCTTCCTTCCTTCCTTCCTTCCTTCCTTCCTTCCTTCCTTCCTTCCTTCCTTCCTTCCTTCCTTCCTTCCTTCCTTCCTTCCTTCCTTCCTTCCTTCCTTCCTTCCTTCCTTCCTTCCTTCCTTCCTTCCTTCCTTCCTTCCTTCCTTCCTTCCTTCCTTCCTTCCTTCCTTCCTTCCTTCCTTCCTTCCTTCCTTCCTTCCTTCCTTCCTTCCTTCCTTCCTTCCTTCCTTCCTTCCTTCCTTCCTTCCTTCCTTCCTTCCTTCCTTCCTTCCTTCCTTCCTTCCTTCCTTCCTTCCTTCCTTCCTTCCTTCCTTCCTTCCTTCCTTCCTTCCTTCCTTCCTTCCTTCCTTCCTTCCTTCCTTCCTTCCTTCCTTCCTTCCTTCCTTCCTTCCTTCCTTCCTTCCTTCCTTCCTTCCTTCCTTCCTTCCTTCCTTCCTTCCTTCCTTCCTTCCTTCCTTCCTTCCTTCCTTCCTTCCTTCCTTCCTTCCTTCCTTCCTTCCTTCCTTCCTTCCTTCCTTCCTTCCTTCCTTCCTTCCTTCCTTCCTTCCTTCCTTCCTTTCCCTCTGGCAGGTGGGGTCCCTTGGCCTGGTTTGTGAGGATGGGGCCGAAACCGGCTCTCTGACATCCCCGAGGGGTCCTGGAGTGTGAGAGGGCACTCTGCAAAGTTGCTGTCGTACAGGGTGTGGAGTGCAAACGCAAGTGTGCAATAAACCGGATTTGGGGCCGACAGTGCCCCAGCAACAACATAACCCACAGCCTAAGGTGGAATCCCGCAGCCCTGCGAGGAATCGGGCTCCCTCCTCTCTGGTTTTGGGGTGTGTCACCCGAGAACCGCTGCTGCCAAGTCACTGCAGTTCAGCAACTCCTGTGTTGAGCATCTGCCCCCTGGTAGTCAGCTCGCATCATAGCAACCCATCGGACGGTCGGACACTTAGCATATTAGCCTTTTACTAGTATATATATAGATGTTTATTGATTTCAGAGAGGAAGGGAGAGGGGAAGAAAGATAGAAACATCAACGATGAGAGAGAATCATCCATCGGCTGCCTCATGCACACCCCACACTGGGGATTGAGCCCACAACCCAGACATGTGCCCTGACCGGGAATTGAGCCTTGACCTCCTGGTTCATAGGTCAATGCTCAACCACTGAGTCACGCCGGCTGGGCAGTACTGTGTTTCTTTGCATATATATTAAGAGGTAGAAGAGAGAAGGAACATCTGGGTGAGTGTAGTCACGGAAACGAGTTGGGACATTGAAGTTTAGTTCACGCAGCCTATGATGAGGGACACTCAAGTAACAATGTCCCAATCACTTCCTGTTGGAAGTTGAGTGTAGTCCTCAAGTGAGCCAGACATGGTGCTCAGTGTACTAATTCATATCAGGGATATAGGAGCATCCTATATAATAAAAGCCTAATATGCTAAGTGTCCGGTCGTCTGGTCGTCCGTTCAACCAATCAAAGTGTCATATGCTAATGATATGCTAAGGCTGCTCAACTGCTCACTATGACGTGCACTGACCACCAGGGGGCAGATGCTCCAAGTGGTAGGTTAGCTTGCTGGGGTCCGGCTGATCAGGACTGAGCAAGATGGGCCGGACATGCATTGGAGCCCTCCCGCAGTCCCTCCCCAGTTGGCCAACCTCCTGCATCCCTCCCCTGCCCCGATCGTGCATCAGTGGGGTCCCTCATCCTGGCCTGTGCCCTCTCACAATCCGGGACCCCTTGGGGATGTCGAAGAGCCGGTTTCAGTCCGATCCCGCAGACCAGGCTGAGGGACCCCACTGGTGCGTGAATTTGTGCACCGGCCCTCTAGTTGTCCTATAAATGAGATCGTGGAGGCTTAACAAAGGTAAGCTACAATCACTAAGGTAATGTTCTCTAAGTCAGATAGGACATAACACTCCTTTTGTGGTCATTCTCCTTGGAACCAAAAACTAAGTGTTTTTACTAATGTAAAAGAACAGTATTTCTGCTATACAATGTTTTTATGAAAGAGGAAAGTTAGAGTTAAGGTTTGATCCAGGCCAGGTTCATTGATAAAAAGAGGTGTGTCTAAAGGCTCATGTTTGGAATACTGTCATTTACTAAAGGAGAAATTGCCCCAAGTGTTGATATATTCTCTAGAGAAGTGTGTTTGGCCATGATTGAAAAACCCAGTAATGGGGAACTGCACTGGCTCTCTTCTGAGGTTGATTCTGTTGTGTGTAGTCTTTATATCCTATTAACATTTTTGGAAAGATAAACTGATACAAGAATGGTTTGCCAAGGCCCGCAACTCTTCCTTGTAAAACCTTGGCTCAGTGTACACATTGAAGGGATGGGGGCGTAAGATAAAAGCATTATAAGTATGAGGTTAACTGAATTCAAATAGAAGGTTCTCTCAAGTTATTGCATTCCTTAGAAAAATAAATACATTGTGCATATGGTTAAAATTGATCCAAAAAAGCATTCTGTATGCCAGTGATTACATTCCCATCTGTGATTAAGGTTTTCTGTCTGCATCTGGTTTTCACATTATATTTCTGTAACAAGAATCTTTTATATAGCAGAGTTCACGTTCTGTATTTTCTATTAGCTGCAGCTTGAACTACTGCACGGATCGCAGATCTGCACATGTGGTTTTCATTACCTCATTCCATGGAGAAAAAGTAATATTTGTTTGGGAATGTATGTTTTCCACAATTTCCATGGCAATATAACATGTTGAGCCTTTTTAATAACGCACTTGTAGAGCTACAAATTGTTTGAAGCATTCTACTCTTGGTGTAGTGTAGCTTTTAAACGTTTCTCAGTCTGTTCCCCTCATAATGAGGTTTTACAAATTGGAGGGCTGAGACTCCAAGTAAAGCCATTACTAAAGAGAGAGACATGTACTATCATTTGCATGTGACACAGACTTTAGGGTGGAATGAGTATCACAAATACCTGGATGTATATTTCCTAGTGCTCATGACCGTTACTCATTTTATTATTTCATATTGGAAGACCATTTCATGTGCTGGATGTCTAAGGCACATACACAAGACTCCAAAGTTATTATTTGGAAAAATCTAAACGTTAGCTCCCCCTTTCCTTGAATTACCCTGTTGATTGTGATATAATGTGTTCTCTATATAATACAGTTAAGTAAGGAAAATTCTCATGAGTAATTCACGATGAGTTTATGCCGTGTACTCTTTGAATGCGCGTTTGTATGCTGTGTTAACATTTAAGAATTTATGAACATGGACATTTAAAATAGTTTGTGACACTATCTCCCCTGCCAACTTTTCTCCATTCACCTCAGAATACTCTGATTAAAATCGACACAAGTAAAGTTAAAAAGTGAGACAGTATATTCTCTCTTGGAGGATCATTTATGAGACATTTATTTATTTATATAATTTTTTATTGTTGAAAGTATTACATATGCCCTCTTTTTTTCCCCCATTGACCCCTTCTAGCCTGCCCCATTCCCCCACCCCACACCCCCCCCTCCCCCATTGACACCCTCCAGCCCACCCCCACTCCTGGCCCTCACCGCCCCATTGTCTGGTGTCCATGGCCATGCATATATGCATACCAGGTCCTTGGTTGATTACCTCCCGCCCATCCACCCTCCCCGCCTTCCCGTAAAGGATGTTTACCTGAGAGCTATGACACCATTTTTTATGAAGAAGCCCAGACACGAGCCTGGTGTGTAGCAGCCATGAGAAGGAAGAAGTAGCCTCTATGGGATGTGACTGTGCTTGGCCTCCTTCATTTGTTCAGTGGAGACTGAACTATGGCCCACAGTCATGATCCACTTTGATCAGGCTCTCTCGCATCTCTTGCTGATGGTTGCTGAAGCACAAATATCAAACATCCTGATTGAAGCTAAGACAAGTATCCATTTTCTTTCCCCTCTAATACTGGTTTGTCCTCTTTACATTATTTTTTTTCCTTGGAATAGAAACACTGGAAAGAATAGGATTGTGCAGAGAATGACTCATTTCCTTTCCCAGAAATAATCATATGTAACATCTAGAGGTATTTACTTACAATCTCCCTCGCACCCCCCGCCCCCCCAGTATGTGAGTATGTAGACGTGTGTGTATGTCTATCTATGTGTCTTGGTCATTTACTTACTGAAAGTTTTGCTTTGCCATTTGTGAATAAAATTATTAGGTTTCATAGTAAACTAAACATTTCCCAGTTTCAGCTAATTTTCTTTAATTATCTTTGCTGAGCTTCAAGATAATGTCTAATTAAGAAGTACCTCGTATTGGTAAACATTTGCTTATTTGATTTTTGCCATAAAGAATGAGAAACAACTGACTTTCGATCGAGATGGTGAAAGTCAAGCAAGACCTGACCCCACAGTGATAATACATACCATCTTATGTTTTATTGCATTCGTAATTCACATTAATATGTACAAATAAATGTTAGGATTTTTTACTCACAAAAAAGAGATACAACTGATTGCAGAGTCATAATGTGTTGAAAGTATTACATATTTCCAAAAAACCTTCACCATCCTATTGTCTGTGTCCATGGGTTATGCATATATTCATACAAGTTCTTCAGTTGATCTCTTCCCATCCACCCACCCACCCCAGCCTTCCCTCTGAGATTCAGCAGGGTATTGACTTTTAAAAAAAATAGAATCTGCTTGTTTATATAGATCAGAATATATTCACCAGTTTTAATTTCTGGGAAGGAGTTTGTTCTCTTAAAAATAATAGCAACAGCCTTAGTAATACTTTTTAAGACTGTTACAAATCTTTATTTTTTCACTTAATTCCTACCTTATGTGCATATGATTGTGCTAGGTTTCTGTTTCATAGATTATATGAACTAAATAGGGATACTTTTTTCTATTCATAGTAGTGGGTAGTAATAGCAAAAGTGAGTAATAGGCACTCAGTAAATATTTGAGGATAAATGAGTGAATTCTAAATCTTCCAAATGTAGCCGGAAAAATTAGAATATTGGAATCACTCTAAGAAAAAGAAGAATGTGATAGAAGTTTGTTCATTTGGTAAAATGATTCACCAATAATTGTGACTAATATATTTAAACTATTTAATTACATAAAGCTCATTCATTACTAATATTAATAGTTTCAGACCATTTTAGCTACTAATGCCAATATTTAAATTTCAGAACAGGGAAACACCACTTTGTTTTAGACAGGATTTAACTTGCCTATAAAATTCCAAAATATAAAATGGCAACAGATGTCTCAAAGCATTTTCTAAAGAAACTATAATATTTGACAGATTATTTCATTTCACTTTTTATCAAAGCAGGTAAGATCTAACATTCTTTTAAGGTACTGATGTACATATGTTTTAATACCAATTTAAGGAAAGAGGGATTGTCAGATTCAGAATGTATCTATCTTTGAGCCAGATGATTAGAGAATTAAGAGTCCTTTAGAGCAAGTCACTATAAGGACTGAGAAAATGGGGATTTTGGTATCTTCTAAAATTTTGAAGAGCTTGTATCTATTTCTTAAGAAACAAACTAACACACTGGTCTAGTATTATCTTACTAGAGGCCCAGTGCACAACATTCGTGCACTCGGGGAGTGGAGTGGGGGGGGGTGTCCCTCAGCCCAGTCTGCGCCCTCTCACAGTCCGGGAGCTTTTGGGGGATGTCCGACTGAAGGCTTAGGCCTGCTCCCCGCCAGACATCTTTAGCACTGCCTCGGAGGTGGGAGAGGCTCCCGCTACAGCAGCTGCACTTGCCAGCTGTGAGCCGGCTTTTGGCCGAGCGGTGCTCCCCCTGTGGGAGCTTACTGACCACCTGCGTTGAGTGTTTGCCCCCTGGTGGTCAGTGCGCATCATAGCGTCTGGTCATTCAGCGGTTCGGTCTATTTGCATATTAGCCTTTTATTATATAGGATAAGCAGATGGGTGCTACTTTAGACTGGTTGTGATATATGCGTTTTGTTTTTTTTCCCCCTTTGTTGTTGTCAATAGAAAAGATTGATCTCTGGGCTGGTGAACATAATATCTGTCCCAGTCAGAAAAGGAGAGAGGAGATTAGCAGAGCGATTGGTGGAGCATGATATCTGTCAAAAGCAACACTTGGAGAGCACTGAGTTTAGTAATAGGTGACTGCCGGAAAAAGGGGAACTTTGAATATTGTCAAGGTAAGGAACAGAGAAATATTTTGATTTTGCAATTTACTTAAGTGCCAAAACAAGCAACTTGTATTTTTCACCAGTAAATTATAATTGTGAAGGTTTTCTTTTCTTTTCCTTATGTCTGCTAGTGCCTGTTGATAACGAGTCTGTATTATATATTTTAATCCTTTCTTTTTAAAATTTTGGGGTGTGGGTTTGGGTCAGTCAGCCTAGCTGTGGGAGCCCTTGTTTGATAGCTCTGGGTCTGAAGATACTAAATGATCAAGTACCCCATTTCTTTCACCCTCTTTCTGTTGCGCTACCTCTTGCCATGTTTCATAATCCATCTGTTAAAAGCTGAGCAGTACTTGGAGTTAAAGAGTAAAAGCTATGCCATGCTTTCTGTGTTTATTGTAACCAGAGATGGTGTTTTCAGAAATAGTTTGTTGACGAAAGAGGAGAATAAGTGCTTTTCAATTTATTACTTCTTATTGATTTGGGTTAAAAAAAAATTATTTTTGGCCGAATGTAACGTCCTAAGCAGAATTCATGTCAGAAGGCACATTAAAAAGGAAAAGAGTGATAGCTAACTTTAGGAAGACAGCAAATATAAACTAAGTGCATTGCCATTTAGCAAGAGACTTTTGAATGTCTACAGCGTTTAGAAATGAAAGGGATTCCTGAATTATGGATTCTGGAGTGTTGATGTCTCCTACAGCCAGCTCTGTTTCAGATTTAGTGGACTTGCACGGAGGCACAGATGAATAAGGATAGACCACCAAGAAAAAAACTGAGAGCTAACACAAATGTTACGTGCTACTGGCTGGCACTCTTAGTAATTGGGAAGCCATTTGGGGAATAGATTCTGGGGGTAGATTCTGAGGTTCTGGGACTGCCCGTCTGAATGTATGAAAAGAGGGGTGGCAGAAGATTTACCATTTGGGGCTAGTGTTCTGGAAACATCACTGCTGGTGCCCACCCCACAACATCTGCTCTTACAATTCTTAACAAATACTCATTGGCTTGTTCTTAACGTCCCCAGGAAGGCGTTGGCAAGGGAGGGTGTTTTTGTTTCTGAAAGACCAGAGAAAATGAGAGAATTCCTTGTGCAGTGACAGACTCCTTCCAGGTAGCCTAAGTTACGGTTTAGTCTCTCTGTATTTCTCTTTCTCTCCTTCCCCTTCTTCATGTTATGATGGTCTTCTCCTGCAATTAGAGAGAGACAACTTCAAAAGAGAAGGCAGGGAATTCAACTTTATTAAGCAGTCGAGACATTTCTTACCTCTGCTTCTATATTCTTATATTCTGTGTTATTGTTACTAAAAATTAATTTCCTGAGAATGCAAATCTTTGTTGCTTAGATTTCTAAAGTCTAGAATAGAAAGATTATCTTATTATAAAGAGATAAACTAGTAATAATAACCACTACCATCACCATCACCACCACCACCACCACCCTGCTTTAGAATTTTCTTGTCATCTTCCATCAGAAGAAAGTGCTTGTTTTATTTATTTATTTATTTATTTACTTACTTACTTACTTATTTATTTATTTATTTATTCATTCATTCATTCATCCATCCATCCATTTATTTATTTATTATTTTAAATATATTTTTATTGACTTCAGAGAGGACGGGAGAGGGAGAGAGAGATGGAAACATCAATGATGAGAGAGAATCACTGATTGGCTGCCTCCTGCACACCCCCTACTGAGGATCAAGCTCACAACCTGGGCATGTGCCCTTGACCGGAATCAAATCTGGGATCCTTCAGTCTGCAGCCGATGCCCTATCCACTGAGCCAAACCGGCTAGGGCTAGAATCATTGTTTTTACCCACCCCATCTGATTGCTATCATATTGTCTTCTAGCCATGTGGCATGTATATATCTGGCTCGCTAGCAGCATGCAAGATCTGTATTAAAAGCAAAAACTGCATGACAAGGACGTGAATTTTAAAACAGCCTAATGCCTGGTATTTGTTATAATATGCAAATACCAAATTCTCAGCATCATGTGTTAGAAACACTATGTTGAGTTTCTTCTCTCTCTCTCTTTCCTACATGCATGTATGCATACATTCTTTAAAATGATGTGTGTATGCACACACACATATGTGTATATGTGTATATATATATACAAATATATATATTTGTTGGCTAGAACTGTTCAGCTTCTTTATTTTTTTTTAATGTGGCATTGAAAAATCACCCCTCTGATTTTTCTTCCTTTTTGTCATAGTGATGGGTATATAGACATAGGAGGTTCAGACTCAAGTGGACCCAAGAAGTAGAAAACAGAAATCACATACTTTAAATTTGCAAACACCTGGAATCCATTGGGTTCCTGGGGTTGTAATGTGGGAGGCAGAAAAAGCCAAGCACTCTGGAGTTGAACGGTTCGGGCTGTAAGCAAGAATGGCCTGGGGTGGCCCCAGAGAGTCTCTATGGAGAGGGTGACGTCAGGTGGAAGTCCCCAGGGACAGGCCTGCCGGATCGGGAGGCCCAGGAGGAAGCACTGCCGAGGGACAGCCACGAGCTTAGGGGAGAGCTGACAAAGGGAAAACCCTCGTGTGTTTCCCGCCAGCGTTTTAAATCGTGCCCCACATGTGCACGGCGCTTGGCACTCCCGAAGGAGGTTTGAGGCTGTTTTCCTGGAATGGGTGGCCTCGGGAGGGGTGGGTGGATTTGGGTCAGCCAGGGGTGATGGCCAATATTTGACATATTAAAACAAAATGATCCACTGGTTGCCTAGAAGATGCAGAGGGAATAGCATGGGAGGCCATTATGTCAGAGGAAATGGGTTGCAAAGTAACATTTATGTTCATATCCTAGGATGGGATGTTTGCATAAGACCTGTTTATAGAAATGTATATGTTTGGATTTTTAAGAAGGGTATTTTTTTTTAAATAAAGGCAATTTAGATGATGTTGTGCACCTTTAAATATTGGTGTATTTACTAGGAAAAGAAGAAAGTTGTTTTTCTCAAGAAGTAGTGCTGGTTTTTAGAGCCTCTGCATTTATTCATGGTTTTCCTTGGTCATGTTTGAGGGGTCTGGTAGCATTAATGGGCTTTACCCCACATGGAGCTCTGAGCTCATTGGAGCACTGCACACTGATCTCGGGTCAATGTGATGCGTGAAATCAATTTATTTGAATCTCTTTGCCTCTATAGGAATTTGGCAGCGTGCCAGTTGTTTTCATTTAATGTTCTTTGTGTTGAACACAGACGGGCAGGCATGCTTTTGTATCCCTCTCCCCTTTGGTCTCTATCTCTTTCAGCCAATATTTTACTCTATGGATTTTGAGATGAAGGAAGAATATATTATTTATATGATTCTAATCTGTATGTGCATATATGTAATATACCACAGCTACCCTTTAATCTTTTAAGGGATGTTTTTTTATATTTCTGAGTTTTATTGGTGACTTTCTTTGTACACAGGAAATATTTTAGAGTTTTGTTCAAATAAGATTTTTGAAGAAATGTCATAAATCAGATCATGGGTAGCATTTGCTTACCATAATGCCCAGGATCGAAACTGAAAAAGAACAATATTAATGACACAATACAACAAGTATTTAATTTGTGAACCGGACTTTCAAAATTACTTACGCGTTGGGGAGCTTTTTTGATGTTGAAGAATCCCACTGTAAGCAGGCACGTGCTAAATAAAAAAAATGATGATTATATCAGTATTCTTTTCTTTGAATAATTCATCTTGATTAAGATGCAGTGCTTTACATAGATTTGTTATGTATGAATTTTTACGAAGTTCCTGCCATGTGGGTAATATTTTTGCTTTTTAAAATTTGGAAGGGAACAGCATTGAGGTTTTTTTTTTAATTACAAATAGATTCAGACCTTTCTATGGATGTTTTTGTTGGGAGGATTTGTTTCTGGGTCAGATTTAGAAAGAGGGGGAGGAGGAAATGAGAGAGAGAGAGAGAGAGAGAGAGAGAGAGAGAGAAGAGAAGAGAGAGAAAAGAGCACATTCTGTTGATGCTCCAGGCAGTCCTTGCGGAAGTTGATATGCAGAACCCTGGAGCCGCAGCTTTGGGGTCAGACTCAGACCCAGCAGCCCTGCTTCCTTGTTTAATTACCTGAAGAGCAAAACAGGCCGCCTGCGAGTGTGTGACAAGCCAAAGCCAGTATCCCTCGCAGCCGCCTGGCGCTCGGGCATCCTGCAAGGCCAGCCCCGCCCCGGGCTCCTTTCTCCCTGGAGGCATCGTGTGCCAGAGGGTTTGGGCTGGGATTGGAGGTTCTGCCAGCCTGTGCCCCTGCTCTCTCCTTCTAGATTCACTGACAGGTAGTTTTTAATTTGTTCAAATGGCTCTAAAAATTTGGCCCTTGCATTTTACACTCTGGCCTTGCTGTGGAACAGGGTCTTTATCCACAGCCATAGGCATTAACCAGCGGAGGGCTGGTCTTGGTTAACGGGCTCCTCTTTTCCTAATTCTTGTTCCATAACATTCTACATGTGCTGTTTTTGGGGGTCAGACTCACTAATAGTTCTAGTAGTTCAGGATGGAAACAGTAATTTAAAGGTGGTTTTCAGGAGGCAGTTTTGGAAAATTAATATGTTAAAAAAAAATAAGATAGTCCATCTTGAAACAAAGGTGATAGAACTTTTAAGGCCGGGGCTATTTTTCTCTCCTCGGAATTTGAAGATGAACTTGGACCTTTGCTGGGGGAGGGCCCCACCCTTGGATGAAGCTGGGGGCGGTGAGATACACTGTTTGGAAAGCGGTGCGTGGCCAGTTTGAGGGGGTATAGGATAACTCTGAGCCATGCTTGGAGGTGGAACCATTTGGGGGATTCGCAGAGAATAGCCCAAATGTTATCTTGACCAAGAGGAAACCTCTCAGGGTCTTTATCCACTTTGCGGGCTGATTGAAAGTCCAAACTGGGGGTGAAGGGGGCACGGGGTACGTTGGTGGGGCTGGGCTTCTTGCAAAGGGAAGGGGAAGCGCGATGACGCGCGCAGTGATTCGGGTTTTCTACCACTTCGTTAGGGCTCTGTCATGCAGACTGAAGGGCATTAGCCTCTAGGCCAGCGGTTCTCAACCTGTGGGTCGCGACCCCTTGGGGGGTCGAACGACCCTTTCACAGGGGTCGCCTAAGACTATCGGAAAACACATATATAATTACATATTGTTTTTGTGATTAGTCACTATGCTTTAATTATGTTTAATTTGTAACAATGAAAATACATCCTGCATATCAGATATTTACATTACGATTCATAACAGTAGCAAAATTACAGTTATGAAGTAGCAACGAAAATAATTTTATGGTTGGGGGTCACCACAACATGAGGAACTGTATGAAAGGGTCGCGGCATTAGGAAGGTTGAGAACCACTGCTCTAGGCGCACATACCTGTGTCCCATTGTTCCTAGGGGTTATGGGCGCAGAAAGAGAGCAGTAGGTACCTTCACATGTGCATGAGCCCAGGTCCAGGGGTTGGTCCCATTCTTTGCATCAAATAAAGGAATTGGACTTCGCAGGGAACAGTTTGGTAGGAATTACTCTAAAAGCTTCTTTCTGTATTATAGTTATAAAGGTAAGGTCCATAGTTTCTGTATTTGTGTACCCGTCCAGTGAAAAGTGAATAGACATGTAAATACTTGGATTCGCCTGGTGTGTGTGTCTTGTGATGGGGCGGCATCACCATGGTCTGTTCTGCACTGAGTGGCTCTGCCATGAGTGGCTCTGGGTGTCCTCAGTGGCTCTGGGTGCGCGTGTTTATTTATGGATCAGCCGGCTGCATTTCTTTCATTATATTTCTCTTTTCAACCTCAGAATCAATAGGAGAGAAGAAAACATAAATACATCTTAAGCCACAGTCAACATTCCTATCTGGTGCCCTCTTCAGAAAGACTGGGTTTCCCCATTTTAAAGCTCCAATGATCTTCCTAGTTCTCGCTAACTGGAGCTTTCCTAAGTGAAGTCACATTAGCGCCATTTGTAGCATTAAGACTTGGCAGCAGAGAGTGTATAATGTGAGAAAAGCATGGAGGATTTCAAAAGCGAATGGAGAGAGTTATGCTTGCAGGTGGCACCAGGAATTAAAGAAGAAAATATGAACAAGAAGATGGTGTCGGTGCCTAGTTCTGAGTGCCTGCATGTAAGTGTGGAGTGAAATGGCAAGGAAAAGTCAGATCTATGGGAGGAGAGAGTGGGAGGAAGTGAATTACTCTAGTCGAAAAGAGAAGGAAAGCACCAGATTATTTTTTTAAATATGTTTTTATTGATTTCAGAGAAAAAGGGAGAGGGAGAGAAGGAAACATCAATGATGAGAGAATCATTGATCTGCTACCCCCTGCACACCCCCTTTTGGGGATCCAGCCTGCAACTGGGCAGGTGCCCTTGACCGGAATTGAACCTGGACCCTTCAGTCTGCAGGCCTACCCTCTATCCACAGAGCCAACTGGCTAGCAGTGGTCGGCAAACTGTGGCTCAGCAAACCTCAGCTCTCGAGCCACATGAGGCTCTTTGGCCCCGTGAGTGTGGCTCTTCCACAAAAATACCGACTTCTGCGCATGGGCCACGAAGTTTCAATCGCACTGTACGTGCGCGCCCGCACGTGGTATTTTGTGGAAGAGCCACACGTGGCTCGCGAGCCGTGGTTTGCTGACCATGGGGCCGCTAGGACAATACCAAATTCTTTTAGCAATTGCAGACTTGTGGCAACTTACCAGCAGGAATGAAAACAGGACATTTTGATAGAACACAAAAAAGTCACAGTATTCAAAAAATTTAATAAGATTTTGGTATTTACAATTAAGAATAATTTTAATAAGTAGTAAGAGTGGGAATTGAAGTTTCCATACAGAGTAAGGGAATTAAGTTGAGATGTACAGGTTTTCACAACTGTTTGGTGCATTTCAGAATATACAGCATCAAACCCTCTTCTGCCTGGCCTTGTTGGGTAGGGAGGAGTGAGGCATGCCTGATGAAACCCAGCAGGGCTGGAGTGAAACATTAATTTAAAAAATTATGTTGTTATAAAGGCAAATATACTCTACTGGGTGTTATTTGAACAAAGAAAGCATTCATTTTAAAGTGAAAATTTATAATGGAATCGATTCATGGTCGCTAAGAATCATTTTTAGTAAGTTTGAATTTGTTGATAAATGTGGCAAATTAGTATGTGTGCATTTTCATTCATTTTGGAATGAAAATTTGAAATGGAACCCACGGTAGCCAAGAATCATTTTTGAGCAAGCTTGAATTTGTTTATAAACATGGCAAATTAGTGTGTGTGCATAGATATTCCTAATTTGCAGTGTGGAGAGATAGAAGTGGAGAGTTTGTGAGAGATAAAAGGCCTGTAACAAAAATATCTGATGGAAAAATTCTGGGAGTTTTATTTTATTGCTGTGTATTTGCTCCACCTGGTGGATTTTGTTGAAAGTGTTTTAATTCCTGTTAATGAAAAGAATCCCCTTTACACACGTTTATAGGAACATAAATCTTTTGTTTTATTTTTGTTGCTGTGTAAAATAGTTTAATTCCAGTGGAGGTCAAAACATTGGTGTCTTTGTTCAATTTTTCCAGTGCATTGAAATGAATATTCTTTTTTTTCTGGTTCAAAATGTAACACATGCTCATTTGGAAAATAGAGAAAAAGAAAAGATTTGGAAAATAAAGAAAAATAAAAAAAGGAAATAAACACGATGTATAAGTTCACCACCTAGAACTATTGCATTATTTTTAATGATAGATGTTATCAGAAGAGGCCAATTTTGCATTTACATTTATTTAAAGATATGGGGAATGTTATATACGATGTTGAAGTGTGATGGTTATTATTATAATTTTTTGGGGGCGGGGCTGGAGGGGGGGGTGGTCAACTGATACTCTTAGAATTCCCAGGCTCCAAAACAGTCAGTGTTTAGCAGCTCTATGTCCACAGAAGGTAGAGAGAGTCACTGGGCTGTCCATAGGGGTGATGAGGTCTGTGTTCCATGGGCTTACACAGACCTCTTTCTTTGGAAATCTTAAGGATTCAGTTGTGCGTTGATCACCTTATTGTCTTGCAGAGGTTATTTATGTATTTCTCTCTCCTTTCGACTAGAGCAGCTCTGGAACAGAAGGTGACGTTTTGCAAACAGTGTCTTCCTGATGCATGAGACGTGGAGACCTCTTTATTGTCTTTAAAATTGTCATGCACGGTCCTCATTAGCGTTTATTGTTGCAAGCCTACAAGCAGAAAATGTGGAATTGGTCTGTCATAAATAGCCCCCCAGAGCTCCCGGGCCCCTCCCCTGCCGCCCGCAGTGTGGTGTGGGCTGGGCGTGCGGGGAGAGCGGTCCAGATGGCTGCTGCCCAGAGCAGAGCTGCAGGTTTTGTCTCTGGTGCTGAGAGGAGGGAAAGTTCATTGGAGCATACGCCACCCCCCTCGCTTTTTCACAAAACTGACTCGCCATTCGTCAGGACGGGGAGGTGGTGACATTGAAACAAAGGTTTTTTCATTCCACGTTACAGTCCTTGTCAGATGGCTAAGGGATGTGGAGTTAGGGTGTCCTCTCTATTACCCGAGTGATTTTTATCGTCATAAAAAATAGGAGGAAGTTATAAATGCCAACCTGTTTGCAGATTGACATGCCAGTGTGTACTTCAGATGGCTTTTTTTAGGAAAATCCTTTTGTTTGAAGAAACAGAGTTAATAGAGCTAGTGTTCAGCCTTGTCGATAACCGAAGGAAGTGTTATGCTTTAAAAGTTTACAAATAATTTAACCCTTTGCTGGTGCCTATGGTGTAATCTGTAGTGAATACTATTAGCAGGTCTGAAGTTTGCATCTAAATAATAAAACAGTCAATCAAGGCAAGTGTTAGATCTATTATAACATTTCAGAATTTTTTTTGAGTATTGGATATTGAAAACCAAAAGTTGTTGCTGGGCCCTAGCTGGTTTGGCTCCGTGGACCTTTAGAGCGACTAAAGGTCCCGGTTTTGATTCCAGTCAAGGGCACATGCCCGGGTTTGCAGGCTTGATCCCCAGTAGGGGGCATGCAGGAGGCAGCCGATCAATGATTATCTCTCATCATAGATGTTTCTCTATCTCTCCCCCTTGCCCTTCCTCTCTGAAATCAACAAAAATTAAAAAAAAAATGTTGTTGTTGGAAAAGAACCACAATATTTTATAATAGTTTAAAGGCATTGGCACTGTCAGGAACAATTCATAATAATTAAATATATAGATTTAGCTTATTTCTAGGACATGATATTTATCTTAAACATCTTATTTTGCATAAATACATACCAATCTACCCTGCATACTTAAATGTACTAATGCACATCTTCTCATTCAAAGTAGAGGAAATAATTTTCTCTATGAAATACAGAAAAGTATACTTCAACCAGAGGTAAAAAAATCAAGTATGTTGCTCGAAAAATTGTTGAAATACTATGACATTTTATTCTGACACATTGAGGATGGAAAAATACAGAGACTTTAGGTTTTCCATTTAGGAAATCATTATTTATCAAATATGTTATGGTTGGAACCTTCAAATTACAGTTCAGATCACACTATTAACATACTTTGAGGAAGAAGATACAAGAATCACAGGGACCTCCGCCACCGTCCGGTTTGACGTGTCACAGGTGACGGGAAGGGTCCTGACTTCTAGCTCTGAACCTGCCACTTGCCCCCGTAGATGAGGGTTCCTTGACAGACCGTCCAGTATGTCCTACATGTTGCCCTGTGTTGGATGGTGCTTTTGTCACTAGCTTGCAGCTGACCCAAGCACCGAAGCTTGTCTGCTTCTGTGATGTCTGGTATAATCGCCTATTAAGACGCGTTCCCTCTATCTAGCACAGTGATGGCGAACCTACGACACGCGTGTCAGAGGTGACACGCGAACTCATTTTTTTTTGGTTGATTTTTCTGTGTTAAATGGCATTTAAATATATAAAATAAATATCAAACATATAAATCTTTGTTTTACTATGGTTGCAAAGATCAAAACATTTCTATATGTGACACGGCACCAGAGTTAAGTTAGGGTTTTTCAAAATGCTGACACGCCGAGCTCAAAAGGTTCGCCATCACTGAAGCAGGTTCCATCTTGTTGCTAGCCCTGAGGCCTCCTGGGCAGCCCTACATAACCCTTTGGCCCCATAATGTTTAGACACCCTTCAGAGTTTTAAAACGGCAATCACGTCTCTGTTCTTTTGTCATTTAAGCCAAGTTCTTGTGAGCTCTTTTGTGGACTGGTTCAAAGTTGAGGAGGCTCAAGTGCTGGCTAGTCATTTCCTCCAAAGGAAGAGTATTTGAAGGAAACAGCGTGGAAGTGTCTAAGTTGTTTTCAACAGACATTTATAGGAAGAAGTTTATTTAATAGATAGCCATTCCCTTACCTTGATGAAATACTTTAATGACCTTTCTGGCTTTCCCCCCCCTATTCCTCTGATTTCTTAACTAACACATAAGCTATGTTTTCTTGTAGACACAACATGATTGCATTTATCTTTGTCATGAGACAATCCGTTATGGCCTTTATTTCTTACAGTTTCCAAACAAATTAGTGTGCATTTTTATTAGGGGTTGTATCTCTTTAATTGACTGCCAAAGTGAGGAGAAGTTAGGAAATCATCTCGAAGAGAGGTCCACCTCCCCGTAGCCCAACAGCTCACCAGTTGGGCAGGTTTGCCCTGCCAGTGGGATGCCTTTAGAAAGCACTAATAGCTTCCAGCTGGGTGGAAAATCCAACCCTTTGGGGGCTGACAAATCTAGCAGATTTGAATTTGAAAGCAGAGCTAATGCCTCCATTTTATTTTTTACCACTCGCCCATAAAACATTATTTTCCAACATGTCAGCCTCATTTGGTGGCCAGTGGTCTGAGATTGAAAGTGGAACCAGCCAGTAGAGAAATCTGGACATGAGCGCGTCCCCCCCCTTTTCAAGCGGGTGTGCCACTTGGCGGCGGGGTCTCCTCCAAGAGCAGGGGGGCCCTAATGACCATTCATCAGTGCTCGTTGGCTGGTCACCGAGTGCCTTCTCATTCAGTTTATCAAGTCTTGCACATAAAAAGTCAGAATCCGCCTTCTTCAGCTTTGTTGCAGGCAACTAGGAGGAAAATGCTCCACTTGAACCCGTCTTGCCCCCTTTTTCGCGTTGTTAATGCAGCCCCGCTTAAATGAGTGCCTTTATTGGGTCAGTTAGAATATCTGAAACTATTAATTCTCTTGTATTGAATAGCTGGTGGCAGGCCAGAGCAGATGGGGTAGGAAAGTATTTGGTTGGGTGTATTGCTTTCAATTAGGATCAATGAGATTTCAGCTCCTTTGAATTAACTCACTTAATACCACTGTGTGAAGTCACAGCCTGCGAGACGCAGAGAGGAAAGTTGAGAAAACCTGTAGGAAAGCTGCAAGGCGAACCCTGGTGTAGAGAGCTTTCATGAATTGCAGACGATTTTCATAGGCCGCTGGACCTTACTGTTATGTCAGGTTTTGAACAAAGGAAAATGACGTATGCTCGGGCTCCTCTGTTTTGGAAAGAAGTAAAAAACACCTTGGAGCAGTGGTTCTCAACCTTCCTAATGTCGCGACCCTTTAATACAGTTCCTCATGTCGTGGTGACCCCCAACCATAAAATTATTGTCGTTGCTACTTCATCACTGTAATTTTGCTACTGTTATGAATCGTCATGTAAATATCTGATATGCAGGATGTATTTTCATTGTTACAAATTGAACATAATGAAAGCATAGTGATTAATCACAAAAACAATATGTAATTATATATGTGTTTTCCGATGGTCTTAGGCGGCCCCTGTGAAAGGGTCGTTCGACCCCCCAAGGGGTCGCGACCCACAGGTTGAGAACCGCTGCCTTGGAGGACTTCAAGACCATAATGCCTTTCTAGAGAATGATGTCAATTTATTGTCAAAAACCAAATGTATTTTTGGGGGGAGCCTGGCGTTCAGGTGTTGACTAAATGTACCAGTTTGGAAAGTGTACCAATTTGGGTGACTCACTTGAACGAATTGGCCTTAAAAATGCTTTGTGTTCTTAATGAAAAGACACGGCCTACTGGCATGGCTTTCCTGAGGAAGTACTTAATTGGCCAGCCATGTATCCCTTGTGATTGTTTGGAATATATCTAAATTTTAAAAATACGTTTTCTAGTGGAGATGCAGGACTGTGTTTCGTACTGGAGAAAACTTTTGCAATTCAGATTCCACCCCCACCCCCGCCCCGCCTGTCCCCCATTCACGTACATAAATGCATTTGTCATGTTATTGATTGTCCATTTTTATTATACAATTTGGATGTTAGAGCTCTTGGCTCCTATATGCTTTGTTTTGTTTTTTGTTTTGTTTTTTATTGAAGGGGAAGTTATTTTTGTCTAAGTGACTATACAGAACTATGTGTGCAGGTGTCCATGTTCAAGGTGAACTGCCAAATAGGGTTGCTGCTTTTGCTTGCCTCCATGGATTAAAGAGCAAGAAGAAGAAACTGGTTCTTGGAGAAAATGCTGAACTAGTCTCCGATGCACACACATTCAGTTAGGCCCTTTCTGCAATCAGATTTCTAGGTGAGAATCTCCGGGGATCCAGGTTTTGTTGACGTGGATCAATTTAAAGTGGCAATTACTGTAGTCAGATAACAGCTTAAAAAGCTTTTTTACACATAGGAAAGATACATAATCACACGGCATATGGAAGTTCAATTTTCTGAGCTATGGTTTAGCGGCTTGCAGTGTACCGATATTAAGACCTAGTTTTAAAACCGGATATCATCCAGTTTTCTTAAAGTGTAATGCATTTTTGTCGTACGATTTTCTATTTCGGGAGTGATTCACTGTGCATATCGATGAAAGGTTGGGTTTCCCACTGTGAAAATGTTTTCTTTCTAACATAGGTAAAAGTATTAAAAAAAAATCATTGAGTGGCTTTAAAAAAACACTCTTTTTTAAAAGTGAAGATATACAGATTGAGGATGCTGGATTCCAGAAAGGCCCTTACTGCAGGCCTTAATTGATTATCACTCTCATGCCTGCTAGAAAGCTCTCTGTCATAAGAATGTTTGCGCTTGGTGCTTAACTATCCTGAAATCCATTACACAGAACCTCATTACAAGTGACATCTAACTAAGATGAACAAAAAGATTGGCCCCATAAATAGGGTGCAGTATACTACTAGTGACAGAACGCAGTCATCATTATGAATTATAGTCTTTTCACAGGTTGTCCCTGACAATGATGGATTTTGAGGGGTTCACTAGATGCAGCAGCGCTTCCAGGGTGCAGTATTTGGGGGGCTGTAGAAGTTCTTAGGGATTGACGCCGTTTACTAAAGATGACTCATTTTCAGGGTTTGCAGGGTGTGTGCGCGTAGGTGGGTATGCTGTGAAACAGGTTGTGTGCACTCTTGCCGAGAAGTGTAGGCAAGGCGAGTAGGTAGAAGTCGGAGTCACTGCCTGTGTTTTCAGATGGGCTTTTATGATTTCTTTGAGGCCCCAAGGAGGTGTGTGTGTGGGGGGGGGGGGAAATCTAGCTGACAAAGCCTAAAAGCATGTGGAAAGGGTAGAATAAGCAGAGGAAGGCGGTGAAGGGATGGCAAGAGTTAAAGGGGATGATCCCGTCTGCCATGTTCCTTGAACTTGCAGGCTTGTCAGAGGCTCCTGGGCAGAGTTGTTTGTGTGTTTAGAGCGGGTGGAACAGACATTGGGAAGGTGAAACGGGAGGAGGCATCTCTCTGTCTCCTCAGGCGCCTGCCCCGTTGTTAAAACAAATACAAACCTGGGAACGGATTGTGCCAGGGCCAAAGTGAGGGAGGGTTCGAGAGGAGAACAGTGTTTTCCTCCTGCCTGGCATTTTTTGTGCGTTTAGGGAAGAAAAGCACGCAAGGCAGACAGGCGTGTGTTTTTCCTGTGAGGCAGGGATGTTTTACAAAGGACTAAAGAGGGACTGCTGAGAGGAAAATAGCCAGCTTTAGATAAAGCACTATAACAAAGCCTTGTCGTTTTATATATCATGGTGTCCATTAGAGCTTAATGGGGAAGAGTCCATTGAACTGGGCTGGGTATGTGTCATTCATGGGAAGGAGCAGCATTGAAGGGTGAGCAATAATAATAATAATAATAATAATAATAAACCAGGAGGGCAGGATTGTTCAGCTTTTGAAAAGCGCCCCCCTCCCTTTTTTTTCTGTGAAGATTTTGTTTTCATTTCCCAGGGATCTCTCTCCGCAGAATACAGGAGAGTAAGCTGACAGTGTTTGGAGCGTCTCAGCGCAGGGACCACAGGGGGTTAAAAGCACGCGAGTAAAATAGAAGTGGCCTGCTTCTGTTTCGAGAGTGCTCTGTTTCACACGTACCCCTGAGAAGCTGACAAAAGGAAGGATTCTGATACTCCGTTCCGTAGGATGAACTGGCACACGAGGCAAAGTCTTATAAATACGTTTTTGCCCTGTTT
Source organism: Myotis brandtii (assembly GCF_000412655.1). Lineage (NCBI taxonomy): Eukaryota > Metazoa > Chordata > Mammalia > Chiroptera > Vespertilionidae > Myotis > Myotis brandtii. The sequence goes on from NW_005358729.1 coordinate 144,562, forward strand.
TGGATTTTCAGTTGCATAAACAAACTTTGAAGTTTGTGCCTATGATTTTTGTGTTTGTTTTTTTTCAACGTAGTTCACCATGATGAGAAGGTGAAGAGAAGTCATTTACTGGGGGGCCCAAGTCTCCTTGTCATTCTTTTGGCAAAAGAAGGGTTAACTGGTAACTGGCTGGGGGTGGCTGCGAATGAATTATTCAGCATTTAGCTTATCATTCTGCTTTTTTTTTTTACTGTCTGTTCTTTGGAGCTCTGGAACTTCTGAGAGAGAGAGAGAGAGAGAGAGAGAGAGAGAGAGAGAGAGGCAGGCCACGGTTGCGGTCCTTTGCACACACATCCCTGTCATTGTTCTGCCTGGAGAGACAGGGCTGGGTTCAAGGCCACATGTGCTCCTGTCATCATCCACATTTCTGCTTCAAGTGCAACCCGGAGTGTCAGCTCTCCATCTGTCTCTGGCTGGCAGGCGCACGCGCCCAGCACCCTGCCTGGGGCCATGCCGCCCCAGCCCCTTCCGAGGGCCGTCCTCTCCCCGCCTGCGCTCATTCCAGAACACGAGGCCTGAGCTCCGCGCGCTGCGTGCAGCAGGCAGACACCTTCTGTGGACGCCGCCTTCAGGGATGCCGGGTGAGTGAGCCCTCGGCACCTCCTCTCTCTGATTGGAACGTGGAGGACGCTTACTTGTTAGGAGGCAGGGAAGAGGCCTCCTGCCCCGTGGGTGCTGTGCCTTCTGTGGGGCAGAGGCTGGGGATGGCAGAGGTGATAGGTGGAAGGGAAGGTGGGGGGGAGAGAGAGAGAGAGAGAGAGACAGAGACAGAGACAGAGACATCAAGATCTAGATACAGGGGTACAGGGTGTGGGAGTCCTTCCTTTTAAAAAAACCCGGGAGGTGTGTTTTGAAAGCTGAGCCATGTATGTGTTGCCAAAGCCATTCGCTGGAGGGATGGAGCTCCACTTAGAAGTATTGTTTCTGTTCTGGATTTCGTGCCTGTCATCAGTGCCTTGTAGCCTGGACATTTCCTCTGTGAGGAGAGTTGTCAGATGATGGCGGAACCCTGGGATGAGGTCTGTTCTTTTTTTTTTTTTTTTTTTTAAAGCTGTTTGTGTTAGAGAAAGTAAAGAATGCTTTGGAACTGCAAATCATTCCAGTCTCAGCCCTCAATCACAGTCCTCGGATGTCGTAGGCAGATCGTCGACATCATTTAATTAAAAAGAAAAAGTCTGCAGAATTACTGACGCTGTCGCGGGTCTGGAAATTTAGTGTACGTCCATTTCCTCGGGAAAATATTATCTTTGGAGCCTCGGAGTGTTCCTGTCTGTGGTTGCTGCCAGCGAGGGCTCTGCTGATGGGGAAGAAAGTCTGGGAGGAGCAGGCTGCTGGGGAAGGCTGGTTCTCTGCTCTTCTCCAGGACGGTGCCCGCTGGGAGCAGTCCCTCTGCGGTCAGAAGGGACGGGCAGAGAGGCCCCCAGCCGGCACACCGTGCCGATGGCTGGGGTAGGACAGGCAGCAGAGGCCGTGCCTGGCCCCAGAGCGCGGACACCTCGCAGATGGTGTTTTGAAACATTATCCGCGGTTCCCCCGCAGCCACAGTTGTGTGTAGGTATTGCCAGTTGTTTGAAGAATGCTTCCCCCTTTAGGATGTGTCTTGTGACCCTCGTCGCTATTAATATACGTGCAGACAGGAGGCCTTCGGGACAGACGGCAGTTTTTCATTAGTTCAGTAGATGAGGAGTGGAGGTAGCTGGGATAGGAGGGAAGTCAGTTTACCAAAAGAGACAATGACCAAGGTATGTCAAGGGCCATTGGAACTTCAGAAGCTCTCCTCTTTATTTATAATCAGTGTGAAAAAAGTGCCTGTGTGTGTGTGTGTGTGTGTGTGTGTGGTTTTTTTTATTTCGCCAGGATATTGGAACACTTTCGTTTGATTTTGATGTCATCATTTGAATCTTCTTTGTTTTTATGCTCCTCATACATGTGTGAAGTGATCTGACTTATCAGTATTTTGAAGAACCTGTATTTTGTTTTGCTCAAACAAACTCCACAATAAACCAAAGACATTTGTGAATGATAATAGGGGGAAGGGATTATATGGTTTTAAAGTATCTTTATTTAAAATGCATTGAACTATTTTTAAAGTTTTGGAATCATGGATAAGTTTTGTTTTACTGTTGAGTTGTTGATATCTGTCTGGTTCTGAAGCCTGAGGTGTGGGCTCTCTCTCTCTTTCTCTCTCTCCCCCTCTCTCTCATCAACTGTTAGAAAACCTTTTTACTTGGATGCAGAGAAAATATTAACAGCTGTGACTGTGAGCATGTGCCAGAATGAAGATACTTGGCTATTTTTGACACCCGTTTGCACTTTTTAAACTTTACTATTGGATGGACTATGTTTTTAGCATATTTTAGGCCATACATATGTAGTTATATTAATGGATAATTTTAACCACCTGGGGCACATTTTATATTTTTAAATAAGACATTATAGGTAGAAGATTAAAAGGATGTGTTTCAGGTAATCTGGTGTTGACACTTTTTAAAATTTGACTATTTTTATCTAACACCACTTATTATTATTTATTGGTAGGTCATGTGTCAGAACTGGTTCCTGGTTGTATCAAACTTGAATTAACAATTCTCAGATGTCAGACCTTTTCCATAAAAATGGGGATGCCTGGAAACAGATACGCACAGACTGAATTTGTTCAAAGACATACCAGTCTGTGGGGGTGGGTAGATACAAAAGTCTTCAGTTTAGGGGTTTCTAGCCTTAGTTTCGTTTAGAAAACATGCTTTAGCTGTTGGTAGCATATTGTTACAAAAAGGGACTATGAAAAGTCAAAAGAGGCCAGGCATGCTTTAAATAAATCAATTAAATTATGTTTATGGTTTAATTCAGTATAAGGAGATATCATTACACTGCCTGTCACTTTGTAATAACTAGATCCTGAGTTTAAGAAAAGAAAAACGGAAAATGTTTTCTTATGAGAAGGCTGTGAGACCTTGGGTATTATACTGTTTCAAGAGATGACTCCAAGCTTTCTGCAACGTTTATATTTTTAATCAATCTTCGTATAATATTATCAAAGAACATATGTTGACCTACAAAAAGCTTTCCGGACTGTTTCCTTAAAAGGACAAGAAGTGAGCGCAGTTCGTGTAGCTCAGAAAGAGTGCTGTTCTTTCAGAAGATGGCTAATATGAGGTCAGACCACCCTTCTCAATGGCCCTGCTCTCCAGATGTGCATGGAACTTTTTTTTTTTTAAGTTCAAGTTTCAAAAAAAAAAAGGAAAAAGAAAAGAAAAAGGTTTGTTTTCAAAATCTGGTTTTACTTAAGACATCTCCATTCTGGAGTGCATTTCATAAATTGCCCACATATTTTTCTTAGCAGAGAACTTAACTGGCTGTAATTTTTAACACATGGCCACATCATGTGATATTTTCAAAACACTTACACATAGCTTTCAGAAGGTCCCTGCAGCCATGATCCATCCTCGCACAGCCGGCCCGAGTTTTAACAGCATATCTGCATTTTCCATTTAGTAGAGCTATATATTATTAGCTTACATTTTTAGGTAGTAAAACAGTGCATTGCTGATTGTAAAACATGGACTTTATTATCTGCTGAAAATTGATTTGGCATTTATAGCCACTGTGTACTAGACTGTTTTTCTGTTTTTAACATCAGTGCTTGCAAGCGATGATTTGTGTAAAAAAACAGCAATGAAATTGCCATGGATCGACAACTGTTAGTGTCCCTGGTAACTGAACATTTGGATAATGCACCTGGTTATTTTTTCCCCCCCTTAAATAGAGGCATCTAAATGCTCTTATACAAGAACAAAAAACACAGAAGTTCATTCACTGTCACTCAGTTATACCCTGCAAGTTGGCTTGCCATTGTGTTGGGCTAATTCTTCAAACAAGCCTCCTGCTAGCTATTAGAAAACAGCAACAACTATATGCACTGCAAATATCCAATTATAAATGTTGCTATTAAAAAAAACCAACAAGAACAACTATATGCACTGCAAATATCCAATTATAAATGTAGATTGTATTGAACATTACTTCTTTGTAGCAGACATTTAGATTTTCCAGCTTTTCTTCAGTATCTGGCACCCTGTCCCTTTTTCTTTTAAAATTATTTCCAGTAAATAATTTGGAGTATTTGACGTTTTAGTTCTTTATTTTAAGTAATACTTGGAAACTTTCACAAGGCACCTTCCTGTGTAGTTAATGATCTATTGAAAAAAAAAAAAAGGTAAGTGTTTAATCTTTTGGGGAGGGTGATAATTTGTGAAGTTTTCGTAAGACAACTAGTTAATTTGTATTTCTTACCGTAAACATTCGCTTAATGGGCATTATATAGTGTAGAAATGTTTATTAATCATCTCACCACCAGTGATATTTGATGTTTGCAAAGGAGATGCTGTAATTATAACATTCTGAACCACCTTCTGAGGAACAAACACGTTTAGAGCTGGAAGGTTTATCTTGCAAGTGCCTTCGCTTTACAGTTGTTGAGGCAGAAGCTCCTAGAGGTGAAGGGACTTGCTGAGGTGGTTTATTAAAGTGAGAGGTTTCTCCCAGTTCACCCCCTTTACCAGGCGTCTTCTAAACCTCAGACGCAGATGAAGTCACGTTACCCTATTAGTGTCAGTCTTACCTTGTGGTCGTTTATCGCGGGCCCTGGATTGCTTTTACCATGTGCTTTCTCACCTCCTCCTCCAGGACCACAGAGCCACGTAGGAGAAAATCCGGTTAACAGTAATCACTTGGCCTGGGGCAAAGGTGTGCCATCCAATTCATCTTAGAATTGTTTGGAAACAAGAGAAAACCTCTGTAGTTAATCACCCGCGTGTTAAGCAGATCAAATAATGCAAAGGTCTGACAACTGAAAGGTTACTGTAATAAGGGAATTCAGGTACCGAAGTAGAGATTTGTAGGATGCTGAAAAATGTTCCAGGTGCAAGGTAACTGTGACTCAGTCCCTCCATTAATGTGACATAATAGTTTTTAGTTTGTCTTTTTAAAAAATATATATTTTTATTGATTTCAGAGAGGCAGGGAGAGGGAGAGAGAGATAGAAACATCAATGATCAGGAAGAATCATTGATCAGTTGCCTCCTGCATGCCCCCTACTGGGAATCGAGCCTGCAACCCTAGGCATGTGCCTTTGACCAGAATCAAACCCAGAACCCTTCAGTCTGCAGGTTTGATGCTCTATCCACTGAGCCCAACCTGCTAGGGCTAGTTTGTTTTTCTGATACTGAGGATGGGACCTTCATTAAATTTTATTCTGTGTGACAAATTTTAATTTGTGTGACAGCAGGCATAGCATTTCTCAAAAGTAATGTGTACAGTGCAGTTCTTTGGTGAAATAAGTCATTGACTGAAATGACTCCTAACTTGAGTACAATGAGATTTTACACCTGACCAAGAAGCAGGTCTGTCTGGCCGGCTTTTTCAAACAGCTGTTTGCATTAATTAATATTAATGTAAATGTACTTTCTGAGAATGTCGAGCCTAATTATGTTTTTCAACACGTCGAGTTCCAATCAAAGGAACCAGGAGATCCTCTTAATCTCAAAGGGAATATATACCTGTCATCTCTGAACAGAATAAATCTCTGAAAGTATAGTAAAAGCAGCCTTTTATTGAAAGCCTGGATGGGCCAAGCCCCAGGCTAGGCACCTTCTATACTTTCTAATTCTCACTGCAGCTCTGCACATGGTTTCTGTGACCATGTGATCAGTTTGAAACCTGAAGACCAGATAAGTTAAGCAGTTTTGCCCGAAGACATATAGATATAGTCAAATGGCAGAGATGGGATTCTCAGATCTACCTGCCTGTTGGTTTTAGATTCCTTTATTTTTTTTTTCTTTCCCTTTTGAGGAGGGGTGAGGATGTTGTGGCTTGATGAGAGGATATTTTACAGTGGATGCTAGATAGAAACATTTAAAGAAAAATATGTGACTTTCAAGTCCAGTAGCATAGAAGGTAGAGTTCTTTTTGCTGAAAAATTAAAATGTAAAAGCATTCGCCTTAATCATCAAGAATGATTTTGGATGAAACAGTTTAGGATGGTGGTTATTTCTCTGTATTACTCCTTCTCTCTCTCTCTCTCTCTCTCTCTTAAAATATATTTTATTGATTTTTTTACAGAGAGTAAGGGAGAGGGATAGAGAGTTAGAAACATTGATTAGCTGCCTCCTGCACACCCCCTACTGGAGATGTGCCTGCAACCAAGATACATGCCCTTGACTGGAATCGAACCTGGGACCCTTCAGTCCACAGGCCGATGCTCTATCCACTGAGCCAAACCGGTCAGGTCTTCCTCCTTCTCTTGAAAGAGTGCAGTGGGAGTGATAGGCATCAGGGGCTTATGCCATTATTTTGAAAAGCCTAATAGAAGTCATAAATTTACTACTGACAAAGCTGTATAGAGTTAACTAAAACCTCACCTTTTTAAGCTTTTGGAATGTGGTAATCCTGGCTGTCTTTTGTTGATGAGAAGCTCAGATGGTGATTTTGTATGCTTTGGATGAGTAGAAAATTGGAAAGCAAACGATACATTCAACACATTGGCAGACAACATTGTTAAACATTTTGTGGTTAAAAAAAAAAAATCAAATCTCTTGGTAGAGAGAATGTTGGGTACCATGTTTTGGCCCCAGGAGGTTCTAGGCATGTAGAAATAGTATTTCCAGAAGATGAGTATGTCGTAGGAAAGCAGGTATCTTTTTTCACCATGCACTCCCTGTCCAAAAAAAAAAGCAATTGATTTTTTAAATTGTGGCATTCTTTCTTTAAAAGATTTCACGTCTGTTTTTCATATTTCCCTTTTAAAGGCTAAGTGGTAAGTGTACTCTGGGAAAGAAAAAAAAAAGGCTCACTTTATTAGAGGAATTCGTTTCATTCTGTGCGGTTTGTTAACATCATACAGTGTTTGATGCTCATGCAAGACAATCATTTTGAAAGTACCAATGAGAGCATGACACTGTGAAGAGTTTGGCCTCAAGAGCGGTGGAATTAGATAGGCAGACATTCTCTTTAGAAAGAAGGGATGTTAGAAGGTGTCTTTATCACGTGTTTATGGCTTTAACAAGACTCTTAAAGAGTTGGACAAAACAGACAGCGTTCTTAATAATCCGGGATGATTTTAATGGGCTGCTAAGTTATTTGGCACCCGGAGAAAGAGTTGCTGTGCGTCTGATCACATCACTTTACATGCGAACTTTGCAGGATTTAACTTCCTTGCCTTTCCCAGGACTTGTTGGCTTGAACGATTCTCAAGTTATTGGGAAGAAAGCACATAATAAAACTTGAGGGTCCTGTGGTAACAATGTATATATTCTTGCATTTGAGATGCTTCACATGTGTCCTGACAAGGATATGACTGAGATGATGAAAGGCCTTGGTTCGGGCACTTGCCCTCTGAGCTGGGCATTGTTTCCTCTTTATTATGGTTAGATCTGAATTTATATACCAGGCACTGTGGGAACACGTCACTTGGGAAGCCTGGGAACATGCATTGTCTTCCTTTCTGCTCTATGATTAGTTGTATTTGTATTGCCTGGAGAAAGGAAAATATTCAAGGAATCAAAGTGAAGATTTTTGTCCCTAGAAAGCACTGTATTTTTTTTTCTGGACTTTTTTCTTCATCACTGGTTTATAAAATATAGTGTAGTGTCAAAAATCAGAGGCAAAACCTAACTCCTTAGTTACCTGGGCATGCTTTTACATACCAGAGCTTGCTTGCTAAACATGATATAGCCAAAAAGAAGGTTTAGTAAATGTAGATGTGATCAGGCTTTCAAAACTTATTCTATTTTGTACACTTAGGAGTTTTTCTAAAGAGTTTTGTTGAAAGAATAGTTATTTAACTATTTGCTACGTAGAGCAGCGGTTCTCAACCTGTGGGTTGCGACCCCTTTGGCGGTCGAACGACCCTTTCACAGGGGTCGCCTAAGACCATCCTGCATGTCAGATATTTACATGACGATTCATAACAGTAGCAACATTACAGTTATGAAGAAGCAACGAAAATAATTTTATGGTTGGGTCACAACATGAGGAACTGTATTTAAAGGGCCAGAAGGTTGAGAACCACTGACATAGAGGAATGTCTTTGTATTTGTTTTCCTTTTTTTCCTACAATTTACTCAGATTTTCTGGGGGTAAAGCATTTGGTGTCATATCAGTGTGATCTTAATACATCTTTTACCAAAACCTCTAGAAAAATTGAACCATTTTGTAGTGTTTTCCAGAGAGCAGAAGATAAAATTGCTTTTGTTTACTTGCTTAAAATTTTTGTACTTATTGATCAATGATTTTAAGTGGCCATGGTCTTCATACTTAGCTATATTATTATTATTTTTTTTCACTTCTCCCCCTCCACCCCATACTTAGCTATATTCTTGATCGGTTTGTGCTGAGCATGTTTTATCTTATGCTTTTTGACTAGGACATACATTAAACACTTAATATATTGTGTTTTATGAGGCCATCTGTCAAAAGCAAAGGGCATTGAGAATGCCACTTCCTGAGTATGAATCAAGGTTCTTCCACTTAGGGGTCCGACCAGGAACAAGTCATTTTACTATTTGCCTGAGATACAGTGATTCTGTCTAGCTCACTTTTACTTCACATGACGGCGGTAATAATGATTGTAAACCTGTGTGCCCCTAAAAAGCAGAGTTTACATGCAAGCGGTAATTATTATTTAATAGTAATAATTATTATTTTTAAATTTTTTTATTGATTTCAGAGAGGAAGGGAGAGGGAGAGAGAGCTAGAAACATCAATGATGATGAGAGAGAGTGATTGACCAGCTGCCTCCTGCACGCCCCCTACTGAGGATCGAGCCTGCATGTGCCCTTGACTGGAATCAAACCTTGGACCCTTCAGTCCTTGGGCCAATGCTCTATCACTGAGCCAAATCAGCTATGGCTAAGTGGTAATTATTAAAGGCAAACAGTAGGTGCTCTCTGGACTTAAAAATAGGGGATTGTGTTTGAACCACCCATAAGGGCTCTAGACTAATTGTGCTTGGTGACTGTTGTCTACATTTGATGGGATTTTCTGAGTTTTATTTACACTTGATAGGATTTTTGATCTCTTTCAGTTTTCTACCCATCCCTTTTCTATTCACATGCTCACCCTTTTATTTATTTAGTAATTTTCTAATTTGGAAACCAGGTAGGTGAGTAAAAATAATGAAGCACATGCTTAAGTGTAAGGCTGAAAAGCCCATCTTAGTTTTTTTGTCAGATATGAATAAAAGACACTTTTTAAAAAATGTTTTTATTGCCCTAGCTGGTTTGGCTCAGTGGATAGAGCATCGGCTTGCGGACTGAAGAGTCCCGGGTTTGATTCCGGTCAAGGGCACATGCCCGGGTTGCGGGCTGGATCCCCAGCGGGGGGCCGTGCAGGAGGCAGCCCATCGATGATTCTCTCTCGTCATTGATGTTTCCATCTCTCTCTCCCTCCTCCTTCCTCAGTGAAATCAATAAAAATATATTCTTAAAAAATGTTTTTATTGATTTCAGAGAGGAAGGGAGAGGGAGAGAGAGATGGAAACATCAATGATGAGAGAGAATCATTGACTGGCTGCCTCCTGCACGGCCCCCCACTGGAGATCCAGCCCACAACCCGGGCATGTGCCCTTGACCGGCATTGAACCCAGGACCTTTCAGTCTGCAGGCTGACACTCTATCCACCGAGCCAAACCGGCTAGGGCAAGAGGCAGTTTTCATTTGTGACATCAGTTTAGGTGACAGCACCATTCACCCCCTTGCTGAATTTCATGTTTCTTGGTAGGGGATGTTGCAAGAGATCTGAATTCTCTCTAATCTTGTATGGATCCCAATATGCAGACTCTTCTGCGTTGTTTAAAATAGATATTTTAAGCATCAGTTCTTCTTGATAAAGCTACCATTTAAATTAAGATCTTCATTTCCCAGTTCTAATAATTTCATTCTAGGTTACCTGTGAGCTTGGAATCATAGTAGGCAATCAGCAAATCTTCACTTAATGCATAAGTGCATGGATGAAAAGTAGACCCGGGTTCACAGATTTTAAAGGAAAGAAAGATGTACAAAGCATGTTAATGATGAAGAAAAAATTAAGATGGAATCTTATAAAACTTTGTAAATCATATTTAAGAATCAGGCATTTTCCATTAGAGTTAAGGAAAAATAACAATTTTTTTTTTGACCATACAACTTCGTTGGTCGTGGCTAGTTGCATAGTAGTTAAAGTGGCATCTATTACAAGTTTGATAATTACCATATTTACTAAAAGTATAATACAACATATGAACTTTCAGAAAACCTTCTTGGCATAATTACTAAAATCAAAAACAAAGTCAAGGGCTTTTGATGATTGTACATAATATTTTGGGAAATTGCCTCTCCCCCTACCTGAGTTCTTTCTTGCATGTCGTTTAGGAGGATGAGTGTGAGCTTTCAGTCTCCCACAGACATCTTGAGCAAGTGTCTAGCAAAAGACAAATATTAATGAAATATTTTTTTTTATCTTTTCAGTTACATAGTAAATTCAGCCACCGGTAATCTTAGATGACGAGCAATTTGATAAAATTTACCCTAAAGACTCCAGAGAGATTTCTAAGATAATTCATTTAAGTACATGATATGTATTTTCTTGAAAACCATGTGCTATCTTATAGTCATGCAGCTTTCTTTAAATATTTTGCCCTCTTATCTGTGTTTCAGCATTTAAATAGAATCACTTTGAAAGTCATAGGGCAGGCCCTAACCGGTTTGGCTCAGTGGATAGAGCATCGGCCCGTGGACTAAAGGGGTCCTGGGTTCGATTCTGGTCAAGGGCACGTATGTACCTTGGTTGCAGGGTCCCTGGCCCTGGTCGGGGTGCATGCAGAAGGCAACCAATTGCTGTGTCTCTCTCACATCGATATTTCTCTCTGTCTCTCCCTCTCCCTTCCACTCTCTAAAAATCAACGGAAAAATATCCTCGGGTGAGGATTGAGAAAAAAAAAAAAGAGATAGGCTGGACTTTTGAGTTTCAGAGACTAACTATCATTACATGATATACCTTGAAACTAATAAGGAATAATATTGAATATAAATGGTAATTGAAAAATAAAAAAATATGTACATGTAAAAAGAGCACTCTTGCTAATTTGACAATATTTTGTGTTTTTCTCGATACGTGCCTCTGAAGAATTCATAGATGGTCAGCTTATCAGCTGGCAGTGGCTCCGTTTTTACAAGAATATCGCTGATATTCTGCACAGTTTACACACTTTCCAAGGGGCTGTGGAGCACTTTGGAAACATGGTTCAGAATTATGTTAATAAGTGATTTTCAAGGTGGGGTCCTGGGCTAGCAAGCAACATCAGCATCACCGGGGACTTACTGGAAATGCAGATTCTCTGTCCTACCCCAAACCGATTGAATCAGAAACCCTGGGGGTGAGCCTAGCAATCTGTTTGCATTTGCTCTCAGGGAATTCTGAAGCATATTGAAGTTAAGAATCATTGTTATAAATTATAATTTTTGTCTCCTTGTATATTCCAGAGAAAATGCCCCCCCCCCATTTAAAAAATATATTTTTATTGATTTCAGAGAGGAAGGGAGAGGGAGAAACATCAATGATAAGAGAATCATTGATTGGTTGCCTCCTGCATGCCTCCTACTGGGGATGGAGCCCGCAACCCGGGCATATGCCCTTGACTCGAATCTAACCTGGGACCCTTCAGTCCGCAGACAGACACTTTATCCACTGAGCCAAACCAGCTAGGGCCCCCCATCCCCACCCACCCTTTTGATCGTAAATAAACCAGTCAGGTCCCAGATGAATGGAAATCAGGGCAAGTTATTTATTTTAAATGATGTACTTGAAAAAGTAATACTCAAGAAATTACAAATAACATGTTGGTTTAGAGCCTTGGTTTCTAATGGCATACCTTGACTGAGATAGTTTGAGAGACTGTGCATTTTAACCTGAATTCTGGTTTAGTTTGTTCAGAGAGTTACTTTTAAACAAGCCGTTTCAGGGCGCTCAGGTGTGATTTATTATGCCCTTGCCTCATTTTGAAGCCACCTTCTGATTATTCATAGTTCTGTCTGTTTAGCTGATCATATTTAGAAAATATTTGTTTGGACCTCAATTTCACAATAATATCAGGTAGTCTTGAAAATCTGGACGGATGAAAGTCTTCTTTTTATTATTTTTTTTCTGTTGAATGTAAATAAGGGTTCAGCATCATTAAAAAAAAATGTTTCATGGGTAGTGCCTGGAGAAGATTTACTTCTTATGTCTCCTGTATGTTCCGTTGTTCTCTTTTGTGCCTGGTGTGCCTTTGGTGAGCGTAGTCTGCCACGCTCTGTGGCCTTTGCCTCCTGTGATAAAATAGATGGAAATGATTCCTGGCACCATCTGGTGAAGAGGAGCAGCCTGGAGCCCTGGAGGACTGTGCTTGGAGAGAGAGGAACTGAATGCTAAGAAATGTGGAAGTCTAGGGACTCGGGCAGAGGGTTGGTTTTTTTTTTTAAAGAGCATGAACATTAATACATCTTCTTGAGGTTTGATGGGACGTGTACTGCCTACTGCCCCATCTGGTGCTTATGATTGCGTGGCATATTAGCATGCTGCAAGTTCATAATGTATTCACGGGGAGGAACATCCCTTGCATACCAATTGAGGCATCCTCTCTTTCAGAACTGCTTTTGAATTTCAATGATGTTTATATCTTGCAAGCCTTGACTGAGCTGAGCATTTCCGGTCTGAGGAATATCTTGGGAGGGAGAGAGAGAGGGAGGGAGAGTTTTCTCTCCTATTCCCCATTTATTTTCCTCCCTCTTATTTTTTTTCTTGATGAAATTATAAGTAGTTTTAAATCTTTGGTTGATATATGATTTTTCTGTGGTTTTTTTTTTCTATTTTTTGAAACTTCATCATTGTTGGTTCACATAGCCTTGAAACATGTTGTCTTGTGGAATTATTTGTGTGCTTGTCCCCTTAATACAGACTGGCTACCTATTGAGAGTCAGGCCAGTATCTATTTATATATGGATCTCCATGGCATCTAGAGTTCAGTCATTCATTTTAACAAATAATTTTTTATTGAGCCTACACTGTGGGTGTGATGCTGTTTTAAGTGTTGAAGAATCAGTGGTGAGCAAGACTAGTGAGTGCCTCCTCTCAGGGCATTAACATTTTAGACAGGAGGAGACAAGCTAGAAACAGACACATCTATAGATAATTTCAGATAGGGATAAATACCATTAAAAACAGGGTACAGCCCTGGCCTTTGTGCTCAGTGGTTAGAGCGGCAGCCTAAGCACCAAAGGATCACAAGTTCAATTCCTGGTCAAGAGCACATACCTGGTTGCTGGTTCAACTCCAGGCCCAGTCAGGGTACATGGGGGGGGGGG